>NC_047092.1:24063684-24372184 GCF_902459505.1 Geotrypetes seraphini
TTGACATACTAAAGAGCTTGTGTAAATACAACAAAATAATAACTAGCAATTACATTTCTGCATAGAAATGCTGATTACTGTTTATGTAATAAATTATGCCTTGGTGGCCCAGAGAATTATGGATATGAGCAGTTGCATTACAGTTTTTTCCCCCAGTTTTTGCAGATACTGTGTAGGTTAGAGTTTCTGGTTGTTTCCTTAAATTGTGTGACTCGTGCTTGATGTGGAGGCTCAAATTTTCTCGTTCTTGTCCAATGTTGCTCTTTTCCTGTATTTCAGGAAAATACACTAGTGTTACTACAAATGTAATATTTTATATTATTATATGTTTCATATTAATATATTCGCAATTTTTTGTTTACATTTCAGTTAAGATGAAGCACACAAAATGGCAGATGTCACATTTAGCTTCAGATTTATCAGTGACAATATTTCACTAGTTTCCATGGGGGGAAAAATTATAGGACCAGAACTGAATCAAAGCGAGAGTCCTACCAATGAATAGGGTCGCTAGGATATAGACTTAATAGAGCAGGTCAGTAGAGTTAAGGGGGCCAGTAGATTTAAAAGGGGGTCAATGGTATGGGCAGACTTGATGGGCTGTAGCCCTTATCTGCCGTCATCTTTCTATGTTTCTAAGAAGCAGAAAATCTAGTAGAGCTTGTCTAATCTTTTGCCTTTGCAGTAGAAACGTTATTCATTATAGAACTTACTGCTTTCCAGCCTTCTCCTCTACAATATGTCACTTGCTCCTAAGGGGTCCTTTCACTAAACTGTGGAAAGCTTGCTGCAGCTTAAAATGGCTTACCACAGGTTGTGTCTAGGCATCCTTTGGTAACTTCCTAATCTGGGTGCGCCTTCACTTCCTCTCCACCGTAGCTCTAACTCTAGCTCTTCGCTGGCGCGAGCAACCACTCCAGCTTGTTGTTTGCGCCAGCATCTGCTCTTCCTCTGGACACGTTGAAAACTAGTATGGGGATGACGCTGGAGGACCTTACCTGACTAGCACAAAACTGATCTCTTTTTAGATCTGTAATTCATAAAAGTCACTAGGACTCAAGCACGAGTTGATGGCACCTAACTAACTGACCCCTCCCCCCCCCATTAGGCTTTTTTATCACCAGCCGCTGTGGTATTAGCTCCGACTGTCATAGGAATTCTATGAGCGTCGGAACTAATACCGCTGTGGCTAACAATAAAAAAGCCTAACACAGCTTCGTAAAAAGGGGCGGGGGTGGGAGGGGGGGGGGTAAGTGACTTACCTATGAATACAATATCCTGACTTCCCCAAGAAAGATGGTAATTTTTCTCTGAATAATAGGGCAACAATTTATTTCAATTTTTTTTTTTTTTTTTTTTAAAGAGGTTCTGAAGACTGACGTCTATTGTTTTTTTTATTTCTATAGCACTGAAAGGTGTACACAGCACAGTACATTTTAACATACAATAGACTGTTCCTGCTCAGAAGAGCTTACAATATAATTTAGACAGGACATTTCAGGGTTGGGGAGGTTATAGTGGGTCTAGGTATCTGACAGCAGTGAGTTGGGAGTTAAGAGTTGAAAGCAGTTTCAAAAAAGTGGGCTTTTCGCTTGGATTTGAATACCGCTAGGGATGGAGCGTGACGTATTGATTCAGGCAGCCTGTTCCAGGCATATGGCGCCACAAGAAAGAAGGGACGGAGTCTGGAGTAGTCAGCGGAAGATTAGGGTACAGATGAAAGGGGCTTGCTCGATGAGCAGAGATCCCGGGGAGGGGGGTATAGGGGGAGATATATCGGGGGAGGGGCTTCAGAGCAAACACACTTGTAAGTCAGCAAGAGGCGTTTAAACTGTATTCGGAAACGGACAGGGAGCCAATGAAGTGACTTGAGGAGAAGGGTAATGTGAGAATAGCGGCTCTCATGGAATACGAGTCTGCCGGAGAGTATGAGGAGTTGAGTTTTATATGTGTTGTCTATTTTCATTTCTGTGGCATGATATTTCAGATTATTTGAGCATCCAGAGAAGAGTTTTTATAAACAACTCCCCTCCAGTGTGAGTTTATTCATCCTTTTGTGGCTAAGGCAAGGAGATAATTGATCATTTAGAAACTGTAGCTCTACTAATCACACATAATTATCATAAACATTGCCTGAAACTTGCAATAATCATGTCCTCAACAGTCAAATTTTGAGCATATGCAAGCTAATGACAAATGGATTAATGAATAAATTATTCTCCCTCAGGGAGCAATAGATTCATATACCACCAAAATGAAAACCTGGAAGAGGCAATCCAGTAGCAATTAGCTAACACGAGCAAACCTTTATTGATCTGGGTGAAAAAAAAAATAGCAATGGAGCAGGCAAGGAGGTACTGCAGGACCCGTCTAAGAATTGCTATTTTTTGTGGGCAATGAGAAGGTTAAAGATAAATTAGCAAAAACTGAGCTCAAAGATTTAATAAAATAGAAAATTTACTAATTAGGTTAATATCTTTATCCCTTTCATTGCTCACATGTTTTCCTTCATGCCCCTTTGATGGTATTTGCTTTCTTGTATATTATGCATTCCAAAACTTCAATAAAAATAAACATAAAAAACAAAACAAATGCTATTTTGTTTAAAAAAAACAAACAAAAACCCAAAAGGCAAAAGCCTGGTGGGTATTTGATGTAGAACTGGAGTGTAAAGAAATATGGGTAGCTTTTGGAGAAAACTTGGCATAACCCTTTTATTTCAGTAAATGGTAGATACTGTACTAGAGTTACAGAATTTCTAAGAATCAACTACAGTTCTGTCGACACACTTGATCATTAAACTGTCCCTCTAATGGTGTTATCTGAGTGCCTAAATGTAAGTCATTTGCATGCCAAGATTATAGAATGCTATCACTTATGTTCATGAATGTAAAATTCATGCATGTAGGTGCTTTGTACATGCTAAGCGCTAAACCTCCTAATTCTAGAAAGTAGCATGCCCAGATTTCCGATGCAACGTAGCACAAGCATCCCTGGATTCTATTTATGGTGCCCAGATTTGGGTGCGTTTCTAAAATGTGCATGCAGCTTAATTGGCTAATGAGCTGGTAACCATCAATAATTAATTGGATACGTACACAACCAGTTATTGATGTCAATTGGCATCAGTTGGGATTTGCATGCACATCTGACTACGTGCTATTCTATAATGCTGGGTATCTAAATCCCATAGTGTGCAACCCAAAAGAGTGCATGGCCACAGGAGCAATATGGACAGCAGAGCGGCTGTGGTAGGGGAAACCCTCTCCCGCAAAGTCAGCCAGGCGGGAGGGTTGCCTATTCCCTCCTGCTCCCGAACCCTCCCAGTTGAAGTGGCCGGGGATGCCCACTGCCACCCCCCTTGGACCCCACTCCGGATCCCCTGATACCTCATGAAATAGAACTCCCCCGGTGCCCTCCCAGGGCTGCAGGCCCCCCACCGCACTCCTAACCCTACTTCACCCCCCCAATCCCCAACCCCCTTATACCTTATATCTGAAGGTCTGGCTGGAGGGGATGTTCATACCCTCTGGCTGGCAGGCCTGCCACTCCAAAATGGTGGGCCTCCCCTTCCCAGTGCATTTTGGGATGCACCAGGGAGGGGCCTAAGGCTCCTATTGGCTCATATGCCTAAGGCCCCTTCCATAGCAGGGGCCTTAGGCACCTGGGCCAACCGGAGTTTATTGCCTCCTTTCCAGTGCAGTCTGGGATGCAGTGGGAGTAGCCTAAGAATCTGGTTGGCCCAGGTGCCTAAGGCGGATTTAGGCAATTTGACTGGATTAGGCATCTGTCCATTAAGACAGACGTGATTCTATTTAGGGCGCTGGTGCGCAGTTCTCAGCAGCTGCTTAGGCAACTGCTGAGACCTGACGTCCTAGACCAGGGGTGTCCAACCTGCGGCCCCGTGAAGTATTTTGTGCGGCCCCGGTCGAGGGCGATGCAATGTTTTCCTCTGCTGCCCCTGGGTGTTTACCGTCTTGCCGGCTCCCTCCTCTGTTTTGCTGCAGCGTTTGCGCGGCCCCAGAAACATTTTTTCGGTCAATGTGGCCCAGGGAAGCCAAAAGGTTGGACACCCCTGTCCTAGGCAAAATCTGTCTTAAGTGCCTACACTCTAGTGCAGTGGTGTCAAAGTCCCTCCTCGAGGGCCGCAATCCAGTCGGGTTTTCAGGATTTCCCCAATGACTATGCATGAGATCTATTTGCATGCACTGCTTTCATTTTATGGTAATAGATCTCATGCATAGTCATTGGGGAAATCCTGAAAACCTGACTGGATTGCGGCCCTCAAGGAGGGACTTTGACACCCCTGCTCTAGTGCCTGCAATGTAAGCCAGGGTTTTTCTGGCCTATGTTGCAGGCGCCTAACAAGGTGAAATGTAACATAGTAACATAGTAGATGACGGCAGATAAAGACCCGAATGGTCCATCCAGTCTGCCCAACCTGATTCAATTTAAATTTTTTTTTTTTTTTTTTTCTTAGCTATTTCTGGGCGAGAATCCAAAGCTTTATCCGGTACTGTGCTTGGGTTCCAAGTGCCGAAATCTCTGTTAAGACTTACTCCAGCCCATCTACACCCTCCCAGCCATTGAAGCCCTCCCCTGCCACCAAACGGCCATACACAGACACAGACCGTGCAAGTCTGCCCAGTAACTGGCCTTAGTTCAATATTTAATATTATTTTCTGATTCTAAATCTTCTGTTGTTCATCCCACGCTTCTTTGAACTCAGTCACAGTTTTACTCTCCACCACCTCTCTCGGGAGCGCATTCCAGGCATCCACCACCCTCTCCGTAAAGTAGAATTTCCTAACATTGCCCCTGAATCTACCACCCCTCAACCTCAAATTATGTCCTCTGGTTTTTACCATTTTCCTTTCTCTGGAAAAGATTTTGTAGGCACCTGGAAGCACCTAACTCTTACCACACCTATTCTCCTACCCTAAACACGCATACTTTTCAGTTAGGGTGTCACTAGACACAGCTAGGTGCCTGGGTTTACGTGTCCCCAAGTGCCTAGCGACGCCTAACTAAAATTCATGTGAAACTTTAATGGTTTTTGTAAAATGCTATTGAAATTGAATGGCATTATCAATTAAAATGCCAATTACATTTTGCATGAATTTCAGTTAGGCACTTCTAATCTAGGCACCACTTATACAATCTGGCCTTTAGTGCTATCTTTTTTGGCTCTCATTTTGAGTGCCTTTTTTTTTTTTTTTTCAGTCTTAGTTTATTTAAATTTGGAAATCACAAACAATGCAAAGCATACAATCATACTTTAATAAGTAAAGAGAATATGCAACTAACAAAATAAAAAAGGGGGGGGAGAACAGGGGGAAGCGTACAGGCATTAATTTCCAAAGAGATGCCTAAACAAATGAATCAATAAAACAGTATCAAATCTTATCACATGAAATGGAAAGAAATAGTTTCAATGAAGACTATTTTCATAAAAAGACATTTTTAAAGAATTCCCTCCACAATGTATAGAACAAGGTTAGTTGTGCGGGCTGACGCTCATAGAAATTCTATGAGCATTGGAGCATTTTTTTTAAGGAAAGGTTTGGACAAGTTCTTGGAGGAAAAATCCAAAGTCTGTTATTGAGAAAGACATGGGGGAAGCCACTGCTTGCCCTGGATCGGTAGCATGGAATGTTGCTACTCTTTGAGATTCTAGAATCTTGCCACTCTTTGGGGATTCCACATGGAATGTTGCTACTATTTGGGGATTCCGCATGGAATGTTGCTACTATTTGGGGATTCCGCATGGAAAGTTGCTACTATTTGGGGATTCCGCATGGAATGTTGGTGCTCTTTGGGATTCTAGAATCTTGTTACTCTTTGGGGTTCCGGAATCTTGCTTACTTTGAGATAATGGAATGTTGCTACTCTTTGAGATTCTGGAATCTTGCCACACTTTGGGGATTCTGCATGGAATGTTACTACTATTTGGGGATCCGAAATCTTGCTTACTCTGAGATAATGGAATGTTGCTACTCTTTGGGTTTTGACCAGGTACTAGTGACCTGGATTGGGCACCGTGAGAACGAGTTACTGGGCTTGATAACCCAGTAAGGCTATTTTTATATTCTTACCTCGCCAGCCTTCAGTAGAAACCTCTACCGCAACTATGTAAAAGCCAGTGTAAGTTAGGAGCCTAAATTTAGGTGCCTTTTATAGAATTAACCCCATATAGCCCAAAAGTAAACTAATCAGTTCTGCAAAGTTTGATCACTGTTATTAAGTACAGAATAACTGATTTCGTATTACATAGCAATCTTTACAGTTGTGACAATCATGTCTTCCTGCCCCCTCCCTTGAAATACCATTTTCATTGTTAACAAAGATAAATCCAGACTTACACTTATGAGAATGGAGATGAAGTTTCCTCCGAAACCTCCAATATTTCCACTAGATATCTTTTAAGCCTTTCCCTAGGAGTTACTGTAGCAAGCCTAGGAAAATTAATCAATATCAGATTTAATTTAATTGTTTTTTTTAACATTACTTAATAGCAATTTTCAATTAATGGCACCGATTAAGCCTAATTGAAAAATTAAGTTAGGTGCTTAGATAGGCTGGTATTAAGAAAGGTTTGGACAAGTTCCTGGAGGAAAAGTCCATAGTGTGTTTTGAGAAAGGCATGAGGGAAGCCACTGCTTGCCTTGTATTGGTAACATGGAATATTGCTACACCTTGGTTTTTGGCCAGGTACTAGTGACCTGGATTTTCCACCGTGAGAACAGGCTACTGTGCTTGATGGACCATTGGTCTGACCCAGTAAGGCTATTCTTATGTTCTTATGCTGATCTAGGCACCTACCTTTAGGCTTCTTTTATAGAATCGGGGCTGATGTATGTATGCACAGAATAGCAGCTGGGTAAGAGTTTCTCTTTTTTTGCACATATGTGCACAGATATGCTTACATAAGGCGTGATTATAGTGATTTACATGCATAATTGGTGCACAAATGTTGTTAGATTTCTCCCTAAAATATTTACATCAATTGCTGTTGCCTTTTTTTTTTTTTGAGAAACAGGAAAGCAGTTACTATGAAGAACTCTCCATTCAGAAGAAAGAGTGTTTAGAAGCCCGAAGCCCTGTTCTTATATACAGTAATCTTGTAAATCAAATTATTTCATCAGATGGAAGAGATTTCCAAGAATCACTGTTCTGCCATATCTCAAAGTATAATTGTTATCTAGCAACATGTGATTGTCTGGCAATAACTTGTCTAATGAGGTTTGCCAAAGTTCTGGAAATATCATTATCCTAGACCTGCTGCACAGTTTAACAGACTGTATTGCATGAGCAGGAAAGACCTTATGGTGACTTGAATAGAAGATTAACCTAGTGCCAAAGGGTACATACTCGGATTAAAATGTGGATTAAAAAAAAAAAAAAAAAAAAAGCATTACAGCAGCACTTGAGACAGATATGGAAGCCGTGACTGTTACTCAAGCAGAAGTGATCTCTGCTCAAGTGGGCGTGATCATGTTGGCAGACAAGAGCGCCTTCCCCCCTAGCATGGACAGAGGGGCTATCCTCCCCCCACGAGATTCATGCGGCAGGTCAAGTGGTGGTGGCCGAAGAGGCAGCACCAGAAGCAGACATTAAATTTCACACTTTTGACCACACTGATTCTCTTTTCATGCAAACAAAACTCAAATGGAAGATCTATCTCTACCAGAGGACTACTCTTTATTTTTTCTTTTTTTTATTATTTTTCTGTTAAGCACTCCTCATTTTTATGCTTTTGTGAAGAAAGGTTAAATTCTTAATTTTCATTTCAAGTTTGTTAACATTTTTCTTTCAGAATTGGATGTTCATTGCATAGTTTGAGCTGCGTATTAGTGTTGTGACTTTTTTGCAAAAAGTAAAGTTTCCCTAAATACAAAAATCAAAACAAAACGAAAACCCAACCCTGATAGAGATTACGTGTTTAAGTTGTACCTCTGAAATTGGAAGTACGCTAAAACATCACCACCCGTAGTGCACACTTGAAAGGAACATTCAGTAGAGACCAGAAATATTTGAACATAATTCAATGCAGACATCAATTCAAGAAAGTAATTTGCAAAGAGGTTCATTGACTGGCCTAAGAACCTTAACCCCATGTATATTTCACGTTGGCATCTTCTGATTTTTTTTTTTTTTTCCTTGAGATTTAGGAACATTTAAATCATGAGTGCTAAACTGCAATACAGGAGGGTTGTAAACACAGCTTTTCAAGGTTCGAGTATCCTTAATAAAATTTTATGAGATATATTTGCATTTGCTGTCTTCATAATGTGCAGATGTCTCATGCATATGTATATTAGGAATATCCTAGAAATCTGATTGGTGTTCAGCCCTCCTAGATCCCAGTATGGCATCCCCGATTTACGCTGTGGAACTTATCATGATGAAGTGTTGTTTTTAAAGGGTCAAATTTTTCAAACTATGCCTGAAGCCTTAACATGAAGTCAGTGTGCAATAAAAAGGTTCACTGCAAAATGCATTAAAGTGTTTTGTGGTAATTTTCCTTGTGGTGTGCTAACCATGCATTACCTATTTTAAAAATATATATTTTTGGAGAGGGGCGTGTCATGAGTGGAAAATGCTACATTGATGTCCCAATGCTATATTTAAAAAACCTCACATGCTGTGAGCCTACCAAGACAGATAAGGAAAATACTAGAATGCCTGAAAGAAAAAAATTGTATACCGCCCTGAATTTCTCCAAGATAAGGTGGTATATCAAATGCCAATAAAATTGGATTTGTGCACTGTTCCTATATGATGCATCTTATATTTATATCCTTGGTGGTGACTGGTTTCATGAGTTTCAACCAGGTACTTGTGACCTGGATTGTCCACTGTAGAAACAGGATACTGGGCTAGATGAACCATTTCTTATGTTCTTATGACATGAGCAGCTTACCAGCACATACAGAACTTTGTTATACAAACCTGAAACCCCATTTGAAAAGGAATTCAGAACAATATTCAGAATTTAAGTTACTTGCATGTGAGAAGATGAAAAAACGCACTAGTAAAAAACATTAAAAATATTCTAATTTTCAGATAGGAGCAGAAACAGTTTGCTGATTTATATCCTCCACTGGATATTTGTGGCACTTCTCAAGCTTCACGTGCGGACTGTGAAAGGGGATTCAGCTTAATGAATGCCTTTAAAACTAAGATGAGAAACCAGCTAGAAGTTGAACACCTTGACAATTTAATGAGGATTGAAATATATCTGCAGTCTGAAAACAGTGTTAATGTGGACAGGATGTATAATTTGTGGAAAACAAAAAAGAGGAAGAAGGAAAACAGTTTCCACCCAGTAATTGGTAAGGGCCCAGTTTTTTTCCTGTATAATTTTAGCTGCACTTCCAGTCGTCACTGATGTTTCTTATAGGTTTTTAGTTTTTTTAGCAACTGATGTCTCTCTCTTTCTTTTTCTCTTTCTTTTTCTTTCTCTTTCTTTTTCTTTTTCTCTCTCTTTCTCTCTTTTTCTCTCTCTATCTTTCTCTTTCATTTTCTTTCTTTCTTTCTCTCTTTTTCTCGCTCTCTATTTCTCTTTCATTTTCTTTCTTTCTTTCTCTCTCTTTTTCTCGCTCTCTATTTCTCTTTCATTTTCTTTCTTTCTCTCTTTTTCTCGCTCTCTATCTTTCTCTTTATTTTTCTCTCTTTCCTTTTCTTTCTCTCTCTTTTTCTTGCTCTCTTTCTTTCTCTTTTTCTCTTTCTCTCTTTCTCTTTTTCTCTTTTTCTCTATCTTTCTCTTTCATTTTCTTTCTTTCTCTCTCTTTTTCTCGCACTCTATTTCTCTTTCATTTTCTTTCTTTCTCTCTCTTTTTCTCGCACTCTATTTCTCTATCTCTCTTTCTCTTTCTTTTCCTCTTTCTGCCTTGTTCTTGTCAAACAGTAATCCATACCCTCACTGCACTGGTGGCTTACCCCTTGCCTGACCATCTGCTAAGAGCTGAACATAAGACCCTGATGCAAAAGGGATCTAAAACTGTGCCTTTTATATTATTGAAGTGGTACACGACATTTGAACATGTCAATATTTCTATTATGTGGGGCCGGAATAGTTAAATAAAAAGACAAGGTAGGTAGCTGTTTGCCTCTCTGCTTTTTGTAAGAGATGAGTGTATGATGATGGTCATGGCATCACGAGCAAGAATGTCAACATTTACACTTTGATCCCCAAGTTGCAGTCTGCAAACTCCCCTTCCTGATATAGGCATGGCAAATAAATAGTGAGATGTGAGGGTGGTTGTCTTCCTTGCTCAGTTTCTTTAAACCAGTGGTCTCAAACTCAAACCCTTTGCGGGGCCACATTTTGGATTTGTAGTTCCCTAGCAACAGCAGCAGATGAATCCAGAGACCAATGGGATAGCTCACATCTACCAGCAGGCGGAGATAGAGAAACTGATTAACAGGTGGTCCTATTGGCTGGCACTCCTCCTGTCTCATCAGTAATCTCTATCTCCCAGCAGGAAAAGGTCGCTATTCAACTAGCTCCTGAATCTTGGCTGTGGCTGGAACTTTATTTTCTCCTGTTGAGGTTTCTCTTCAGTGAGACTGCCATTCTGTTTCTCCTGTTGAGGTTACTCTTCAGTGAGCTGGCAGTGCTATTTCTCCTGTTGAGATTTTCTCTTCAGTGAGACAGGGGTGTCCGGCTGAACGGTGCCGGCTTTAGAGGTTACACTTGGGCCCCCCTTGTCCCTGCCTCACCCTCCTAGAGGGTCTGACTGGGTCTCAATTTTTTTCTTCTTTCCCTTCTCTGTAAAAAAAAAAAAAAAAAGAGACCACAGTTGCTACATTATGCCATGCTTTTGCTGCAAACTGGCTTCAACCGGCCCTAACAACAAGCTGTGAGTATGTCTGGCTTTTACAGTTGTTTGAACTTCAGGTTCTGTTTGGGAGTCTTAGTACTGTGGGTTCGGTCATCGTACATTTAAGGCATGGATATTTTATTGTGGCTAAGTTTTATGACTAGAAATCCTTGGAGGGAGCCGGGACTTCCCGCCCTTTGCATGCACGCGCTTGGTTTCCTTGTTGGTTACAGCGCGGCAGTAGCGGTGCGATTTCTTGCTCGCACTTGTTCTCATTGTTGGGTTTCAGTGCAGCAGTAGTCCTGTTTATTCTGAGGCTCTCTTTCATCGGTGTTTGTCACGGCCATGTGCAGCTGATTGTGCAGGTGCCAGTTTATAGCAGTATGAGATGGGACATGTTTTTTCCGCCGCTGTGGGCCGTTCTTCTGGTTATTCCCTGAGTCTGATTTTATTTCTATGCAAGCCGCGGCAGGGTAAATTTTGGGGGGCTTGAATCCGACTATGTTTCTAGAAGCGTTGATGCAGCGGCCACGTGTCAGAATCAGGCGTGTGCTTGGGTCTCCGGCGATGGCAGGAGAGCTGCGGCGTTCCGGTAGTTTATTTCCAGCTGACTTTGCTCAGGGTATGCCGAGGCTTCTCTCCTTTCCGGTTCAGACAAGTTGTATGTGTTTCACCAGCTTTGGGACAAGCTTGGGCAGCTTTATATGTCTATGTCTGTGTTCCTGCTGTACTCCCTTGAAGGAAGCTGCTTGTTTAATCGGACTCTGGGGTTAGCACTCAAGGGGTTTACCAGAGAGACTCTGACCTGTGCTAGGTCACCCAGTCTCGGTTTGTCTCCGGACTGGGGCGACATACGGCAACTCACGGCACGGTGAGATCAGCAGTAAGATAGTGCCCTGTATTTCCCATAGGTATCTCATTGTCTCTCTTGGGGTCCCTGCAGATTGAGCCTTTGTCTGTTGGTAACTGTCCTTATTTGGGCCTCTGTGCTGAGCTGCATGTGTCTAGTAGTGGCACAGGATATATATGCCTAAAGGTAGTACAAACAGTTTCCAAGTTTGGGCTGTCTCTGTGGGCATAATGACACTGTGCATCTTCCTGTGGCCAGGACTCTCTTTCTCTATTTCTGAGGGGGACTGGACTTCAGATTTCCATGCTTATCATGCTGGTTTCTCCTGTCACCATTTTCTCATGGCACATGCTAGACGGGCCCCCCCGAACAGACAGGAAGGGCTGTACAGCTCCTTTTAACCAGGAGCCAGTCACCTATTCTATCAAACCCACGGAGGATCACGCGCTATGTGGCTGTTAGCCTCATCCCTGAAGCTCTCATTAGCGATGTGAGCTTTGTCTGCTACCTGTAAGGATGCTGTTGTTTTCCACAGGGCGGTAGATGCTACACCTTGATTGAGTCTAGTACGTATTCACTTTAAAGGGCATACGTATTTCGCTCATGTTGCATGGGGTTAGTACTGTTTTCATGGTTCCAGTATATTCCTCTTTACATTGTGAAACTTGATTTTTCCTAGGAGACTCTTCTTGCAGATCCTACAGTTTCATCCTGCCATTCCCTGACCTTCTGCACTTCATTCTGAGGGGATCTTGACTTCTTCCAATGACTCTTCAGGCTTTCTCATGAGGGAGAAGATGCTATAATGTCAGGTCAGGGGGCTGTGAAGATTTTTCAGGATGCTTGCATCTTTGCATCCTCCTCAGGTTTCCAGTTCGTTCTTGGAGTCTCTATGTTTTGTATTTCCCTTTTCAGTGTTACTGGTCCTCAGGACAGTTCTTCAGGAACTAAGGGACGTTGTTCCACTTACTGCAAGGTGCTCGAGACGGGGCCATTGGGCAGGCTGGATCCCATTCTGCTGAATTAGTTTCTCGGGGTTACACATTTCTGCAGACAACCTGGGAGTATATTTACATTTTCTCTATGGACTCCGAATCGGCACTTGGTTTGCCTGCCTCTCTTGGAGCGGCGCTTTCGGTTTTGGCACATGCCATTTCGCCTACCCAAGGCTTCACGAACGTTTTAGGTGATGTGGGCGGTGGTACAGTTTTGGCGCTACCAGGCGATTCATCTAATTTCTTCTTGACTGCCTGCTTGATTCGGACGACTTCCAGTCGGGCCATTTGACTGACACGAAAAGGGTGATATCTTTTCCTCAGTTCTTTCCACGTGCATCTTTGAATTTGCACAGCGCTCTTTTCTCCTGTACTATTTATAGGTATATCTGGGTGATGTTTTTATTCATATAGGAGAGACATGTGTTTCTTTCTGGAGACTTGGGCGTGGGGTCTCGGTCTCAGATTGGTATTCTTCTTCGCTTACCATGACCAAGAGTATGGGATTCTGTACAGTTTCTGGGATCCATATTGCTGACTCCACTGGGGACTTCGGCTTGCTTTCCCCTTCTTACGCTACAGCAGTCGCTTTTGTTCCGGTGGTTCCCGGTATCTCAGGGCACCAATTATTTGGTATGCTCCTCCTGCATCACTCTGTATGATTTGGTGGCTCAGCGCGATTTCTCTTTTCAAGGCATGCCTCGGTCTCTGCTGGACTATCTCATGATCACCGACCATCCTGGGCTGTCGGGTTGGGGGGCTCCTTGGCTTCCATCCTCAGCTCCTGGAGTCTGGTCTTCAGAGGCAACTCAGTACTTGTTCATTCTTCTGCTCTTGAACAGGGTCAGGCTACCTTTCTGGAGCTTCAGATCATTCTTCCGGATTGCCGCTAAGGGTCCTTTTGGTCAGTATTAGGATGGGGGTATTTCTCTACTGCTTGGGCAGTAGGTGTTGTACTCATTGGCAGGTGAAGTTGTTCTGCTTCAATGGGTGGACTCTCATCTTCGTCTTCTGTTGGCAGATCCTTTTATGGATCAGGATAAGAGTTTGGATAGACTTTCTCTCCGCGGAATCTGAGCATGGCCCATTTCTTGTATGTGACTGTACAGCGCTGTGTACGCTCTGGAAAGTGTGCATGTTAGCAATAGTGTAATCTTCTGCATCCTGGATATTGAGATTTGTGGCTCAAGCATTCTAGCTCTTTTTATGGACGTGAGATCTGCTTGACCTAGACCTCATGGCCTCGTCTCTCAATTCTAAGCCTCCTAGCTTCTTCGGCGGGCCCAGGGAGTGGGAGTTAGAGGGGGTAGCTGCATGGCTCCTTTCTCGCTTCTGCCTTCTCTTTTTCAGTGTTTTCCGCTGGCTGATGATGGCTTGGATTTGCCACCTCGAGCTCGCTTTCCGGGCACAGTATTTGTAGAATCTCTGGATTGGCGGCGCCATCCTTACTTTGCGGATTTGATGAGTCTTTCGACAGCCGGACTAAGAAGTTTCCTGGTATCTCCGGCTTTGCTCGCCTAGGGTCCGTTCAACATGGATATTTGTACTACTTTAGTATTACGACCTAGATTTTTTGAAAAATCTTGGCTGACGTGTAAGGGTTATGTGAAGCAGGTTGTTTCTTCTCTTATCCAGGTGCTACGGATGTCTTCTCCTGTGGCTTCTGCTTCCTTTTGGAGGTTTTTCCTTTCTTGAGTGCTTCTTAACGTTTGAACCACTCAAGAGTTCCTTTTTGGCACAGGTGTATTGCCGAGGGCTTAGCGTTCAATTCCCTTCAGCTTCTAGTGCCATTCTTGGCTTGTTACAAGGGCTAGGTATATTGCTCTTCGCTTACTTCTCAGCTTCATGTAGTTCAGGTCCTAAACAGAGTGCGGTATATTCATGCACCTCTTAGAAAGCCCGGTTTGGAGTACAATCTTCACGTACTTCTTCTCAGTTTACCGAAGGCTTCATTTCATCCTTGTCTTTTGGGACTCTAAAGGGCTGTACCGTTGAACATGGGGTTTCTTGTGGCCATGCTTCAGCTCTGCAGTTTTCTATGTGGCAGGCCTTGTTCAACGGGGATTCCTATTTATGATTTCCGAAATATGGGGTATCAGTTCGGATGGTACCATTATTTCTTTCTAGGGGGTGTAGCGTCTTTCACTGTTCCCTCTAAGCTGAGCAGGAGTCCTCCACCCACAGTCTCACCAATAGAGGGTGTTGTTTTACTGTCACATTTTCAATTGTGAGGGACAGGCAAGTTCTGCAGGACTCCAGGGAACATACCTGTTCTTAGCGACTGAAAATATTCCACCCCCTAGTGGTAGCAATGCAGCTGGAGGACACCTGCTCAGCTTAGAGGGAACAATTAAACATCCTTTCTTTTATGTCATGCTCGCTTTTCCTTCCTTCTTCCTGGGAGGAGAAATTGGGAGCAGTGCTTTTATTCACTGCATTTTTTGATACGTACGTAGCGTTCTCCGCGAGCTCAGTTTCTAACGACTTTTAGTTGTTTATATCTCCTTTTTGTATTCTTCAAGGGACGCCTTAAACGTTTGGCGGCGTCCGAAGCCTCCATCGCTCAATGGGTCCAGGAGGACATTCTTTATGCTTGCTTGCTGGCAGGGAAGCGGTTGGCGAAAGAATTTCATGACCATTCCGCTGGAGCGATGGCTACTTCTTGGGCTTGGCCCAGAGGTTTTTTCCTTGGAGGAGATTTGTCTTGCGGCTAATTGGTCTTCCGAGAGTGCTTTCTCTCCGCATTTCTGCTTGGATGTGGGGGCGCATGCGGTAGGGGCGTTTTGTGCTTCGGTTGTTGTGGAGGCGGCGTTTGCTTCCCACCCAGATTGAGGATTGCTTTGCTACATCCCATTGGTCTCTGGATTCATCTGCTGCTGTTGCTAGGGAAGGAAAAATTATGTTCTTACCTGTTAATTTTCTTTCCCTTAGATGCAGCAGATGAATCCAGAGCCCCACCCTTTCTGGATATTGTCTCTCGGTTTTTTCTTTTGCAACTTTCGCAGTTTGTTATTATGGCAGGTTGTTTTCTGTATTATTGCATTTTGAGATGTGTTATGGGAAAGAAGTTTTTTACATGCTATGCCTATTGTTGGTTACGTGTGCTTGGGCAAGGAGCTATACTGATGAGACAGGAGGAGTGCCAGCCAATAGGACCACCTGTTAATCAGTTTCTCTATCTCCGCCTGCTGGTAGATGTGAGCTATCCCATTGGTCTCTGGATTCATCTGCTGCGTCTAAGGGAAAGAAAATTAACAGGTAAGAACATAATTTTTCCGTACTTGGAGGGCCGCAGAAAAAATAGTTAATGTCTTATTAAAGAAATGACAATTTTGCCCGAGGTAAAACTCTTTATCTATCTTCTATCTATCTTCTATATATATAAAATCGGAGGTATGTATGTGTGTATGTATGTATGTGTGTGTGTGTGTATGTGTCACGATCACGCAAAAACGGCTTGACCGATTTGAACGAAACTTGGTATGCAGATCCCTCACTACCTGGGGTGATATGTTCTGGGGGTCTCGTGGCCCACCTGCACACGTGGGCGGAGCTACAAACAGAAAATCAGATTTCACCCATTCATGTCAATGGAAAAAATGTAAAAAGCTGCCATTCTCACAGTAATTCAAAAACGGCTTGACCGATTTGAACGAACCTTGGTATGCAGATCCCTCACTACCTGGTGTGATATGTTCTGGGGGTCTCGCGGCCCACCTGCACACGTGGGAGCTACAAACAGAAAATCAGATTTCACCCATTCATGTCAATGGAAAAAATGTAAAAAGCTGCCATTCTCACAGTAATTCCAACTACCTGGGGTGATATGTTCTGGGGGTCTCGCGGCCCACCTGCACACGTGGGCGGAGCTACAAACAGAACATCAGATTTCACCCATTCATGTCAATGGAAAAAAAGTAAAAAGCTGCCATTCTCACAGTAATTCAAAAACGGCTTGACCGATTTGAACGAAACTTGGTATGCAGATCCCTCACTACCTGGGGTGATATGTTCTGGGGGTCTCTTCACCCAAGAATTTATATGTTCTTGCTCCTGGAGGTGAAACTAAATATGTTGTTTCTAATCAAATTTTGTGTTTGTTGTATTGTATTCATTTTGTCAAATATTTCACATTATAATTTGAATATTGTACTTTTCATAAAGCTGTAAAAAAATAATTTCATTCACCACTATAAAGAATCTTTATTTGAATCCATTTACAGTGTTATTGTTATAATTAAATACCCGTGCAACGCCGGGGCATCAGCTAGTAGTTTATAAAACTTTCCTTTAACAGTTAAAAGGAAAGATATATAAACTATAAAGAGTTTTACCTTATGCAAAATTGTCATTTCTTTAATAAGACATTAACTATTTTTTCTGTGGCCCTCCAAGTACTCTATTTTTTCTGCAGCCCTCACATTTAAAGTTTAATATCTTCCCTTTCTCAAAACTGACACATTTCAATCACTATATTGAAAATAAAATCATTTTCCCTACCTTTGTTGGCTGGTGACTTTATTTTTCTGTGCTTTTAACTATGTTTCCAGGGTCTTCTTGTCCTCTGACTGTTTTTCTCTCCGTCTTCACTTTCTGCCTTGCATTCATCTTTGGCATTAACTTAATATTCAATTTTTCTGTTTTCTTTTCAAAATCTACTTTTCCATGTCTTACCTTCCCTTCCTATTTCTCTCTTCTTCCGTCCTATTTCCATAGTCTGACATCTCTTTACTTCCTTTCTCCTGGTCTGGCATCTGTCTCCTTCCTTCCCCCCCATGCCCTGGAATCTTTCCCCCCTCCCCCTCCATGGTCTGGTATCTCCTTTCCTTCCCTCCCTCCCTCCCTTGAACTTGGCATCTCTTGTTCCTCTCCTCTCCCTTGTCTTCCTTCTCCTTCCTTCCCTCTCTTTCCCCAATTGGGTGCAGCAGCAACAGAAGCAGCATTTCCCTTCCCCCTTTCCTGTGCAGCAGAAGCATTTCTCTTCCCCTTTTCCTCCCCCTCCCTTTCCCTGTGCAGCAGAGGCATTTCTCTTCCCCCTTCCCTCCTTCTCCCTTTCCCTGTGCAGCAGCATTTCCCTAGGGTCCCCCTTTCCTATGCAGCAGAAGCATTTCTCTTTCCCCTCCCCTTCCGTTCCCTTCCTTGTGAAGCAGCAGCATGTCTGGCCGGCTCCCTTGCTCAGTAGATCGTTCCATTCAAAGCCGCGGGTGGCGGCTCCTCACGAGATCCGCATTTGCGTCAGAAGCTTCTCTGATGTTGTGACGTCAGAGAGGCTTCTGATGCAGGAGTGGATAGCGCGAGGAGCTGCCACCCTCGGCTTTGAACGGAACGATCGACTGAGCAAGGGAGCCAGCCAGACATGCTGCTGCTCCACAAGGAAGGGAAGGGGGAAGAGAAATGCTGGTGTGGACTGTGCGAGGAGCCGCCGCCAGCCGCAGCTTTGACCGGAACAATCAACTGCAGCAAGGGAGCAGTTGATCATCGTGTCCAGACTGCGGGCCGCAAAATAATACCTGGAGGGCTGCATGTGGCCCGTGGGCCACGAGTTTGAGACCGCTGCTTTAAACTGTGCTGCTGTTGGTTATTGCACCCTTGCCTGATTAACCACTTGCCCATATCCCTTCATGGACAAATAGCACCTAATGATGTTTATTGCCAGAATGTTATTTTTTGGGAAATATATTTGAATAATGATGACATATAAGCACGCACATGGGAGGCGCAAGGGAAGGCAGGGACATGCCTAGTGGTTAAATGCTAAGATTCTAGAATACCATTGGTTACAGGTGCAACTGCAACATTTAGTTGCAGTCATTTACACCAGCCATTGATGTGGAAGGGCATTTTTGATATGATGTCCAAATTCGAGGATGGACATCTTGTGGAAGCTGGACAAAAATCCAGTAGTGAACATGATCATTTTCAAAACTGCAAAGTGTCTACAGTAGAATCTCGGCTAACTAAACTAAACTAGACCTTAGGTTTGTATACCGCATCCTCTCCACAATCGTAGAGCTCGGCACGGTTTACAGGAGCTGGGATAGAGAAGGAACTCCAATGAAGGGTTATAGGCCTTAGTATAAATAATGTTTAGAGGGGCTTAGTATACCAGAGAGGGAGGAAGTATTACATTTTTGAGAATAGCCAAGTTTTCAGATTTTTACAGAAAAGTTGGAGGGAGCTCAGATTCCGAAGTGGGGAGATAAGGTTGTTCCAGAGCTCAGTGATTCTGAAGGGGAGGGAGGTCCCTAGTTTTCCTGCATGGGATATGCCTTTTAATGAGGGGAAGGATAGTTTTAATTTTTGGGTGGATCTGGTGGAATTAGGATTTGAGGAATTCCAAGGAAGTGGAATAAAGGGAGGAAGGATGCTGTGCAGGATCTTGAAAGTTAGGCAGGCACATTTAAAGTGGACCCTGGAGATTACTGGAAGCCAGTGAAGCTTGGACAGGAGTGGTGAGACATGGTCAAATTTACTTTTTGTGAAGATAAGCTTAGCTGCGGCATTCTGAATCCGCTGAAGTCTTTGAAGGCTTTTCTTTGTTAGGCTTAAGTAGATAGAATTGCAATAGTTCAGTCTGGAAAGGATGATGGATTGTACAAGGACGGCAAAGTGTTTTTGATGGAAACAGGATCTCACTTTCCTCAGCATGTGAAGGCTGAAAAAGCATTTTTTTACCAAGGAATTGAGGTGGTTGTTGAAGGACAATGTAGAGTCAATGATGATGCCCAGAATTTTACTTGAGAACTCAAGCTGCAGTGTGGAGCCAGAGGACAGTGGGATGAAGATGGGTAGTTGGTCTAATTTTAGGCCGAGCCAAAGTAGCTTTGTTTTGGACTCGTTCAATTTCAGTTGTAAGGTGAGGGCCCAGGATTGGAGGTTCGTTATACATGAGGATATGTTCTCAGAGAGGTTAGTGAGGTTCAAGTCGGTCTCGAGGAAGACAAGGATGTCATCAGCATAAGTGTAAAGTGTTTCTAGGGGGGATAGATGGTGGAGTTTCAGGGAGGACATATAGATGTTGAAAAGAATAGGAGATAGAGGTGAACCCTGTGGGACTCCACATATCGGTTTCCAGGGGGAGGATGAAGTGCCATTCATATTGACAATATAAGAGCGGAAACGTAAGAATTTCGAGAACCAGTCTAGGACTGTGGAGTTAATGCCTATCTCGGAGAGTTGGAAAAGTAGGATATCATGATGGACAACATCAAAAGCTGCAGAAAGGTCGAATTGTAGAAGAACAGCGAACTTATTACGAGAATGAAGTTGTTGAACCTTTGAGATTAAAGAGGTCAATAGGGATTCGGTGCTGAAGTTGGGTCTAAAGCCATATTGGTAAGGAAGGAACAAAGAGAATCTCTCTAATAGGATGAGAGTTGGGTAGATATGATAGACTCTAGCATCTTGGTTAGGAGAGGGATATTTGCTATTGGTAAGAGATGAGATGGCCTGTGCGGGAATTTTCTCGTATAGGTAGGAGAGGAATGGGTCCAAACCTAACCGGCATTCAATTAACTGGCACTCTCAACCAACTGGCAAAAAAAAAAAAAAGTCTCCCGCGCTCCTCAAACTCCTCCAAACAACTCCTTCCCTTCCTCCAGCCCCCGAAGCAGTAGGCAGCCATCCTGACAACCCCTCCGGGCTTGAGGCAGAAGTGGCAGCTAATCCTGAGAACCCCTCCTCCCTCCCTTGGCCTCAAAGCAGCAGCGGCAGCCATTCCTGACAACCCCCCTCCCTCCCTCCCTTACTAAAGGAGTAGCAGTAGCCGGTGAACAGAAGAAATGCTGTAAACAGGTTGCTTCCGGCCAGCCCCAGCAGGGCCTTTCCTCTGCCATGTCACTTATGCATGGCACCTCTGTTCACTGGCTGCTGCTGCTGCTACTCCATCAGTAGTGGAGGGAGGGAGAGGGGTTGTCAGTTTGGGCCCCCTTTTGGCACTTATTCGTTGTTAAGACAGGTCTAGCCCCAAACAACCAAATTGTGCCCTGGATGCATTCTAAAATGTTTGATTATGGCAGAAAAATGTCCAAAAACAGCACAAAAAATAACCCTTTGGACAATATTGAAGCCAATAAGTCCAATCACAAACCCAACATACAATTGGCTGACACTCTTAATCCCTTGGGGAGAATGCTTGAACTGAAAACCTCCTATGGTTACTGAAACTCTTTAAATAATGGACATCAGTATGAGCCCTTAATAGACGAATGAGAGAATGTGGGCTCGAATAGTAACTCCATAGGTGACTAGCACCCAGACGTAAGTCTAAATGAGAACTGTCCAAGTCATAAGCCTGACTTAGTCCCACCCACATGCCCCCTTGAGATTCAGGTGAACTACTGATCAACAGCATAGATACCTGTCTAGAATACTCTTAGTTTTCGAGAGTAGCAAATTGGAACGGTTTGGCAAGATGAATGTTCATCTGCCCTTTATGGTGTTTTTTTTTTTAAATGAGCCCCATAGTGTCATAAATGTCAACTTACTCAAATATTCTATAATGGAGATTATGCATGTGATTGCCAATATACAATTTGTGCTTAGCACGTAGCAGGGTAATGCCTAAATTTCAGGTACCTTTTCAGAATTACTTCCAATCTGCAAAATTCCAACCCTGATGCGGTGACTCACCTCTACTGTAAACTCTGATTGTTAATGACATTTCTTCCAGTATTCAGGTTGTATTATAGTGAGAGTAATAGATCTTTGGTATTGTATGTATTCTGGATCTGGTATCTGGTATTTGGTATCTGGTATCTGGATTCTTGGCTGAATGAGTAAAAATCTGATACTTATGTCGCTCTGAAGATGAAATACAGTTCCTCTCCAGATGCAATGTCAGAAAGCTGATGGGATATAGCGTTAGAGCTCTGACAGTTTCTTTCATTGTGTTTGGACTATACAGTCCTCTGGGTTATTTTTTATTAATCTGAAGAAATCAGAGCTTCTGGCTATTTCACACAGTTTGAATTGTTAAACCAGACTAGATGTCAGATTTCTAAAGCTGACAATGCCCAGCGAGTGATAACGCACAACCTCACACACCTTTAAACCCTGTTAATGTTCGACAGATTTATATTTTAAGTGGCACAAAGCGTATAATGTATTCATGCTGCACGAATTTATTTGGATCCCAAGAACGTGGTAATGCCCCTGGCTTCATCTTCTTCGTGTGGTCGGTATCATTACCCATTCTGTCAACGATCATTTATGCCTCTGTTTTGAAAACTTGAATATGTGTGAAGAGGTAGGCACAGAGCTTTCCCAAGGTAACAGCCAATATAAATATTTACATTCACATATGGAACATAGTACTAAAGATAAAGCCTTAGTTCTGCTATCAATCCTAGACAATATTATTTCTCTTAAGTGCCTCATTATCCTTTCTATAAGATGTGTTTTCTTCCAGTCACAGCTGGCACAGAGCAGAGCATTGATTCTGTGCATGTCCCAGATGCTACTGGTTTCGCTAAGTGGGACTCACTCACCTACAGTCCTGCCATTGGGAGGTGCTGTTTCACGATTATATTTTCAATAGTGAGGGACAGGCAAGCTCTTCAGGACTTACCTGTCCCCAGCAATTGAAAACAGTATTGAAACACCACCACCCACTGGCAACAATGCAGTTGGTATAAACCAGGAGTTCTCAACATAGCTAGTCAGCTTTTCCGGATACCCATAATGAATTTGCATGAGATAAGATTTGCATTAACTTCAAATTACTGAAACACATAAGAAATGTATTTCTTTTTAATGATCTGAAACTTATTTCCCAAGCTTTAATTTTATTCCTACACTATTGCAGTCTTCCCTATCCAAGATGCACTGAAACTTCCCTTACCCATTTGCTGCCTTTACAGAATATTATAGAAAGTTAATTTATCATACACATCGTATGGACCAAGTTTCTCCATTTTAATTAGACTTCATTGGCTCCCTGTTCATGCCCAGTGGATGCTATTTCTTGCAAAGACAGGCACCAGAACTGTAGGCCCGGAAAACTCTGGCCTATATTCCTGGCGCCTATCTTTGCCGGGGGATATCCTCTACAGTTTGCCATCAGCTGATCACGGCAGAGGACTCCACCTATCAGCTGAGCCAGCAGGACTCCCTGAAGCTGCAGCTTCGGGGAGACCAGCAGGCTCAGCTGATCAGGCCAGCTGTCGCAAAAAGCTGAATTAGTAGGGAGATTCCCCATTCCTCATTAGGTCTCTCACACTGCATCCCAGGGTGCACTGGGAAGGAGAAGGCCTGCTATTTTGACCAGCTGGGCCTGCTGGCAGGAGGAAGTGGGCATCCTTCCTTTTGATTGTCTATCAAAGGTACAAGGGGTAATGGGGTTGTTGGGCATGGGGGAGGGGGCCTCTCCTTGGAAGGGTACTGGGGAGATCGGTCAGGGGGAGGGAGGGAGAGAGACAGGAATGGGAGATCTCCCTGCCGGTTCAGCTGATCATCAAAAAGACAAACACGGATCATTTCAAACAATACCCAACCCACAATAAGACAGCATCATGAAAAAAGGGGGTTTCTTTGGATAAAAAAAAAAATCGCTTGAAAGAATTTTAAATACAAACTCTCCCAAGTATTAAATTCATGGCAGGGGAATCCATGATCAGCTGAGCCGGCAGAACTCCCCAAAGCCAGCTCAACTGATTGGGGGGATTCCTCTGCCGCAATCAGCTGATGGCAGGCTGTGCGCGATTGTCAGGATCCCCTGGCAAATATAGGCGCCAGAAATATAGGCCATTTCTGGTGCCTATCTTTGCATGAATCATGTCTAGGCAGGCGCTTTAGGCCGCGTAATGCCACTTCCAGCATTGACCGTGCTGGCATCAGGTGGCCTAAAGCGCCCACGTTAATGAGATTCTGGTGCCATTAGGTGCTTCAGCCCTGCCATTTTTTATTATTTCTAACAGCGTTCTTAAATTAACTTGGGTGTCGGTAGGGAGCCTACTGGCGCCTAAGTTTTAGGTGCCGGTTTTAGAATTTTCCCTAAGCCAGGGGTAGGCAATTCCGGTCCTTGAGAGATGGAGCCAGGTCAGGTTTTCAGGATATCCACAATAAATATGTACGAGATAGATTTGCATCTCAAGGATGCAGTGCATGCAAATCCATCTCATACATATTCATGGTGGAGATCCTGAAAACCTGACCTGGCTCCGGCTCTCGAGGACCGGAATTGCCAACCCCTGCCCTAGGCGCTATTTTTTCGGCACTGATTTTTTTAATGCACTGTTTATAGAATCTAGTTCTATGGGGTTAAGTGGCAACTTTTAGCACTTTACCATATAAGATTTCTGCATATATAGGATCACATAAAACACAGTCCTACCTTTATGCGATTCAGCTTTTGAGGGTGAGGGCGAATATTGCACTTAACTGCACAGGTTTTAGCCGATACATACAACCAAATATTTAAAGCTGATTCCCAGACATATGGCCAGTGGCAGACAAAAAAAACAAACCAAACCTTCTAACCGCTGTTGGCTGAAAATTGACCCCTCAAATTTTTCGGTTTGTTTAATTTTTTTGCTTGCCACTTTTCTCCTGCTCCTTTGGACTGCTAACTCAACTGGAATAATCATCTGCTGGGTCTACAACCCATGAGACTTAATTCACAACTACCTGGGGGGGTTTCTGTTCCCTCCCCCCCTCATTGTCTACTTTTTAGTTCTCTCTTCACAAGCTCAGCCATTTCAGTAGTGATCCCTCCTTAGTTTAAGTATATCTTCACCTGAACTCTGCTGATGTGTAATGGCTGAGAATTCCCAATTCCCTGTCCTCTTTCCCAGTTAAGCACTGCCTCTATGCTACTCCGTGCTCCAGCTAGCTATATTGACTGGAAGCCAAATCATTGTCACGGCGGTACACAGCATTGTCATTGGCCAACCCACATGCATTGTTTTTCCAGTTGGCAGTGACAAGATTTATTGTGGTTTCCTGTAGGAAATTAATGTTCTAGAGCCAGCCAAGTGACTGGAGGCAACAAATATTTTGCAGCAAGAAATTAGTAATGTTTTCCTCCAAGGTTAAGCAATAGCACAGAGCCATTTTCAGATGAATACATTTGCTGTTATGGAAAAGTATTTGCATAGGAGACTGAAATCTGATTGTGTATGCAGTTTGCCACTAGAAACTGTAATAAACTTTTCTCCATTTTTTTCCTCCCACATTCCAGGTATACGTATCGCTGAGTTATGTAGAACTATAGCAGAGTTAATTGAGGATTTTGACTCCTCTTGGGAATTATTTTCACCGATTTAATTATGGAAATTAATCTGGGGAAAAAAAATGAATGTGCTTGCTTTAAGGTTCTAAGGTAAACTTTTCTACACCGGATTTGGAATTTGAATTGTTTTGCTATAAACTTTTATTTTTAAACATATGTGAAGTGTTGGGCACGGTTACTTTTGATCTTTGCACCGGATGCAGTTCATAGAATAGCGGTTAGTGAAAATTGTTTAGGCGACAAATAGAATTTCTCCCTATGGAGACAGTGTCAGGGTGGTCCATGGTCAGTACATGGCCAGTAGCGATAGCGCACACACTGGAGAGAGTAACTGGATAGAGTTAGGATGGCAAAAGGAATTCTGGCAGCGAATATCTGGTTTCTCTTTGACTGCAGCAGGTGGCGTTTAGGAAAATAATGCTGGCCGCCATAGCTAAATATCGGGGGAATATTTTTTTTAATGGATGAGTTATGCTACCTTTATTGTTCATTTCACTATACAGTTTTTCTGGCATAAGCACATCATCCCCAACAATGAAATGTGTGAGTTTCCAGTTCAATTCTGCATAATCTGCATTTGTCTGTTTTTACTGGGGTTTTTCTGTATGTTGGCTATGATAATGTCTGTGGCCAAGTTAACACTTTCTCCTAAAGCATCCATTTTTATACTTTACACATAAAAGATGCAAATGAATACACTTGAAATGGAGCTCACATGCATTTATTTATTATTTGGAGAGAGTACTATTTGCATTTACTAAATTGATATGTATACAAGAAATATAGCATTTTTCATATTATAATAATCAGAATTTGTTATACAGATTGTTTTATTGTAATCATGCATAATATTACAGCATATCTCATGGCGCCTTAATGGAAACCTGATTTATGTTTAGCAGTTTAGAAGAGCTTGGAAAATGATTCCTAGACAACAAGCAAGCAAATTACAAAATATCCAGGAAAAGTGTGAACGCTGCTGGAGGTTTAGTGCATTTCTGCCCATTGAGAGCCAGTATGATCAAATTTGAGAGATGGCAATTCACTAATAATATAAGTATGCAGAGGTCAATTTTTTAAAAGGCCACTGAGCAACAAACCAATTATCGTTGGGCAAATATTCAGCTAAACCTGTATGGATAGATTTAGGATTCTCAGGCCTGTGCTCCTAATCTCAGCTGGCTAGTCCTAAAAAAATCAGCTATTGGTTCTTTCCAACCCCCACTACCACAACTCACAAACAGAAATATGGACCGTGAGGTCTGTCATTCACCTAGTGAGTGACGATGTCAACATTTCCGTCACCCTTCTGATCAAAATATGTTGCTGAGAATGCTCCCTTTAATTCCCTTGCCCCGTACCACCTCAGCAGAAATGGCACTCATCTCCTTAGACGATTTAAAATAAAATCCTAAGCGTTACTTAACCAGCAAAAGTATCCCATTTTTGTTGACCTTTGTGGACTAAATAAATGGTAAGAGGAAAGAGAAGACAAAGAACATCCTTGCGATCTGTTTTGTCAAAGATAATACTCAAGTCCGACTAGACAACAAGAGTGAATGGAACTTCTGCAGCACCTGTTAGAGAACTATGCACAATTTAAGCAGGTTCAAGAAGGATTAGAATGGAGAAATGAAGAAATGCTGTAGAAAGGAGTTGCTTGTGCTTAACTCATTCGTATTAGAGAACAGATCTGAAGAAAGAAGAATAAAATCCAGTTCAGTCAATATATTATCACAGCTTGATTATTGTGATGTCATCTACCTCAGTATTACAAAAATCTGCCTTTATAGATTACAGCTGGTCCAGAATACTGCAGCGAAACTGATTTTGGGGAAACGTAAGTTCGATCACGTGACACTGTTGCTTCAGGGTCTTCATTGGCTTCCTGTTTATTTTAGAGTTCAGTTTAAATGTGCCTGTGTTATTTTTAAAATTCTTTATGGTATCTTCACTCCTCTAGTTCCTTTATCCTGGAATCTTTACAGATTCCCTTTTGCAAGGGGCAACCAACAATATAAATTATCTCTCCCTTCCAGAAAAGGGATTAGAGGAGTTAAGATTTTTGGCCAATCTTTTGATTTTTAAGTTTTCTCAACTTCGGAGCGATCATATAAGAAGCTCTGGTTCTCTTCTATTTTTTCGTAAGCTTTTGAAAACTGCTTTATTCACTAAATATTTTCGAAATAATTCTTTTTGAAATTTTTCTTTTATGGTTTATATTTTTTTTAAATTAACTATTGTAAACCGGGTCGAGCTTTCTTAGAATGAAGATTCGGTATATAAAGCCAAGTATTAGATTAGATTATTTAATCTTTGATATGCTGTTTATCAAAAGCCAAACCTAAACGGTTTACAATTATCAAAATATTGTTAAAATAAAGCAAAAACTTAAAAGTAAAAAGTAGAGGGGATGGCAGAACAAATGGACTTACTGGACTATAAAGGAAAAATGGGAAATGGCGAGAGCTTAAATACAACGAGAAAATAAAATCTTAAAAGGGAGGGAAGAAACGGAGGGGCTTTAGCACACTAGGGTAGGGGTCGCTTCAAAAGAAGCGTTTTAATTCGGTACTGCCAACTGCATAGAAGCTGCTGGGGCTCTAAGGGCTCCTTTTACTAAGGTGTGCTAGCGTTTTTAGCGCGCGCAGGAAATTACCGCATGCTACGCTTCTAGAACTAATGCCAGCTCAGTGCTGGCGTTAAGGCCTAGCGCACGCGGAAATGTAGCGTGCGCTATTCCGTGCGTTAAAGCCCTAGCGCACCTTAGTAAAAGGAGCCCTAAGTGAATGGAATCAAACGGAGACGGTGTCTTTAAAGAGGGAAGGATTTTAGTTTACATTTGAATTTTTCAAGAGATGTTTCTGGTCTAAGATCTGATGGAAGGGCGTTCCATAACGTGGGGGGCAGTGACCGAGAAAATGGTTTTGCGGGTAGAATTGAGAAATAGTTCTCGAATAGAGGGGACAGAAAATAGGTAGGAGCTTTTAGAATAAAAGTAGATTGAATTGTGGTAGAGATATACAGCCACTACTTTAGGAAGATGAATTATTGAAAAAAAGATCTCCCTTGCTTCTTCAGCACTGGCCTTTCATCAGCCACTTAATCTGAAGCAAAATATTAGCGAAAAGCAAGCTTCTAAGAGAATCTCAAAAAGAAGGGAAGGACATAAATTCCTGGAATATACTATGCTGCAAAATGCGCCAACCTATAGCACAGGACCCTCCACAGTCACCTACATGGGAAAGACATTCATCATAAGGCAGTGGTCTGAAACTCAAACCCTTTGCAGGGCCACATTTTGGATTTGTAGGTACTTGGAGGGCCTCAGAAAAAAATAGTTAATGTCTTATTAAAGAAATGACCATTTTGCATGAGGTAAAACTCTTTATAGTTTATAAATCTTTCCTTTTGGCTAAGTCTTAATATTAATGTTGTCATTTATAGCTAAAGAGACATAGGATCAAGAAACTGGTTTTTATTTTACTTTTGTGATTATGATAAACATGCCGAGGGCCTCAAAATACTACCTGCCGGGCCGCGAGTTTGAGCCCACTGTCATAAGGGGATCCTGGATTGCGCTGTCTCTTCATCTGGTGCGGTCAAACTTTTGCTATCGTTTTAGCACCGAGATCCTTTGCTACCCTTTTAACCACTCTCATGGATGACGTGAAGAGCGTGATTAAATGGAAAAGAATCGTGTCCTTTAATTCTTTTACACCTCTTGGCAGCCTCTAATATAGTCTGCTATGTGACATTGTTGGGGCATTTTGTTTCTTTGGGGGGTCTTAGGAGCAGAGAAACAATGGTTTCAGGATTGGTTAACAGAGAGGGCATACAGGGCTCACCACTGGGGCAGGGTTTGTACATTGAGTCCTGTGGCACATTGCTCTTAAGGACATCTTTTGAATTTCCCATTTTGTTTAATACTTATATTGCCCCAGGTAACAGAGACTAAGGTCTTTTGTGTTTCAAACATTTGTATATGTATATCAATACCCAATATTTATTTCTTTTCAGCAGTCAGTGCATGAGACGAGGGTATCTTTATCAGTGGAACAGAACCCCCGCAAAGTTTGGGGGAGTACTGTAAGTGCTATATAAATAATATAGTGATAGAAAAATAAATTAAGATGTTTAGCTGGAATGAGACAATAATGTAAATGTGGATACTTGCAAAGAAGGTAGTTGGCTTCCAGGAGAGGGTTCTTGGAGTGATGTTCTGCTGCCTGGAGGGCAAAAAAAATATAAAACTTCAGGCAGATGAATTATACACGGGAAGATTCATATTTTATTTGATTCTGTCACAAAAAAAAACCCCAGGCTTAAGGAACACAAAATGTACTTACTGGAGAGATGTGAAATAAATGCAAAGAAACAAACAATCAAATATTTAGCAGGCATCAATGAAGTACAAGAATGTGGTACGTTTAGGGTAAAGGTAGAGTAATTCAAGGAAAAATTGGTAATGGTGTGAAGTCCGAGGGAGGGAAGCACAAAGGAGGTCTTTTTTTTTTTTTTTTTTCTTTTACTGAGAGAGTGTTAGATGCTTGTTATATCAAAGCGGGTAATCTACAAATCTGTGAGAAGAGAGGCAAATAGATAGGACAATGGTAAATAAGGGGTGGAGGAAATGCTTTGTAAAATACCGTACTTGTATGTTTTATCTCCCTAGAATTGTAGAGGGGATTTGGAGGCAGTGGTGGTTTCGCAAAGCAGGGCTAGGGTTGTCTAGGTTCCAGGGAGAAGCCGGAAAGTCGGCTATCGTACAGTAACAGCAGAAGGGCCTTGGAATTCTCTCAGGTATAATTAGAAGGAAAATGGCAAGATTTCGTGCTGTTGGCAGCAGGCAGACTTGTTTTGATTTTTAGTTAAGTGAGTGAAAGAGGGTAAGACTGCTTGTTATGCTTTCATTTAATAGAATTGTATATTTTATGTTATAAAAAGCTTTGTCTGGGATGTTTTTATTTTTTTTTTTTTGAAAGTGGTCTATAAGTATGATTTATGACGACATGCCTACACTCTTCAGCTAGGGATAAAGAGGACAATTCTATAACATAGATATTAACATATACACTTCCGTATTCGCTTTGATAGGGAATTAACAGACCCGCGAATACAGGGAAACCGCAAATAACTTTTTCATATGCGATTCGCTGTTTTCTATTAAAAACAACCGTGAATATGGTGAAACCGTGAATAACATGGTGGGAGACCTGACCTGTTCCTGAAGGAGAAGCAAAACACGGTGAAGAAAGTGCTGGGAATCGGCGATTTTCTCTGTAAACGCTTGAATCATCGATTTCTCCATGCAAGCTGACATAATTTGGGGGGAGGAGCCAGCAAGCTAAAAACTGCAAATAATCAAAACCGCGATTGCTGAAACCGCGAATACGGAGGGAGAAGTGTACATGTGAAAGCTGGACACTGTGGAAACAAGACAGAAAGAAGATTGACTCATTAGAGCTTTGGTGTTGGAGAAGGCTTGTATGTGTGCCGTGGACCACCAGAAGAACTAATAAATCGATTCAGGAAGAGTTCAAACTTGCCTATGCCACTTGAAGTCCAAATAATGAAGTTATGACTGTCTGATTTTGGTCACACCCAGTGGCATAGTAAGGGGTGTGTGGACTTCCCTGGGCGTCAAATAGGTGGGGGTGCTGGCACCTCTCCACCCCACCATGCCACCCTCGTGCCATCCCTATCCCTTACCTCCGTATTATCTTCGCTAGCGTGAGCAACTTCTGCCTGTTGCTTGCGGCAGCCTGGTTCCCCTCTGAATCACTTCCGGGTCACAGGGCCAGGAAGTGACATCAGAGGGATTTCAACGCTGATGTGAAGAACATGTTTGCAGAAGCCACTTGTGCTGGCGACGATTAAGAGGTATGGGGGGAGGGAAAGTGCAAGTGTGGATTGGGGGGGCATGGAGAGGGGGCACCACTGCCTCGGACACCTCCTACCCTTACTACACCACTGGCCACACCATCAGAAGAGAGCGATCACTGGAGAAGGACATCATGTCTGTGAAGATCGAAGGAACCAGACAAAGAGGCCGACTTGCAATCATTTGGCTGGACACATCAAAAACAACCATGGGAATGGACATTGGAGGACCTTTCCTGAGATTTCTTTTTAGATCCGCAATTCATTGAGTCGCTAGGACTCAAGCATGAGTCAATGACACCTAACAACATGTGTAAACCATATACAAAAAAAAAGAAAGGGAAAAAATAGTCCTGCAGCAGACAAATCACTGAATAAACCTGCACATAAACCTATCAATATGTACAGTGAACAAGGAGGGGGAAAAACATCAGTAAATAATTTAAACAAGTCATAGGATCTCCTATAACAGAAGTGTAAATGCCAAAATTCCGCTTAAGCAGTGTTTTTCTGTAAATACCCACTTAACTTACATAGGGAGATAATTCTATAAAGATCTTCCAAATTTGGGCAACCAAAATGCAGGGTACTGAGTGTGGATTTATTGACCACTTTTTTTCATGAAAGGATTCACCGAAACAGGTTTACAATACATTAAATAGTAATTGAGTACTTTTACGTAATTTTCCCCGTTTATCCTGGCAGGCTCGCAATGCACCTGTGCCACATGAGTGGTCCATATTCCGTAACAAAATTAGAGCGTATGTCCAGATTTGCACGCCAACATGTAGGCAGGTGTAAATGTTGTACTTGGGTGTGTAACTTATAGTATTCTATAAGTTATACGTGCAAGTTTGAGGCCTGCCTGTATTCTACCCCCTGAGTCGCTACGCTGGCGAGTCGCTTTTCTAGGCGCTCTTTTGATTAAATTGTAACTTTGAGAAAGCTGTTGCAAAACTACTGTTGGGCTCGGTGACGGGACAAAAGCGCGCCGGACAAAGCCACGCCAACATTTTGGCCCAGACAATTGCACGCAAAGATTCCAGCACACCGCTGTAAAAGTTAATTTTAAAGAGCTCCGATGGGGGGTGTGGAGGGAACCTTACTTAATACTGTTTGTGCTGCCGTTGGGGGGGGGGGTTGTGGAGGGGTGGAACCCCCCACATTATATAGAAAACTTAACTTTTTCCTAAAAAATCAGGAAAAAGTTAAGTTTCCTCTATAATGGGGGGTTCCAACCCCCTCAAACCCCCCCAACGGCAGTGCGAACACTATTAAGTAAACTGGGGGGTTCCCCCCTCATACCCCCCCGTCGGAGCTCTTTAAAATGAACTTTCTTGGCGGCGCGCTAGAGTCTTGCACCCAATTGTCTGGGCTCAAATGTCGGCGCGGTTTTTTCCCGTGCGTGAATGACTGTGAACTGTTGGGCTCAGAACTTATTCACCGTATGTGAAAAAGTTTTGGATACTGATCTGGCGTAGTTCAAGAAATCCCAGATCCCAGCTTTGAAGATAAGTCTATGCTGCTTTGATACGATATATGTTTTGCAGTGAGTTTTTATTTTTATTTTTTTTCTGAGACCTATGATTGTGTTGGATCCCCCATACAGGACTATTGGACTGAGTTGTTGCGACGAGGCGTGAGATAACTGGGGTGGTTTGCCTTTCTTTACAGCTGGATGATGTTGTCTATATTACTTTTGTATTTCTGTTCTAATCTACATTGTTGTAATCTTTTTTTTTAATATAAATCCTTATTAATTTTTCAATATTAACAGTGCAATACACAGGTATAAGAACATATAACAAGTCAAGAAAAGCACATTCAACTTGCAGATATTCAAAATCTATCATTTTATCCCACCCACCCATTGATTAATCACTATGTATATGCTCTTTCAATAATCTACACTTATTTAAAATAATATAATAACACAATCCCACCCCCTCCCTCCTTCCCACCCTGGATGAACATTTTTGTAATCTTGAAAACTGCCTTGACGTCAATATAAATAAGGTGGTGTAGAAAATCCTAATAAACCATAATGAACTTCCAAGCATTCGTAGATGTTCATCTTCACAGTATGGACTTGCTTTATTATGATGATGCTGTATTATGTTGATGATAATGATTAATAATAATAATATTCACAATATTTGGTATGAGTTCATTTTGTACAAAATCCCTGAAGGCCAATCATTTTTCTGCAAGTTGTCATTATGTGGATCTAATGCACTAAAAATTTTGGTTTGCATGAGTTGATTCCATGAAGACTAATGGTCAGAGCAGACAGGCTATAATCAAAATGTTCTTTATTCATGCCATTTGCCCCAATTCACCCCATGTGCTACTGTTATAGTGTTTTTTTATATCAGTGCCTTCAGATGTGTGATACCCAGCCCAGAAGAGGCCACCTCTGTCTCTCCAGATTACTAAACTTGAGCATCATGTTCCAGAGAAAAGTGCTGCTGTTAAGTAAATCATTCCTAGCACTGCTCTTTGTCTGCTGCGTTTGCAAAGTAATGATTCTGATGAGGATATTAGTACAAGAAAGCGAGATTTCAATAGTACCATTTCAGACTCATTTTAAATGGACAGCTTATTTCTGACACCAGCGTATTACACTGCTCTAGATAACCTCAATTGCGAATACTGTATTTCGCTTTCTACACCATATACTTGAACTAGCTTGAGTTCTAATGAAGCTTCCTTAATTAATGATTAAAGGGGAAGAAGTGTTTGCATAGTTATAATATGCACAGATTTCTATAATAATAATTTTATTCTTATATACCGCCATACCTAAAAAGTTCTAGGCGGTTCACAACAACAGATTGGAATGATAAAAACTTATGACAGATAAAAGCAGAACCACAAAAAACAGGGAGGATTGGAGGGAGGTATAGTAAAAAGATTCAAAAACGTCACTCCAAAACAAAAGCACCACACAAGCCAAGAAAGCTAGCTTATTACTTAACCCTTTCAGGACCAAGGGACATATTTGTCCCATAACTTTAAAATCCTATAAATTTTGATTGGGATAGTCTACAGTTCTAAATTTGATATGTACGGATTTCATATGATACTGCCTTTATGTAAACAAACTGGTTCCGACATTCATTCATTAGCGTCGTTGCTAGATTGACGAGAAGATTCACTTGCCACACTGTCCATAAGCCAGAAGTGTGATTTTTTTAAATAAAAATAATGATATTTCACAAAAAAAATCAATTTTTTGGCATCTGCAAGCCCTTTTTACCATAAAAATGTCGTCAAAACCACAAAAATTGGCCTACGATCCTTATGGTCCTGAAAGGGTTAAGCGAAAGAAAAGCCTCAGACAAACGGAGAGGTGTACCCACACTCTTCCACCAAAGCATCTTTGGCAAAAAAAACTTTCGCACAAGTTTAAAGTTAGCAGGTGGGAGCAAAAAAAAAAAAATAACCGAGATTGATTAATGGTAAAACCCACTGAACACAAACAGGCCAGGCCGACGATCGTTTCGTGGCCGGTAACCACTGCTTCAGGGCCTTAGCGCCAAATTCAGGCTATCCTATAACACAAACCCAAAAGGGAAATGAAATTGGTCACCTGCTGAAAGTTGAAAAAGAGCAGAAGCTCATTCAACTACTTACAGTATGCAGATCCTAATTGCTGCTTTCAACCACAACTTTCAAAGCACTGTTGTGGGGCTTAGAACCATGTCCAGCCCTGTCAGGAGAAAGATCACGTGACAGGTCAGCTGAACACGAACCAGCCAATCCGGGCAGACCATGTCAGCTCATTCACAAAACAGAATGATTGAAATTACATGAGCTAAAAACTGCTGATACACAAAAGAGAGCATACTAGAGAAATACTGCAGACAAGATAAAATTAAAATGATGACATGATTAACTATAGAAATGCTGACGGGATTCAGTAAAAATAGAACCAATCGATGCTTGTATTTAATCAATTGGAGTGATATTTTGAATCTTTGTAGATAAAAGCAAAATGCATTTACAACACAATGCAGATAAAATACGTCAGATTAAAATAAGAGAAACTTATTGACAGTTAAAAAGAATGCATTTAAAATACCAACCTAACAGGCCAAACTGATGCAAATAAGAAAAATAAAATACATCAGGTTGAAATTTAAGAAACTAATAATATTAAGAACTAAAGCAGAAAGTATGCCGTCGAAGTGTTGTAAAATTGAAAAGACTTGGGCCTAGATTCACTAAGCACGGATCCGATCCATGTCCGGGGGACTGATTCATGAATTGACCCAAGGTAAATGAGGGCGATCGGAATCAGGCTCCCCAACCGCCTGCCTGGATCATTCTGTAGCGATCCCAACGCATGCGCAGACCATCTGTAGAAGGTCTGCGCATGCGCTGGCCCTCTGTGCCCGACAGAGCTAAATTTTACTTTTTTAAAAAACTTTTAAAAACTTTTTCGTGAGCCTATGGTTTTAACCCGCGGGTTAAAACCACAGGCTCGCACTGCGGAGAAGGCGATCGGGGCAGAGTGCTGGAAAGTCAAGGGGGAGAGAGCATGAGAGTTGGGACAGAAGCAGGGCGGCAATCGGGGCAGACCGAGCTGGAAAGTCGGGGGCTGAGAGCAGGAGATCAGGACAGAGAGCAGGGCGGCAGAAGGCAGGGCAGTCAGAAAGGACCTGAGCGACTGGTCCTCAGCAGTCGCTTATTTTTGGATCAGTCAGCCCAGTTGGTGTCCCTGATTTTGTTAAGTGAATCGCTGCCTGCCTGCACTTGAATTCTGTTCCCCATCATTTGCATGCGTAGATCGGAGGATGATCGGGACAGAGGTTAGTGAATCGGGTCGGAGGGAAATCGGGTTGCAAACCAATCGGTTTGCTTTGTGAACCTAGCCCTAAATGGTCATACTTTGAGAGTATACAACCTGTGAGATGTTGGAAAAAGATTAGTGAGCCATAATGGTTTGTTTTTTTAATTTCTCACCCGCCCTTATCCAGGGCAAGTTACATATTAACATACAAATTAAAACATTTACATTTGTCGTTCAAAACACTTCAAGGACACACTATAACAAACTGCATACTTACATATCAAATCAAATTACATATAGCATGCATGTCACATCAGCGATGAATAGAATTTAAGGCCACAACTGGCCAAACCCACACATACTTCAAAATATAAAATTCCATGTCATATAAGATGCCTCAATAGCAGACATCATTAAACCAAATAAAACAAACCAGACCATTGAACGCCTCCGTGACCAGCACTCAAGAGTCATCCTTTCTTCTCCCTCAGCCAAACTCAGACCCTATATTTCATTTCACAAAACAGATGTCTTTTCAGCAGTTTCCTAAAGTTCTGTTCATTTTGCGGAGTCCGTACCAGTGAAGGTGATTTTAGTTAAGTGTGAGAGATGTTTCTTTGGGGATTGTTTCTGAAAAGTTTTCTCTCACTTTGGGCCAGATTCTATAAATGGCGCCTACATTATAGGCGTCGCTCCTCAACTACTAGGCACGGCATGTAGAATCATGCCTAGCGGTACCGTTGAGGTAGGCGCAGGTACATTAGGCCAGGTTTTACCGGGCCTAAAGGCTCCTGACTTGGACACCAAGCGATGCCTAAGTTAAGCACGCCTAGTCTCCACCTCTAACCACATCTACTTTTCAGGTAGGTGTCGTTAGGCGTCAGGGCGCCTTGACTTAGGCATTGCTAGATGTCCTAAGAGCTCCCTGCAAAACTATTAATTGGTGATTTATTTATTAATTTTGATTGGTTGAAAACTGGCACGATCAATTACCATACCAATTTAAAAAAAAAAGTTGCATATGGATTCTGAAGTTAGTTGGTGCTAGGCGTCCTCGATTAGACTATCTAACGGTGCCGAACACAGCTGTCCTCTATAGAATCTGGCCCTTTATGTCTATGAAAGAAATGTTTTTAATTGAATCATTGCTTCAGAGGTATCTGTACTAATCTACATTACAACTGCCAGGTCAGCAAGCACATACCTGCTATTTCCAATGAGATTGGCACATCAGGCTTTTGCTCCCGTCTTTCCTTTCTCCAGCCTCTTTTGCTTAATTCTTTCTTGTTACATCCATTTTTCTCTGCAGCTTGGTGGTGCTATTCCAAGGACAAGCATCGACATTATATATCTGATTAGAGAGGTTCAGGGTAAAGCCCAGAGTAATGATCTTTTCAAGGCACAGGAAGAGAAAAGGTGTTAGAGACAACCCATAACCTTCCAGTCACTAAACCAAAATAATGGGCTCTGATCTGAGTAACTTAAAAGAACAATAATACACAGCCTAGATCATGTAACAAGGAAATTAAACTACTCTCTGATGTAATGTAGGGAATTTCTAAATGAATATTAACATCACTAACAGCGGTAGGGGCACTGGCGAAGGACTAAATTCTGAGACCAGTTCACTTAGTTCCTCCAGAGATAATGTGGCGCCTGTGTTTAGCTTAATCTGATGGCTTTGCTGGCTAATAGTGACCCCTGTAATTCTCTTTTGTGAAACCTTTCCCTGCATGAAGTAGAGATGTTTTCCCACTTTGTGTGCTCTCCCTAGAGGGATTTAATACTCGTAAATCTTCCTGACCACTTTCATTTTGTATGTTATTGTCGTGAGCTCTAATAAAGATTTAAGAAACAAACGAACAAAAAAAAAGAGGAAGTTATAGGGCTCTATAAATTAATTATCTTGATACCTAAGCGAAGAGTGACTTTTAAATAGATGGGAAACACAAAAAAGGTCCACCAACATAGTTCCACAAGAACAACCACGAAGCAAAGACAAAAACGTGGAACTGGTGACCTTGTAACACAATTTATTAGAAAAATGGTGCTGAGGTATACGAAACAAAGGGCTCCTTTTACTAAGGTGCGCTAGCGTTTTTAGCGCACGCAAAAGATTAGCGTGCGCAAACCATGCGCTAAACGAAAAATACTAACGCAAGCTCCGTGGAGGCGTTAGCGTTTAGCGCGCGGAGGCATTGTAGCACGCGCTAAGGCCGCTAGCGCACCTTAGTAAAAGGAGCCCAAAATGTACAATAGCACAAAAAAACCCAATAAAAATGTGACCCGACACGGGCCGTGTTTCGGTCGCAGTAACGACCTTCCGGGGTCTGGTCTTGCTTATAGCTACGTTTGTTTAGCACACAGTTCTCTCTTATATTGCGTTGCCTTTTTAGCTTGTGGCTCATAGCAAGACTGGACCCCGGAAGAAGGTCGTTATTACGACCGAAACACAGCCCGTGTCGGGTCTGTGCCACACTTTTATTGTGGGTTTTTTTTTGTGCTAGTGTACATTTTGTTTTGTATACCTCCGCACCGTTTTTCAAATAAATTGTAACTTATGTTGCAGTTAGAAATATGAAAGAATGAACGCTGAATTTTTGGGATATATTAATGCATTTAGAAGGGGATGGAGCCCATTGACATCATTTGTTGAATCACATTAGTTGTCATGTACCTTTTCTTTTTAGCTAATTCCTTATACATCCAGGATGGGAGGTGGGAAGGCATCATTATTTCTTGTATTTAGTTTATTGAAATTCTATATGTGGTTATACTTTTATGGATGAATGGGGGGGGGATGAAAATGATTGTTTTTAGAATGTTTGTATATTTAAAGTGCTTTTCCTGATTCGTTTATGTTTAAAACATTTTTGCAATGCACTGTTAATATTTGAAAATTAATAAAGATTTAAAAAATAAACAAATTGTAACAAGATCATCAGCTCCACGTTTTTGTTTTTGACTTTTAAATAGATGGTGCAGTGTGCTGCTATTCTTGCATAATAATGTTAGATCAATATAACCCTATACTAGATTCCTCCAACTATTTTAAGACTAATGGGGGGGTAACTCAATAACAGGTCACCTGTATTTAGACACCAAGAAGGTACCTATTTTGCATCCTATTCTATATACTTTTTTTTATAGCAAGGGTGGGCAACTATAGTCCTCAGGGGCCACAACCCAGTTGGATTTGCAAGATTTCCACAATGGACACGCTTGAGATCAATTCTCGTACCATGGAGGCAGTACGTGGCTATTCATTGTGGAGTTCTTGAAAACCCGACCGGGTTGTGGCCCTCCAGGACCGTGGTTGCCCACCCTTGCTGTATAGAATACTAGAGAAATAGTTCAAATATGTGCCTGTATTTTTAGGCATGACAACTTATATCGGCCAAACAATGTTTCTGATGTATATGTTCTGCCTAGAATGTTAAAAAATGCTCTGCTCAGAAGCTAGTTTTGAGTATGCCCAACTTCAAAATAACCATCACATTTAAGCACCTTGTTAAAGCCTTAATATTAATAATAGCTTTAATAGCACATAACCTTAATATTGCCATTTTCACGTGTTATGTGTATAAATACATGTATACCTCATATATGCCGGTATTCTGGGTATTTACATATGTGTTTGTGCCTTCCATATACCATTTTCCTCTGAGCATAGGTATCAGATGGGGGGGGGGCACAGGGACCATGGCCTCCCCCCAAATTGTGTCTGCACGGTGCTCCATTCTGCTGAAGGCAAGCCTGCAATCTTTGGGCCACCAGCAGCATCACTCAGCTGAACACACTGCCTTTGGCAGCCCAGAAGCTTTGCCTCTCCGGGGAGAGGAAGTTGACGCTTCGGGAAAGCTTCTGGGGCTGCTAAAGGCAGCATATTCAGCTGACTGCCGGTAGCCCAAAGATTGGACATGACAACCTGCTCTAGAGAAGAAAAAAGAGGCGAGGTACCCACCCCTCATAGGAACCGGGGGAGCAATGTCGCACCCAATTTGGGGAGAGGGAGGGGTGAAGGAGCAAGACATATTGGGAGGGAGGAAAGAAGGAAGTAGAAGGAAGTCCAGGAAAGGAAGGGGGGGGGAAAGGAGAGGGGAGAGAGACATGCCAGACCACAGGGTGAGGGAGGAAAGGAAAGCAGAGGAAAAAGATTCCAAACCACAGAGGGAGGGGAGACAGAGATTCCAGCCCATGGGGTGGGGCAGAGAAGAAAAAGAAAGGGAAAGATGTGGACAGAGAAATGCTGGAGAGAGGGATGGAGAGGGGGGGGGGGGAAGAGATGGAAGGGAAGAAGACTAAGATAACAGACCAGGGGAGAGGAAAGGTGGGGAGACACTAAAGCCCTTGACCGGAGCAGCGCAGAGCATTCAGCACATTTGTCTGTGCTATAAACCTCTTCTAGCACGGTTTTATTAAAGGGGTAGGGGTGGGGTAAGTTTGGCACCTAGATCGGCTAAGCATGCTGATCTAGGCGTCTTAACTTCAGGTGCCATTTATAGAATCTGGGCCACAGTGGCCTTGAGTGACCTTTGCTGCTGCCACCCATCAACCTCACTGGACCACTAGGATATCAGGTAGACCTAAGGATCCTACTAAGATGGGGGGTGGGGGCATGAGGAGGAAGAAAGGGGGGATTTTTCAGGAGTTTGGGAAGCTGTAAAAAAAAAAAAAAAAAAGTTATGTGGGTCCCAACAAGTATTCAGCCAGTCTTTTGTGCACCCCTGCTGAATATTAGCATAAACTCCCTGAAAACCATGATCCTTTCAGTTAGCCCTGGGTATTCAGTACCTGTGCCTGGACATGGCTTGGTATTGAATATTGGGGGCTAATTAGCCAGCAACAATAAGCATTAAAAAAAAGTGCTGCCCTCTGCAGGCTGAATAACAGCCAGAATATTTCTAATGCTGATTTGGAAAGAGCCATCATAAAAATAAACAACACAAAGAGTTTAACCAGGTAATGTGTAACACATCTCCTAAGAGAGAGCTGTCAGAAACTGTTTTTATCCTTGGCAGGAAATGATTTTAAATTAACATTTTGCTGTTGGGCAAAGCAATTGTAGCTTTAGGAAGAAAAAAAAAAAGACAAGTTATTTTTCCACGATGTGTTTCTCACAGCTTGCAAGAATGTTTTATTTATTCACTCAATGGCTGTTTCTTGGCTTGATGTGCATAGACGTCAAATAATGTTAAAGGATTCAGAATGTGGGTGATTTCTTCTTTTTTTATATATATATATAATGAATTTCTGTGGGTAAGCGGTCTACATCAATCCCACTTGAGTTCCTGTTGAGATGGGCATCATTATATTTGTTATCTCACATTTGGGAACATGACAATATTAAATCTGAATTAAAATTTTGAAGCGCACATTGATTAGTAGGTAGATCTTGTGAAATATGCAACATAGTAAGGCAAAAGCACAGTGCCCGACAGTATGACGCAGGACCTACTCTTACTGGAACATTGGTCCACGACATGGCAACTAAGTTTCAATGCCAAAAAGTGTAAGCTCATTCACCTTGGCAGCAGAAATCCATGCACCCTAAATGGTGAGACCTTAGCAAGGACTGCAGCGGAACGAGACTTGGGAGCGATCATTAGTGAAGACATGAAGACTGCCAATCAAGTAGAGAAAGCTTCATCCAAGGCTAGACAAATGATGGGTTGTATCCGTAGAAGTTTCGTCAGCCGAAAGCCCGAAGTTATAATGCCGTTGTACAGATTCATGGTGAGACCTCATCTGGAATATTGTGTACAATTCTGGAGGCCACATTATCAAAAAGATGTGCTGAGAGTTGAGTCGGTTCAGCGAATGGCCACCAGGATGGTCTCGGGACTCGAGGATCTCCTGTATGAGGAACGGCTGGGTAAGTTGCAGCTATACTCACTCGAGGAACGCAGAGATTAGGGAGACATGATTGAGACGTTCAAATATGTCACGGGCCGTATCGAGGTAGAAGAAGATATCTTTTTTTCTTAAAGGACCCACGGCAACAAGAGGGCATCCGTTGAAAATCAGGGGTGGGAAATTTCATAGCGACACCAGGAAGTATTTCTTCACCGAAAGGGTGGTTGATCATTGGAATGATCTTCCCATGCAGGTAATTGAGGCCAGCAACATACCAGATCTTTTATGAAAAAATGGGTTCAGCATGTGGGATCTCTTCATGGAAGAAATTAGGGGGGGGTGGGTCATTAGAGTGGGCAGACTTGATGGGCCGTGGCCCTTTTCTGCCGTCATTTTCTATGTGTCTATGATTAGATCATAAACTAAGGACTCCTTTTACTAAGCTGTGCTAGCGGTTATAGTGTGCGCTTAGCGCACGCTAAATTGCCACGTGCGCTAGATGCTAATGCCTCCATTTAGCTGGCATTGGTTTCTCTGCATAGCGCGGGGATTAGCGCACACTAATCTGCAGCGTGCACTAAAAACGCTACCGCAGCTTAGTAAAAGGAGCCCTAAGTGAAGTATTTCTAGACTTAGACCTCAGTAACTAATTGTTTGTACTAGAAAAAAAGTATACAACAGGAGAAACACCTCCCACCAAAGTATACAACAGGAGAAACACCTCCCACCAAAGTATACAACAGGAGAAACACCTCCCACCAAAGTATACAACAGGAGAAACACCTCCCACCAAAGTATACAACAGGAGAAACACCTCCCACCAAAGTATACAACAGGAGAAACACCTCCCACCAAAGTATACAACAGGAGAAACACCTCCCACCAAAGTATACAACAGGAGAAACACCTCCCACCAAAGTATACAACAGGAGAAACACCTCCCACCAAAGTATACAACAGGAGAAACACCTCCCACCAAAGTATACAACAGGAGAAACACCTCCCACCAAAGTATACAACAGGAGAAACACCTCCCACCAAAGTATACAACAGGAGAAACACCTCCCACCAAAGTATACAACAGGAGAAACACCTCCCACCAAAGTATACAACAGGAGAAACACCTCCCACCAAAGTATACAACAGGAGAAACACCTCCCACCAAAGTATACAACAGGAGAAACACCTCCCACCAAAGTATACAACAGTCCCACCAAAGTATACAACAGTCCCACCAAAGTATACAACAGTCCCACCAAAGTATACAACAGGAGAAACACCTCCCACCAAAGTATACAACAGGAGAAACACCTCCCACCAAAGTATACAACAGTCCCACCAAAGTATACAACAGGAGAAACACCTCCCACCAAAGTATACAACAGGAGAAACACCTCCCACCAAAGTATACAACAGGAGAAACACCTCCCACCAAAGTATACAACAGGAGAAACACCTCCCACCAAAGTATACAACAGTCCCACCAAAGTATACAACAGGAAAAACACCTCCCACCAAAGTATACAACAGTCCCACCAAAGTATACAACAGGAAAAACACCTCCCACCAAAGTATACAACAGTCCCACCAAAGTATACAACAGGAAAAACACCTCCCACCAAAGTATACAACAGGAGAAGCACCTCCCACCAAAGTATACAACAGGAGAAGCACCTCCCACCAAAGTATACAACAGGAGAAGCACCTCCCACCAAAGTATACAACAGGAGAAGCACCTCCCACCAAAGTATACAACAGGAGAAACACCTCCCACCAAAGTATACAACAGGAGAAACACCTCCCACCAAAGTATACAACAGTCCCACCAAAGTATACAACAGGAGAAGCACCTCCCACCAAAGTATACAACAGGAGAAGCACCTCCCACCAAAGTATACAACAGGAGAAGCACCTCCCACCAAAGTATACAACAGGAGAAACACCTCCCACCAAAGTATACAACAGGAAAAACACCTCCAAACTAGTCGCATGTCGAGTCATTGGGTTTTGAATGAATAAAAGAGATTTGTGAAATAGATTGAGTCCACCAGTCTTGATTGGACATCTCCACTTCTTGCTTTGTTGCATTGTTTGTTCTAGGTCATACAGTGTATCGCAAACTATGTGTGCTGCCTGAGATTTCAGGTGTGCCATGAGACGCCGGGGAGGAGAGGTGCCGGCTCCGGCTGACTTCCTACAAGATGTGCCTGTCGCGGCGAGAGCCACGTCCTGGAGGCAGACATCCTGCATCTCTCCTCTCTGTGCATTTTTCCTTCCAGCACCCCCTACTGGAGGACCTTTGCTCATACAGAGATATAGACACGATGACATCACGCATGTGCATGACGTCATTGCTTTGACATCCATGCAGTTCCTGATACCTCAAGCCACAGCCACCACGTTATGCTAGTTTTGATGATGTCACAATAGAATCAGAAATGCTGTTGTAGTTGAGAATACAATACATTTCTGTCAATTGCACAAGCCTTTGAGGCTTAGGTTTCTCTTTAGCCCCCAAGCTTTAGAATGTCGAGGGGGCCTGGGGAAAGGAAGAAGTGATACGGATCGCTCTGAAAAGAGAAGATGGAACTTTTATCTATGTGGTTGTTGTCTACAGACCTCTGACTCATTCGCAGCTAAAGGATAAAGATCTGGTTGCAGATATTCAAAAGTTGGGAAAGAAAGGGAAGGTGCTGATGTTGGGTGATTTTAACGTAACGGAAGTGGACTGAAAATTTCAATCTGCAGATTCGGAAAGAAGTAGAGAGATCATGGATGACTTTCAACGGTCTCTGCTCAGACAATTGGTGATGAATCCCTTGCGGGAAAAAGCAATGCTGGATCTGGTGCTAACAAATGGGGAGAGCATCTCGAAAGGCTGGAGCGAGCTTGGACAGCAACTCCAGTTGTTGGAACCTAATGACGGTATTAGGCAGACATCTACGGCAGAAATATCAAAGAAAAAAAAATACTGTTGGGCAGACTGGATGGACCACATGGGTCTTTATCTGCTGACGACAACGGGCGACCTCAAAATATTCTGAAAAGAAATCAAAACCCTGCTTTTCAAACAATTCATCCAAATATCTTAACCCCTCTTCACCTTCCTCCAGATAATTCTCCCCTATAAAATCCTCCCCAAATCACCCACCAAGTAAACAGATCCCTGAAATGCATTGTAATCTTACCTACTCTAAATGTAATCTATTGTTTATATCACACAGTTCTGCACTGTCAATTTGCTATCCTACTTGTAAATCCCCTCGGAATCTTTCCAGCTATATCTCCTCTGTTGTAAAAAAAAAAAAAAATTGTATCTTCACTGGAAAATGTCCAGTCAAATCTTTTGTAATCCGCCTTGAACTGCAAGGTATAGGCGGAATAGAAATCCGTAATGTAATGTAATGTAATTTATCTGCCGTCATTTACTACGTTACTATGATATATCGGCTACACTAACAGTATCATTGACAGCAAAGAGCTTTATCATTTCAGAACCCCTTCTTTGGAAACACGTTTATCTCGTGCAAAGAAATGCGCTTGAGTATGTGTCAGTGTCTCCCCTGTCACCTTCCGTTTGCTGTCATCTCTTTTTCTTTCACGTCTTCTCCCCACCCATCTTGCTGGACCCCTGTGAAAGCTTTCTTTGTACATGTGGGGGGATGGAAGGTGAAGGGGAAAGATTGGAGGCCTACATAGACACTGAGTAAATCAGGGAAGATGGTATGTGGGATTCCTTGGACACAATCCACAAATACAACACAGATCCCAAAGTGAGGCAGGACGTTCAAATTAATTTTGGCAGAGTGTCCTGAGAACCCTTGAAAAAGCCACGGTGAGTGGCGAAACAGGTCCCCGTTGGGCTTCTCAGTCGCTCTGCACACTTTAAGATGCGTAGTATTTCTTGCTGTCCGTGTAAAAGAAAAAAAAAATAACGAAAAATAATTAATGTATGACACCAGTAAGAATTGGTCACACGTAAAAAGGAGGTGGAGACAATTAGGTCAGTGATGGAAACTATGAACCGAGAATGACTTGGGGCTCCTTTTACGAAGGCGTGTTAGGGCCCTAATACGTGGAATAGCGCACGCGCTAGCCGCTACCACAGCCTTTTGAACAGGCGGTAGAGCGCGCTAATCCGGCGCGTGCGCTAAAAAATGCTAGCGCACCTTCGTAAAAGGAGCCCATGGTATTGGGTTGAAATATCCTTATCCAAGTAGGTTTCCGAGACCATTTCTCTCCACTCTCTCGTTAAATACCCTTCAGTGGGATCTGTATTGTATTTGAGGCCTACATAGACCCCTGGTTTTGTGGCTAGCCGGGGGGTCTAAGACTGGGTCCACTCTCCCACAGACGCTGCTGATAAGGATGAAATTTCTGAATGTACGCCGTGTTTAGCGACAAGCTCCGTCGTAGAAATGGTTCTAAGAATCAGCCTGGTACCTCGGAACCGGTTCATTTCCACATCAATATATAACCCTTTACAGCTTAATTTGCAGATAGCACCCTGGGTATCAGACTGAAGCCGCTTTCTCCCCCTAAATATGACAAAACTCGGTCTTCTAGCCCAGTGATTCCCAACCCTGTCCTGGAGGAACACCAGGCCAATCGGGTTTTCAGGCTAGCCCTAATGAATATGCATGAGAGAGATTTGCATATGATGGAAGTGATAGGCATGCAAATTTGCTTCATGCATATTCATTAGGGCTAGCCTGAAAACCCAATTGGCCTGGTGTTCCTCCAGGACAGGGTTGGGAACCACTGTTCTAGCCTATAACTCTGTTTGTGGTTAGGAGAGGGAAGTAGGATTTTCGAGTCTGGGCAAGCAACACTTTTTTTTATTTTTTTTTTTTGGTGCTGTCAAGGCTGATTGACAGAAAAGTGAATGGGTGATGACAGCTTCCCCATGCTGATGCTGACTACATAGAACTAAAGAGAAAAGGAATCTTTAATTAACAGATGAGCTGCATACCCGGAATTAATAATTTAATGGTGAATCATGGTTAGTCCTGTTTTGCATCAGAGAAGGAGCATTTTTCCTTAGTGCTTTTGAATACAGTTTTGTTCTGGTACCTGTTATATTAATATCACAAGGATATAGAGTAGTGGTTGATGGCTCAGTTCAGTAAAGGGTACTGAAGCTTAGGCACCGAAAACTTGGTCACTGACTCCTGGATTCTTCGGGTGCACAAATTTGGGCGAGATGCCCATGCAAATTAATTAGGAAATGAGGCATTAGCATTCACTTAATATGTATGGAAACTTGTAACCCGTGCTGAGCTCTCCTGGGAAGACGGGATATGAAACCAAATAAATAAATAATTGAAGTTGATCAGCAACAATTTTGAGTTATGCACACAATGTGCCTTAGGTTCTAGTCTAACATTCACACCTAAATTTTATAGTGTACAATTCCAGAGGGGCGTGGCTAGGGGGAGGAGCATGGGCAGATCAGGGGGCATTACCTGAAGTTAGGCACGATGTTATAGAATAGTCTAACTGATAATAATAATAAATTTATTCTTTTATACAGCCATTACCAAGAGTTCTAGGCGGTTTACAGCATAAGAAACTGAACAATCAACGAAATACATTCATACCATAAAAATAAAATCATTATAAAAAGTTAAAAATGAATTACAATCTTAAAAATACCCAAACTGCTATCAATTTGCATTTTGTGCATGTCCCCGTTTGTGGCTTCTCTACCTGCGGGTTCTGAGCACTTCCGAAATTAGTTTACATATAATGCATTAAGGTTAAAATCACATAGGGAGGGGATCGGTTATTTATATAATTTAACTGTTCATCAATTGGGTGGCAGCATTTGTACCAGGTTTTGGCAGATGTAAATGCTAGCACCCAAAGTTAGGTGTGAAATCTGCGCTAATATAATATTCTATAAAAGGCACTCTGCTTGGAACACCCTTTATAGAATGCTAGTTTAGCACAGATTTGATTTATTAACTTTATATACCATCCAGTACTAAAAGTTTAAGAACGATTTACATAAAAATCATTTATTTGTACAATAACTTAAGAGCAAACATATAACTAATACAGTACTGTAAATATTAACCAACAATACATCAGAATTAAAAAATACATTTTAAACAGAAAAAAACAACAACCAGCATAGCAATCAATATAACTAAAACAAAAGCACTGACATAAATCAGATATCAGACAAGATCTTCCCAGCGCTTCACTTTAGGCGCCATTTACTGAACCTGTCCCTAAGCTCCACTTCTATAATGGCAACATTATAGACTACTAGCATAAGTCTACCTTTACCCCCCTGTTTTACCAAGGTGCACTAAGCATTTTAGCGCGCGTTCAGCGGGCACTATAACTACACACGCACTGACTGCTAATGCATCCATAGACTAACATGCACACATTAGCGTTTAGCGCATGGCTACTGTGCTCTAAAAAGCATAGCACACCTTAGTAAAAAGGAGCCCTTAGTCCTCCTGTTGAGGAGGTGCTGAGTGCTCCTGCATTAGGTCTGCGCTATCCAGTCTGTGTGTGCTAATGTGAACATGTCATGGGTACGCCCATTCCGTACCCATGACATCCCCCCACCCCGCAAATAAAAAAATAAAAAAATACACAATTAGGGCCTGATTCTATAAATATCATCTAAACTTAGGCACCTAAGCCCAAACAGGCACCTATAGGTAAGACATGGCCCTCCCAGCCACGCCTACTTTCTGGTAGATGCCTTAAACTAAATACCTACCTGAAAGTGGTAGGCGCCTACCATCCAATTAAGTGCAATTAAAGTCAATTATAATTTAATTGCCAATTATTGGTGCCAATTAAACTTTGATCCTAACAGGCATAGCAATTCAATTAATTACAAGTAATTGGAAGAACCATGATAGAATAAATTATACTTTTTGGTGGGTGAATGTGTGCACTTCATATAGAAATGAACAAATTAATGCAGAGTGTAGGGGACTTAGTGAGGTATTCAATAAAATTTGGAGCCCATTGACTAAATTTGTAAAAATATAATAATGTATTTTCATCATCATTTCTTTCTTTTGGTTTATTCATCTTTACACATCCAGGGAGGGTGGGGGGTTGAAGGGAGGGGAGTAAATATTGATAGTGGTATTTGGGTAACTTTATTCTTCTTTTGTATTATATATTAGGTAATATTCTGATATTATTAGATGCAAGAATCTGAAATTATTGAATGAGATTTATGTTACCTGAACAGAAATTAGTGTAATGTATGTAATACCTACTGTTCTTTTATTTGTATGACACTGTTTTTGATTAAAAATTAATAAAGAATTAAAAAATAATAATAATAATAATTAGCGGCCTCTTTTATCAACGTGCATAGCATAGGCTGGCACAGTAAATGCACCGAAGCCCATAGGGATTGAATGGGCTTCGGTAGGGTTACCAGATTATACATGAGTAAAGATTTTCAAAACCCAGACAAAGTTCCAGGTTTTGGAAAGCTGTCCCGGACGCCCGGACAGTCCTCTAAAGAGAGAACATGTCCGGGTATATCTGGACCTCTGGTAACCCTAGACTTTGTTGCATTTGCTGCGTGATATTCGCTACTGTGGCTTGATAAAAGAGGCCCTAAGTCCAGATGAAATATGGGTGCTAAGTGAAGACAATATAGTGTTACAACTTGAATGTATAAATCAGGGGTGCCCACACTTTTTGGGCTTGCGAGCTACTTTTAAAATGACCAAGTCAAAATGATCTACCAACAATAAAATAATTTTTAAAAACCCCACAAAGCACACTGAAAGGCAGAGAAAATGTTAATTATAATTCATATTCCGGGTTTTTTTTCGAAGAGGTCAAGGCAAATGACTCTATGCAACGTCGCCTCAATAACAGCCATACAAAAATAGACAAATATACCCCCTCCCTTTTTACTAAACCACATAGCAGTTTTTAGCGCAGGGAGCTGCGCTGAATGCCCTACGTTGCTCTCGACGCTCATAGGCTCCCTGCGCTAAAAACCGCTATTGAGGTTTAGTAAAAGGGAGCCATAGTGCAAAATATAGACAGCAGATATAAATTCTCAAAATGGACACATTTTGATCACTAAATTGAAAATAAAATAATTTTTCCTACTTTTGTTGTCTGGTGATTTCATGAGTCTCTGGTTGCACTTTCTTCTTCTAACTTCTTCTCACTTCACTCTGGCTGCACTTCTTCTTCTGACATCTTCTGACTTCAGCCCACTCCTACATCCAATATTTCTTCCCTTCTTTCAGCCTCCTATATGCTTTCTCTCCTCCAGACCTCATTCTCCCCCCGACTTTTTTTTCTTTCTCCCTGCCCCCTTCTTTCTTTCTCCCTGCCTCCTGTTCTTTCTTACTCTTTCTCTCCATGCCCACTTTTTTCTGTCTCCCTGTTCCCTCTTTCTTTTTGTTTCCCTTCTTTCTTTGTCTCCCTGTCCCCCTTCTTTCTGTCGCCCTGCCTGCCCCCTTTGTTTCTTTCTCCCTGCCCTCCCCCAAGCTACTAGGTTTGCCACCGCTACCTGGAAACAGGCCTCCAAGCCACCACCGCCCCAAGCTTTCCTTGCAGAAGCCTTGCGCTGACCAGGGTTCCGCTCCCCTTCAATTCTGATGTGGGAGAGGAAGTTCTGGGCCAGCCAGGCAGCGATTGGCTGGCCCAGAAATTCCTCTCCGATGTCAGAATTGACGTCGGGGAGAGGAATGCTGGTCAGCGCGAGGCTTCTGCAGGCCCAAATCTCCGGACACCCAGGGCCGAGGAAAAGAAAAAGCCAGTCTATAAATCCTTCCATGAGAGCCGTTCCAGTCTCCTTTCAGCAGGGCACTTACAAAAATGCGTAGCCCCCCCTCCTCAACTTCCCATTTTCAGGCTCAAGATGCCAGAGCAGCAGCAGTTCTTGCATTTTTGGGCAGAGCACCTCTTGCTCCCGACCGTCTTTCTCCAGTCTGACGGCTTGATTCCGCCAGGGGCAGCCAGCGCTCAGCTCTCCAGTGACGTGACTTCCCTAGACCTCCCTCCCGCCTTCTCCCGAAGGAAGTGACATCATCCCCCAGTCTATCAAAGATTTTCTACAGGAGAAAGCAAGGGTGTCGGGTCAAAAGCGCGTCGGGACAAAGGCGCGCGAGGAAGACGGGTTCTGGCAATAGGGCACGGAAGGACGCAGCTAGCATGAAGTGATGACCGGTGGGGAACCTCGGGAAGAGGAAGGCTGATCAGCCGGTCGATCGGGACGGCAACATGAGTCTATCGCGGAACCCGGGATGAGTTTTGTGATCGACTCGCATTGCCTTCCCGAGCGACCGGTCGATCGCGATCGACGTATTGGGCACCCCTAGTATAAATGATACAAAGAGACAGGGTGGCTATTTGTGGTGTGTGGGTGAGTATTGTATGTGAGGGTGGGGTGCATTGTTTTTGAAGTGTATTTTATGTAGGACAAGGCAGTTAAGGTAAGCTCGTGCTTGCATGTATGTGGTTTGTAATGTGTGTTTTTGGAACCCATTTTGTATAATCCACCTAGAACTTTTGAGGCTTAGGTGGAATACAAGCCTCTGTTTTTGTATTAATTATTGGAACTCGTCAACAAATTTCATAATATGAATCCAACAAGGCTTATCAAAATTCCTTTAGAGAAGTGAATAACAAGTTTAGAGCTCCACTTGTCAAAAGAATGCATGCATTAAAATTCAGTTCTTCCGAGATGTCCCTAGATGCATGAATAATTTAGTTACCATTAGAAGGCTAAGTTACTATGGAAAATGCATTCTTCACTACTAATATTTATGCAAGGAAACATTCACAGCTGCACAGAACTCTGAATTAAACGGGTTCCTACAGCTGTAAACCGAGAGAGAAAATGCTTTCAAATGCAGTTTTGTTAAATATGCTTAGGGAAGATCATTTTATAACAAGATGCTTAGATAAGTAAGGCACATATGTTATGCCATTTTAAAAAGGTTCTCTCTCTCTCTTTCTATTTACTTATTTATTATTTATTTTGACAAGCCTCAAAAGCTCTAGTTTGATTAAAACTGCGTTAATGTGTTTTGCAGAAATTTGCTTGTCAGCAGGTGCTAACTGTGCACTATTTAAAAAAAAAAAAAAAAAAAATTGGGGGAAGGGAGTACAGTATATCATGGGTGAGGAATGGGCATGGAGCATTATCCAGCTACCACATTCACTTCATTAATTTTTTAAAATGCATTAACCCCCTCCCCCCTCTTTATGATGCCACATTAAGGCTGCTTTTTTTTTTTTTCCCCCGCCGGCTGCGGTGGTAAAAGCTCCAACGCTCATAGGAATTCTATAAGCGTCGGAGCTTTTATCGCCACAGCTGGCAATAAAAATAGCCATAATGTGGCTTCATAAAAGGAGAGAGGGTAAGTTAGACCTATAAAAAAAGTATCACTTTATTTCATTTATGTTTTGTATTATATCTGTACAGTATATTACCATTATAAGTGGGCTAATAGAACTACCACACCATTTTACTCGGGAAAGTTTTAGGGCTAGATTCACTAAGCCCACCGATTGTGTTTGCAATTGTGTGCCGACCCGATTCACTAACCTCTGTGCCGATCGTCCTCCAATCCGATCCGTGCATGCAAATGAGGGGGAATGGCATGCAAAGGACGCGATTCACAAAACAATTTCAAGAACACCGACTGGGCTGCCTGATCAAAAAACAAGCGACTGCTGAGAACCAGTCGCTTATGCAAAAACCCTGCTCTCTGCCCCGATTCTGCTTCTCCTGCTCTTTTCCCCGATCCTCCTGCTCTTTGACCCGATCCTCCTGCTCTCTGCCCCGATTCTCCTGCTGTCTGCCCCGATTCTGCTTCTCCTGCTCTTTTCCCCGATCCTCCTGCTCTTTGACCCGATCCTCCTGCTCTCTGCCCCGATTCTCCTGCTGTCTGCCCCGATTCTGCTTCTCCTGCTCTTTTCCCCGATCCTCCTGCTCTCTGCCCTGATTCTGCTTCTCCTGCTCTTTTCCCCGATCCTCCTGCTCTTTGACCCGATCCTCCTGCTCTTTGACCCGATCCTCCTGCTCTCTGCCCCGATTCTCCTGCTGTCTGCCCCGATTCTGCTTCTCCTGCTCTTTTCCCCGATCCTCCTGCTCTCTGCCCCGATTCTGCTTCTCCTGCTCTTTGCCCCGATCCTCCTGCTGTCTGCCCCAATTCTCCTGCTGTCTGCCCCAATTCTCCTGCTCTCTGCCCCGATTCTGCTTCTCCTGCTCTTTTCCCCGATCCTCCTGCTGTCTGCCCCGATCCTCCTGCTGTCTGCCCCGATCCTCCTGCTGTCTGCCCCGATTCTGCTTCTCCTGCTCTTTTCCCCGATCCTCCTGCTCTTTGCCCCGATTCTCCTGCTTGGTCAATAATTAATTCTGATAATCAAATGAGTATTATGAAGGTGTAAACTGGGGGGGGAGGTTGGCTGCAGGGCCAGTTCAGATCCAGCTGTTACAACAGAGGGTTCATAGACAACCCCGTGAAAGACAAAGGCGCGCGCTGACAACTGAGTGCAAGACGGAGGCGCTCGCTGAAGAAAATTACGGTTTTTAGGGGCTCCGATGGGGGGTTTTGTTGGGGAGCCCCCCCAGTTTACTTAATAGAGATTGCGCCGGCGTTGTGGGGGATGTGGGGGGTTGTAACCCTCCACATTTTACTGTAAACTTCACTTTTTCCCTGTTTTTAGGGAAAAAGTTAAGTTTTCAGTAAAATGTGGGGGGTTACAACCCCCCACATCCCCCACAACGCCGCCACAACGCGGCGTGATGTCTATTAAGTAAAGTGGGGGGTTCCCCCCCACGCCCCCCCGTGGGAGCCGTAAAAACTATTTTTCTGCGGCGCACACCTCCGCGCTGCACCAAATTGTCTGCGCGCGCCTTTGTCCCGGCGCGCTTTTGACCTGACACCCAACAGAGCCCTGTGGACAATACCCCTCAGTTTTCTATCCTGTTCTCCCAGGGGAGCTCAGAACGGTTTACATGAATTTATTTAGGTACTCAAGCATTTTACCGTGTCTGTCCTAGCTTTTTTCTTTAATTAACAAAAAAATGCATGCTTGCATTTAAGAAAGAAGATTCCCTTGCTAGCTGAGCGACTGTGATGAGCGATGAAATGAAGCCGGGGAGGATTAAGCGGTGGGAGTGAATCCTCTAACCGTGTACTCCTGCTCCATACGTGAGGACCACATGAACAAACTGAGAGCCATAAAGGTCTTAAGTGTTCCAGTGAGCATTCAGGACCAGCATGTTTTGTAAAAGCCCTGTACACAGGTGCTCAGTGGATTAAAATTTATTTTAAAATGAGAACACAACTCTTGTTCCTCGTTTCATAAGCTACCATGTCACAATCATACATTTCAAAAAATGGAAATGCACGAAGACAACCGAAGCCTGGAACAAACATAAAGATGAACAGAAGAAATGTCACAAGGCGGTGAGGGATGCAAAACAGGACTATGAGGAAAAAATAGCCCGGGAGGCCAAAAACTTCAAGCCCTTCTTTAGATACGTGAAAGGGAAAAAACCTGCAAAAGAGGCAGTGGGACCCTTGGACGACATGGGAAGAAAAGGGTACATCAAGGAAGATAAACAAATCGCAGACAAACTAAATTCCTTCTTTGCGTCTGTCTTTACGAAGGAGGACACCTCAACAATACCTGAAGTGGAGAAACTGTTTACAGGAGAAATAAAGGACAGCCTCACCACAGTTGAAGTGAACTTAGATCAGATATACTACCAGATCGACAAACTTAAAAGTGACAAATCCCCTGGACCGGATGAAATTCACCCGAGAGTCTTGAAGGAATTGAAGGTCGAAATCGGAGAGTTACTGCAAAAACTTGCAAACCTGTCAATCAGAACTGGTCAGATACCAGACGACTGGAGGAAAGCGAACGTCACGCCAATTTTCAAAAAAGGATCGAGAGGAGAACCGGGCAACTATAGACCTGTGAGTCTTACATCTGTCCCCGGCAAGATGATTGAATCACTGATCAAGGATAGCATAGTTCAGCACTTGGACACACATGACTTGATGAAACCCAGTCAACATGGATTCAGGAAAGGGAAATCGTGTTTGACGAATTTACTCCAATTCTTTGAGACCGTGAACGAGCAAATTGATAGTGGAAAGCCGGTGGACATAATATACTTGGACTTCCAGAAAGCATTTGACAAAGTTCCACACAAAAGACTTCTTAGGAAACTACAAAGCCATGGCATAGAGGGAGATATACAAAGATGGATAGGCAAATGGCTGGAAAACAGGAAGCAGAGAGTGGGCATAAATGGGAAGTTCTCCGACTGGGAGAAAGTGACTAGTGGTGTACCCCAAGGCTCGGTACTTGGGCCGATCCTTTTTAATATTTATATCAATGACCTGGAAAACGGAACATCCAGTGAGATCATCAAGTTTGCAGACGACACAAAACTCTGCCGGGCAATCAGATCGCAGGAGGACAGTGAGGAACTCCAGAGCGACTTGTGTCGGTTAGAAAAATGGGCGGAGAAATGGCAGATGAAGTTCAACGTGGAGAAATGCAAGGTAATGCATTTAGGCAGTAAAAATAAGGAATACGAGTACAGAATGTCAGGTGCAACTCTGGGAAAAAGTGAACAAGAAAGGGATCTGGGTGTACTGATAGATAGGACCCTGAAGCCATCGGCACAATGCGCGGCAGCGGCAAATAAGGCAAATAGAATGTTGGGCATGATAAAGAAAGGAATCTCGAGTAGATCGGAGAAAGTTATAATGCCGCTTTATAGGGCAATGGTCAGACCCCACTTGGAATACTGCGTCCAACATTGGTCTCCCTACTTAAAGAAGGATATAAAACTGCTGGAGAGGGTGCAGAGACGAGCAACTAAACTAGTGAAGGGTATGGAGAAACTGGAATATGAGGATCGACTTAAAACACTGGGATTGTTCTCCCTTGAGAAAAGGAGACTGCGTGGGGATATGATCGAAACCTTCAAAATACTGAAAGGAATCGACAAAATAGAGCAGAAAAAACTATTTACATTGTCCAATTTGACACGGACAAGAGGACATGAAATGAAGCTAAGGGGGGGCAAGTTCAGGACTAATATCAGGAAGTTCTGCTTCACACAGAGAGTGGTTGACATCTGGAATACTCTCCCAGGGGAGATTATTGCGGAATCGACAGTCCTAGGCTTCAAAGGCAAACTAGATGCATATCTCCTTGAGAGAGGCATATAAGGATGTGGTTGGCTATAAAGTGGGCCAGGTGTGTACCTGGCAGGGCCTCCGCGTGTGCGGATCGCCGGACTTGATGGACCGAAGGTCTGATCCGGAGATGGCGCTTCTTATGTTCTTATGTTCTTATGTTCTTATATTTTTTTGCTTAGGTAGGTTAAGTCCAGGGGTGGTGAACAAGAATGCCAGCCCATGAGAACTGCAAATAGGTCAGGTTTTCAAAATGAGTAGTCATGAAATATAGATGTACACTCTTTTGAAAAACTAGCCTGATTGTGTGCTAAAGGTAGGTTTACAAGATGTCTGGATTTACCCAGACATATCCTCTTTCTAGAGGACTGTCCAAGCGTCGGGATGGCTTTTTGAAACCCAACAATTTGTCTGGGGCGTATGGGAGTGGTGTGGAAGGAGCAGGGGGGCAAAGAGGAAGGCGTGTGGGGGCACCGTCTACTCTCGCTACACCACTGACCTCACGGTTACCTATATGAAATGTGCAGTAAGTTTTGTTTTTGCATCCAATGAGAAAATCGTTCTAGTTTGTATACCGCATCATCTCCGTAAAGATAGAGCTCTGCACGTTTTACAGGTAAATTCAATAAATGAGGGAAGGACATAATAAGAAATTAGAGGTTATGAAGAGGATAGCTAGCTTTACATTTTAAATAGATAGCTTTACGTTTTGGAGAAAAGCCAGGTTTTCAGATGCTTTCGGAACAATTGGAATGAGCCTAGGTTCAGCAGCGGGGCAGGGAGGTTGTTCCAAAGCTTTTTCTTTTTCTCTTTCTTTCTTTCTCTTTCTTTCTTTTTAAACTAAACTAAAGCTTAAGTTTGTATACCACATCATCTCCATAAAGAGAGAGCTCGGCACGGTTTACAGGTAAATTCAATAAATGAGGGAAGGACATAAGAAATTAGAGGTTATGAAGAGGATAGCTAGCTTTACATTTTAAATAGATAGCTTTACGTTTTGGAGAAAAACCAGGTTTTCAGATGCTTTCGGAATAATTGGAATGAGCCTAGGTTCCGCAGCGGGGCAGGGAGGTTATTCCAAAGCTCAGTGAATTTTGAAGAAAAGGGATTTCTCTAATTTACCTGCATATATGACACCTTTTAACGAGGGGAAAGACAGTTTGAGTATGGGCGGATCTGGTAGTGTCAGGTCTTAAAGAATTCCAGGATAGTGGGATTAGGGGAGGAAGAATGCCATGCAGGATCTTGAAAATTAGGCAGCTACATTTAAAGTGAATCCTAGAAATCACCGGAAGCCAGTGAAGTTTTGACAGAAGCGGGGAAACATGATCGAATTTGCTTTTTGCGAAGATCAACCTAGATCAATAAGGGGTGGAATATTTAAAGTAGATCCCAAGGGAATGAAATCAACCATTAAATTTTCTGAAAACAGTGTAACATTATTGCACTGTTTTCATATCGGGATAAGTATTAAAAAAAAATAACAAAAGTGATACCAGTGGAAACAATGGGGAGAAAAGACCTCAAAGTCCTCTTTGTCAAAAACTCGGAGTTTTTCAAATGACAAGCTGATGGGGTATAGGTTCTTATCATGGGTCAAAAACCTCGTTGTGACAACCAGAATGTGAACAAATATTTTTACTTTTTTTTTTCTATGAGCATTCTGTTACCCAATTTAAGGTCATTTTCCAAAAACCTAATGACAAAATATCAAATTTACAGTGATTTTGCTGTCCTAAATGGCTGGCTATGGCTAAAAGTGCTGCTGTATTTCCAAAATCAACGAGAGAGGCAGCTATAAAATACAACAAACTGCCCCTTAAAAGGAGCACACTTATCTCAGATGACCCGGCGGTGGCCTAGCCATATCGCAATGAGCTTTTTCTTTTTTTTTTTTCTTTTTTTAAATTTATTTATATATATATATACATCTCAAAGAAATTTATACATTAAAACCTTGGATTGCAAGTAACTTGGTTTGCAAGTGTTTTGCAAGACAAGCAAAACATTTTATTAAATTTTAACTTGATATACAAGCAAGGTCTTGCAATACAAGTACATACAGTATATACGTGTCACATCATCACAACCGAGCTGATGGTTCTTCTCTCTCTGACGCTGCAGAAGTGTAGTGACTGTTCTAAATGAGTGAGGTCTTGCAATATAAGTACGTATGGTATTTTGTATTTAAGTTTTTGGGTTGTGGAATGAATCGTCTGAGTTTCCATTATTTCCTATGGGGAAATTTGCTTTGATATATGAGTGCTTTGGATTACGAGCAGGCTTCTGGAATGAATTATGTTTGCAAACCAAGGTTTTACTGTATATGTATAATCAGAGTCTTTACCACAGTTTTATAATAAGAAAAAAAAGCGAAATATTTAAAATTTAAACAATGCACTGACTCTTAAAAGTCCTCATTAGGAAGAGACAATTCACATATCAGAGAGAGTGAATTACTTTGAAAACAATCAAAGAAAAGAAATATACCTAATATATTATAGTGTTACATCTTCCATTAATTCAACAACCTTATACTTAGAGTCAATCACTTAAGCTATTCATCAGAAGGGGCGGACATTGCTACTGAAAATATCGTAATTGGGAGGGTTCATAAAAAAATATAAGATGTTTGATCTAAATAGATCATACATTCACATGGATATCTTAATTGAAATTTTGCTCCCAATGCAATCACAAATTGTCTCATTTCTAAAATCCGTTTCCTCCAGGTTTGTGTTATTTTTGAGACATCTGGAAATATGGAAATATTTCTATCCCAAAAAATTACCTCCTTCAGCCTTAAAAAAGCCTAAGGAGTGATTCTTTGTCCTGGTGAAAAACAAATTTAACTAGAAGTGTCGAACGACTTATAACTTCATTCCCAGAAGTTTCCAGAATTCCTGTTATATTCAAAGGACTTGAAGACTCAAGTTGAGCCGCGGGGATTGAAGCTACTTTTTTCTTTGAAATTGGTAGAAAATATATATTTTGAAGAGGAGGAAGTCCATCTTCCGGGTACTTAAAGACTTCTTTCAAGAATCTATAGAATAAGTCTTTAGGCGACATTGTTAGCAATTTTGGAAAGTTTAGGATCCTAAGATTCAAAGCTTTCATGTGATTATCAAAATTCTCCACTTTCCTAGCCAACAATTGTCTATCTTGCATTAAAGAAGATTGTGAGGATTGTAACCCTTGGACCTTTTGGTCTAGGTGTATAACCTTTTCCCCCTGGGCTTTCAAATCTTCCTCAGTTTTGTCCATCCTCATTGTATGAATTTGTACCAGGGGAAAGGTTCCAGTGCATAATTTATGGAGAGAGTCTAATGCCGTCCAAATTGACTCTAAAGTAAATTCAGCAGGTCTTACCAAAGGAGGGACTGATGGTTATCTATCCTGTTCTTGCTGAACCTTACAAACTCTCCTCTCCTGGTCTTGGTGTAATCGCCGCGGTTGTTGGGGAAGCTGGCGTGCCCAACGCCTTCGCAGCTGGCATTACTTCCCGTCTCTGCGAGGCATCCGAAGTTCCCCAGTCTCGCGGCTGCAGGGGAGGGGCAGATCCCGTGGGGCCTAGTGAAGCTTCGCTACTGAATGCCGACGTCTCTCTCATGTTCGGCAAAGCCAGTTCGCCTCCTGGGGAAATGAGCTTTTTCAAGGGTTGTGTCCTCCACCACAGCCAGAAGATAAACGTGATCGGCAAGTCACTTGTAAATTCTCAGAACAGCATTTAGCTGCGTCACTGTGATCTCTGAGCCGAATTCTGGTTGTCACAATGAGGTTTTTGACCTATGATAAGAACCTATAACTCAATCAGCTTGTCATTTGAAAAACTCCGGTTTTGTGTCCTAAATTTATTTATTTATAAATTTTCAACAAATATACAATATAACAATAGCTACATTAATAATATAAATTGCAACCTCGAAGCAGTGAACTAAGAATAAAACTCACAAAATGCTGGCCGTGTCGAAGCAGTGAACTAAGAAATAAACTCGCGAAACGCTGACCGCGTCGGCATTATACAAGGCACTATCCGGGCATTATACAACAGCAACAGGCAACTAACTAACAACGGAAAACATTGAGATAAGTGTTTCAGCTGTCAATTACTTTTCTAACCTAGGGAGTAATGTATTTACAGTAATTTATAAGTTAGATTTTAAAATACAGTTTAAGATAAAAAAAAAGTTTAAATATAAATAAAAAAATTTAACAAATAGCAAGAATTAGTAAGTTATTAAGGAAGAAATATAGTATAATTTTCAGGTTTTTTGGCCAATGACTGGAGCATGGAGCAGAAAACACTACGCTGACTATCCGGTCTGTGATAAGACTGTGCGTAGGCTCCAATTCTGAGGCCTTTTCCTGAATAATTAATAGTCAATATATAGAATACTGTTGATGCGCCTCCTATATAGAGTGGTATATATTATATAATTTGGTACAGTGTGTATTGGAGCCACCTAGGGTGATAATATTTTAGGTTTAACCTCGAAAGTTAACCATGTCAATGAGTACAATATGTGTCTAAGATGTTCCAGTTTCTAATAAAGGATAAACTCCGTTTTTTTGACAATAGGGACTTTGGGAGTCTTTTCTCTCCGCTGTTTCCACTGGTATCACTATTACTGTTATTTTTTTATACTTGTTTCTAACCCCCTCTTTCACCAATGCGCGCTAAACGCTAATGCGTCCGTTATATTCTATGGACATGTTATTGTTTAGTGTGTGGTAATAATTAGTGCACACTAAAACGGCTAGCAGGCCTTAGTAAAAGGAGGCGTAAGTGATTACACAGTATTCCTCTATCTTTTTGATCATGTTCATATTGGGATAAGTCACCTGAGGGTTTTTTTTCCCCCCTGACTTCTCATATTGGTTTTAAGGCTTTTTATGTAGGTAAGCTAAACGAAAAGGGTTGTTATGCATCATTGAACCTTTTTACTGTGGATCACAGATGATAGATGCAGTGCTAATATAAGTCTTATTTTAATATCTAGACCAGTGTTCCTCAACCGCTGGTCCGCAGAAAAATCTTGCTGGTCTGCGCAGGGCCGGCAAAATCAAGCTGCAATTTCCTGCAGGTCTGCGCAGGGCCGGCGAGATTGATGAGCTGCAATTTCATGCCAGTCCGCACAGGGCCGGCGAGATCATGGGGAGCCTCTGGCAGTGGCTTTCTCCCCTCCCAGCAGCTCTCGGTACTTGCCAGCGCAGCGATTCACTAAGGCAGCCTTGGGGCTTTTTGCTGAGTCATGGCTGCCTCTGATGATGCAACTTTCTCTTTCCTCAGAGGCGGCGTGACCCATCGTAGGACCCAAGGCTGCCTTAGTGAATCGCTGTGTTGGCAAGTACGGAGAGCTGCTGGGAGGGGAGAAAGCCACTGTTGGAGGCTGGGAAGCTGCTGGACAAGGGGAAAAAAAAGGGACAGCTGCTACTAGACCTGGAGGGAGGGAGAAGGAGAGATGCTGCTGGGAGGGGAGGAGGGAAAGGAGTCTGGGAATGTACTGGACAAAGGAAAAAAGGGACAGCTGCTACTGGACCTGGAGGGAGGGAGGAGAGATGCTGCTGGGAGGGGAGGAGGAAAGAGAGAAGGAAAAAAAAGGAAGGAAACAGCTGGCAGGGAGATTAGAGGAGGGGAAGGGGAGAGACAGGAATGAGAAAGTAGAGAGATTGATGATGGGAAGAGGTCAGTAGAGAAATAAGCATTGAGGGACAAAGATGCTAGATCTGGTGTAGGAGAGATAAAAATGAAGAGAGCAGTGAAGCTGGAATGAATCATGTAAAAAGGAGAGAGGGGGCGCAGGCTGGATGGAAAGGGGAGAGGGGCATAGAAAGAAGACAGATATCATATGGAAGGGGGAGAGGGTAGACAGTGGATGGAAGGGGCAGATGCTGAAAGGAAGAGAGTGAAAAGAAGATTAAAGCAAAAACCAGAGACAACAAAAGGTATAAAAAATAATTTTATTTCTATTTTGTGATTAGAATATATTAGATTTGAAATATATATCCTGCTAGAGCTGGTATTAGACATAACTGGGGACTGCAAATCCCAGGCAGTGCTTCTTTAGCTTCTAGTTGGCTTAGGGTTCTCTCTGACCAGGGGGCAGTTGCCCTAGTTGCATTCCCCTAACACTTTTCCTGTCATGTTTGACTGCGGTATTCTATTAGCATGATATTTCTGTGTAGCATTCTGTAATTATTTGGCTTATTCAGTTTTCTTGATAGTAGAGTGGATATATGTGGAGGGGAGACAGGGGTTTTGTTGATCCTTGCTCTGTATTATTTGTATTTATAAAATGACAATTGTACAGAATATTGTTTCTTTTTATACTTTAATAAAATACATTAAATATAAAATCATAACTGAGGCTTGTGCGGATGGGATCATATGGTTTGCGGGGACCAAGCTCGCGGAGACGGGGCAGAAACGGGTTTTTAAAATTTCAGTTCTAGTAGTTTGCCGGTTCACAAAATAATTATTTTATTTCCGCCGGTCCATAGGTGTGAAAAGGTTGAAGAACACTGATCTAGACCTATCTAAGTTTGACTGGGGATAGAGGATGTGATGATGCCAGACGGTGTTAATATTTATTTTTCTCATTCGGCTGTAAGTTAAAATACTGGTATAAATCCATCACTGAATAGCTTGATTTACAGTATTGGATGAAACGACACACATTTAATCAACCTCCTGAAATAAGTGCTGCTATAAGTTTTGGGGTTTTTTTTTTTTTTTTGATCTGATAAGTTGATAGGCATTTTGACAGCTGTGTTTCAGGCTCTAATTAGTTATATAATCAGAGTAAGACATTTATTTTGTGAAATGAACCTTTCCATAGATAGTTTTGGGGAGGATTTCCCTAGGCAGATTGGCTTGGCTGCCGATTGTCCCCTTCACTAGGGCTCTGGAGTCGGTGCATTAAAACTATGATTCGGACTCCTCTATTTTTTGATTATTTGACCTTGACTGACTCCTACTATGTATAAAAAAAATCTAAGAGAAATTTGAGTAACCTCAGAAGCATAGGACATTTCTTTATGTATAAAATTAGGACTAATAGGTCACAAAATATATTTATATTTATGATTTAAAAAGTATAAAAATAAAGATTTAAATAACGTCCCCCCAAATATATTTATTCAAAGTCTAAACAAAGAACCTGAACAAAAAAAAAAATGCTGTCAAATGAAAATATGTAATACACTAATCTCCTTTTACTAAGGTGCGCTAATCAAATTAGCACATGCTAAATGCTAACGCATCCATAGACTAACATGCATGCATTAGCGTGCACTAAATCGATTAGTGCAACTTAGTAAAAAGAGAGCCTAATTGTAAGTTTTTATTTTGGAGTTGGTACATTTTTACCTGTTCCAGCTCCACCCAAAATTGTGTCTGACCCTACGACTCCACAACCTTCCCTTTCAAATAGGCTAAACCTATGTTGAGGCTTTCAAAACTCGTGTAAATTCAGCTGTATTCAAGGAGCAAGGAGTGGGATGTTTAAGGTGCTACTAACTAGTAAATTTTAAACAAACCGGAAAAAAATATTTCTTCACTCAACGTATAATTAAATTCTGGAATTTGTTGCCAGAGAATGTGGTGAAAGCAAGTAGCTTAGCAGGGTTTAAAAAAAGGTTTGGATAATTTCTTAGAACTTAAGTGCTTAACATGGTTCAGTAAAAGTGTCTTTTAGGCTACTAAGTGTGACTGAAAACAGGGCACAAAATTAGGAGGTTAGAATTAGATTCAATAAATGACACCCAAAGTTATTCATGGTAGTACAGTTTCCAAAAATGTTTGAGAACTTCAGAATCGCAAATAACGAAACACGGAGTCAATGGGAAAATAGAAGTTAGGTTCCAGCAGTTCACATTGCGCCTCAGTCACAGAAAGTGAACTTTGGATCCTATGGGAAAATAGGGTTAAGTTCTTGCATGAAGTACCTATAATTCACTCTCTGGACGCTTGGGGGCCATATCTGAAAGCAAAAGCTTGACCACAAGGTGAAAATGGAAGCAAAAAAGCTCTTTTTTTTTTAAGTGCCAGTTCACGAATATATGAACATAGTGGCACGAATGGGGAATTTGGTTGCAATTGATGCAGGAGAATTTATGTGTTGCGAAACAACTTCAGACTATACAAAACACTGCCTGAGAAAATATGATCATATTACAACTGCCTTCCTAGACTCTCACTGGCTACCTATGCAAGCACGAATTCAATTCAAATTCCACTGTCTATTATTCAAAGCATTAAACGGCTCCGCCCCCCCTATCTAAACAACCGCCTAAACCAGATCCTCACCTCAAGACAAAGAAGAACTCCGAACCCTTTTGCCTTCCCTCCACTCAAGGGCACTCAGCGCAAAAAGATGTTTGATAGCCTTCTGGCGACGCAAGCAGCAAAACTTAACCACTCCATCTCCAACCTGTTGACGGCAACGGGCGACTTCAAAACTTTTCGAAAAGAAATCAAAACCCTACTTTTCAAAAAATTTATCCAGATATCTTAACCCACCCCTTCCCCCTCCTCCTAGATAAATTCTCCCCCCAAAACCTCCACTTAAATAATCTCTTCCTTCCCCCCAAAACACCAACCAAGTATTCAGATCCCTGAAATGTAACGTAATCTTATTTGTACTCTAACTGTAATCTATTTGTTATATCACACAGTAACGTACAGTCAATTTAATATCCAATTTGCAAGTTCTTCCAGAATTAATCCAGCTACCTCTCCTCCCTTGTAACCAAAAAAAACAAAAAAAAACCCACCTGTTGTAACTTCACTGGAAATGTCTAGTTAGCTCTTTTGTAATCCGCCTTGAACTGCAAGGTATAGGCGGAATAGAAGTCCCTAATGTAATGTAATGATTTAACGAAAACGGATTACTCCCTAAAGGGTGCTCTGCATGGCATTTCGCACCTATCTTTCGGCATGAGCATTTATGCCTCCCAAAGGCTGGTGTAAGTAACTAATGGCAGTTAGACGCAGACATGCAGGCATTCTATAAAGCTGTTTCTAAATTCTGGGATTACCCCTTTTCTGCCCATGCCATGGCCATGCCCCTTTTGGAGTTATGCATTATGAAATGTAAGACGCACATGTTTTAGAATAGGGCAGATCTGCACGAGACTCCCAATTAAATGCTTGTTAATGCCAGTCAATAATTGATGTATCAGCACATAACTAGCCAGTTAGTTTACACGTGGATTTGTGATTTGCACCCAAAATTATATGCCCAACTTTGAGCGCACTAAACAGAATCCACAGTAAATGATGGCAGAAAAAGACCCTCATGGTCCATCCAGTCTACCCAAGATGACCAGAGCCCTGCCCACCGCCCTGTGTGTAGGTGCTGATTTTTAAAAGCTGTAGTAAGCTGCTTTTTTTTTTTTTTTTTTTTTAGTATCAGACCTTTAATTTTTTAATTTTGAAATGCTTATTTAATACCAATCTCTTGAGTAGAGTTTGCTGAGGAACTACTTTTCCATGCTGACTCTAGCATAAATAAGACACGCTGTAGAGTTTTTGTTACTTAAACTAAAAACTGTTCTGAAGATGCATACTTTAGATGGCTTTGGACTTGACCCCATCATGTTGGAGTGGGCTGCATGTCCCAAAATGCTTGATCGATCTGGCACCTTGTCACATATCACTGTGATTTGTTCACCGATCACTTTTCTTTTTATTGAATCTCTTATGCGTCTGTATGTACTAATTCATTCTTTACTTCTCATGGGGAAATAATTACCCTCTTCTGATTATATCCAAATGCAAAGCTGTAAAGGAATAATCTACATGGAGAAAGAACAGAAAAATTTATATTTCCTCATAATTTAAAGATTTTATTTTTTTTACTTTATTTGATTAAGTAGTAACATGATCTGCACTCCCACTCGCTTCTTCTACTCCCTTCAATACACATGAACCTCCACTCCCACTCGCTTCTTCTACTCCCTTCAATACACATGAACCTCCACGTTCCCCCCCCAATGTACCCTCCAAACCAATTAACTTCACTGACCGGTATGTTTTTCCCTGAAAAAAACAAACAAACTCCTATTGTACACTTTGTATATTCCTTGTATATTCCTACTGTACTGTATTGTATATTATGTCAACTTCATTGACCTGTACACTCCAAAAAATTGTTAATTCCTGTCAACTTCAACGACATGCACATTACAAAAATTGTTAATTCCAATTCGTTTGTAATCTTATTAACTGCTGTGAACCGCCTAGAACTCTCTGGGTATGGCGGTATACAAAGTAAAGTTATTATTATTAAAGTTATTATTTATCACTTTTCATTTTCATGAAGCTGAAGATGTCTGTATACAAATGGAAAGTACTTGTGAACTGAATAAACAAATAAATTGCTTTCTTTTTTCATCGCCAAACAGCACGATCTGCAGATTAGAATGTATTGAACTGTACAAGTTTTTTCATGATATTTATTTATTTATTCAATTTTCTATACTGTTCTCCCAGGGCAGCTCAGAATGGTTTACATGAAATTTATTCAGGTACTTAAGCATTTTTCTCTGTCATTCTCAGTGGGCTCACAATCTTATCTAATGTACCTGGGGCAATGGGGGTGGGGTGGATTAAGTGACTTGCCCAGAGTCACAAGAAGCAGGGTGCCAAGGCTGTAAATTTAACCTCTGCACCACTCTAGAAATCAAAATGTAGTAAAAGTGAGCCAAGTATAGGACAATGGAGCCATTGTGACATCACTGATGAGGCTGGCTCGTAAGCATTGGTGGAATGAGGCATTATGATGTCACAATACCAGCTCTGGTTATCAGAGGCTGAAACTCTGGGATATTCACGTGGGATCTCTAAGGGAGTAAAGTCAGGGGGGCGGGTCATTAGAATGGGCAGACTTGGTGGACTATGGCCCTTTTCTGCCGTCATTTTCTATGTTTCTATTATTTATTCAATTTTCTATACTGTTCTCCCAGGGGAGCTCAGAATGGTTTACATGAATTTATTCTGGTACTCAAGCTAGCTGCAATACTGAAACATATCATTGTTGCTGGCTAGATTAACCCTGAATTTTCAGTGCCTGACCATGTCCACGTGCCGGCACTGAATATCTGAGGCTAATAGCCTCTCTGCTGGCCCCTGGCGCATATATTGAGCCCGTTGCCTGAATAAGGCAGTTATGGTGCTTTGACTGAATGTTGACCCTTTCTAGAGGCACGCAGCTGGAATAACTGTGGATGTCAAATGCAGTTTGTTCTTTGTTGAGGGAAGAAGAAAAGAGGTAAAGTTAGACCGTTTCTAGCTTGGGTTAGATGTGACTAAATATGACAGGAAAATAATTGAACAGCTACTTCCATGACTTAAGCCACTGGTCATGAATGAGCAAACAAAAACCTCATTTTAAAAAATGTACTGCTACTTTCGAGTGAGCAGTGTAGTAACACAAGAATAAAGATACTGACTTTGTCACAAATTAAGAGCAGTTTTTCCTCCAGGGTGGCTCGAGCGCATCATTAATTCTCAAAGTATGTTGGCTGAAAGTTTTATAGTTATCCTAAGGGTCTTTGAGTTGATTGTGATAGAAATTATATGTGGATGGAGAATACTGAAGCAACTGTTGCTGGAAAATTCAAGTACAAAATGACATTGATAAAACAGACCGACAGGCATGAAGATAACAGTAAAAAGAAAAAAAAAAGAAAAGTGTGAGACTGTATATCTAATATTACCTCAAGGCAACAAAACAAGGAGAGGAGAATGGTCCCAACCTAAACTGCAGTAGACAACCAACCAAGAGAAAACAAAACAGAACTAGTGAGCCCCGACATCGCCAAACCTTGCTGCTACTTTACATTTTTTGTGACTTTTTTTAGTTTCCTTTTTTACCATGGACCCCTGACGAAGGCTTGTCCGAAACACGGACCATGTCGGGTCCCTTGATTGGTAAAAGGGTTTGCATATAATTATTTTGTCACAATAAATTTTGCCTAAGTCTTGTACAGATCTGCAGTTCTGTTTTGTTTTCTCTAATATTACCTCAACAGAAAATAAAACATCAAATATGGTAGCAGCTCATAAGATGATGGCATCCTTGAACAAAGAGGGGATGTCTGGAAGGGAGGCAGATGTGCTTTTTATTAATGGATTGTTGATGATGAGGTTAATTGAAAAAGCTTATGTTTGCTCAGCTCTACGAATGTGAATGTGTACAACATATCATGTTTTCTTTTAGTATAATAATTTGCATATATAGGCAAGGGTATAATGCAGTAGAGATTTGTGAGCATAGATCCCAGGTAGAGAATGACACGGGGACAAATTTTTCCCCAACTCCGCTGAAGTCCCAGCAAGTTCTTTTCCTGTCCCTGCCCCATTCCTGCAAGCTCCGTCCTCATCTGCACAAGCCTCCAACACTTTCAAATCCTAAGTAGCAACATTCTAGAGCTCAGATTGTGATGTCATAATGCCTCATTCCACCAATGCCTAAGCTCCGTCCTCATCTGCACAAGCCTCAAACGCTTTAAAATCCTAAGTAGCAACATTCTAGAGCTCAGATTGTGATGTCATAATGCCTCATTCCACCAATGCCTAAGCTCCGTCCTCATCTGCACAAGCCTCAAGGGCTTTAAAAGCATAAGTAGCAACATTCTAGAGCTCAGATTGTGATGTCATAATGCCTCATTCCACCAATCCCAAAGCTCTGTCCTCATCTGCACAAGCCTCAAACGCTTTAAAATCATAAGTGTTCGAGGCTTCTGCAGTTAAGGTAGAGCTTACAGGAATGGGGCAGGGACGGGGACAGCGATAAAACTCATAGGGATGGGGAAATTGAGTTCCTGTGGCGACGGGGGCAAATTTGTCCCCGTGTCATTTTCTAATCCCAGGCTGCAGTGTTCTGAGTATAAAATTTATTGCTGGGATTATTCAAGGGAGGAAGTTACCAAGCTACATTAAGATTTTAAGTCATATTCCCTGCCCCCCCCCCCCCCCTTTTATAAAACCGTAGTGCGGTTTTTAGTGTCTGCCACGGCGATAACAGCTCCAATGCTCATAGGAATTCTTTGAGCGTCAAAGCTGTTACTGTCACGGCCGGCACTAAAAACCACACTATGGTTTTGTAAAAGGGGGGATTATTTGCTCCTTAACATGACTTAAAGACCCCTAAAGCAACTTGATTTGTTTATAATGCGGTGGGTTACATGGTAATGAGATGCAAAACATGCAAATGCATGTACAGCAGCTCATTGTTATGTAAAAACCATAATGCAACTTGGCCCTTAAAAAATGGTAAGAGTTGGTGGAGGCAAAGACTGTCTGAATTCAAGGAAGTGTGGGACAGGCATGTGGGATGTCTTAAAGAGAGAAGGAGATCATGGAGGCTGTGGATGGGCAGGCTGGATGGGCCATTTGGCCTTTATCTGCCGTCATGTTTCTGGGAGGCTTTCAGACTAGGGCTCTGTGACATGGCCAGGCCTTCTGCGTCCTATAACCTGCTGGAATCGGTGATAGGTGTTTTGGGGTTTATGAGCATCTCAGACAGAAGATAAACCATGCGTTCTCCCACACACTTATTAGCCCCACTTTGATAGCAGTGGTGTTTTTACCTATTTAACTAAATACAAAAAGATGGTTTCCTCCTCCCATAAGAGGTATTATTTATATATGTCTAAGAATTCAGATATTGCAGCTGTGAGCTTCATGTTATCTCAAAAGTCTGATAAATGGAGCTGTGCCCTCTGTGGTTCTACAGTTATTCCATCTCTCAGTGTCGGCTATTGAGTGCTACTTTCTGCCTGGAGGTGGGAATTGTTGGCTGGCTCAAGTTATAACAAACATCACTAATATATATGACCTCAAAAGTAATATGAATCTAATCCAATAGAACTTTCTTTGACATTTATGTGTGATATTGTGGTACAGACTACAGAGCTGTCCTTATAAATTCTGCAAGTTTGCCCTGGCCAGCCATTGGGGCATAGATTCATTGCATGTGATGAAGTTATCATATTTTTCTCCAGCTACAGCACGAGATCCGGTTGTAACAGCAAACTGTGGCACTTAAAAAAAAAAAAAAAAAAGTTCACATTGCAGAGGTGCCAAGTCTCGCTCATCAGGAATGTACCACAATTATTTGAAGTCTTTTTCACTCTTGCCATCTCTGAACACCTCATTCTCACTCATTAGAGCTTCAATGCCACATCCGTCTTGGTGGGGGCACCTCTCCTCTCCCCACGCCACGCTCGTGCCCTCCCTCCCTCCCTCCCCAGTACCTCCTTTAAATCTTCACCACCGCGAGCAACTTCTCCAGCCTGCTGCCTTTCTGAAATCACTTCCGGGTTGTGGGTCAGGAAGTGACGTCGGAGGGAAAGCCAACCGGAGAAGCTGCTCCTGGCGAAGATTTAAAGAGGTATTTGGGGGGGGGAGGGTGGAGAAGAAGTACCCTCAATGCACCACTGGCCACAGCTACAGAATGTTGAACCTGATCACCCCTTTTATAAGAGGCAAGTCTAAGAAGAAAAGCCAGTAGGAAAACATCTGAGCACACTTTCCTGTGTGCTTTGCCTTCCCCTGCCCTTTGGGCCTGATTCTGTAAATGACATTTCTTTTTCTTGATGCTTTTGAGACCTAAATGCCCTTTTTAGGGCTATATAGTCTTTTTCTACTTTTAAACACCCTCCCTTTTTGTTTTTTCCCTATATGTTCTCTCTTTTTACTTGATAAATTGTAATTCTACCCTTCTTCCCTTTTTTTTTGTTTCTGTTTGGTTTTGTATTGTTTTTAATAATGATTATTGTTTTAAAGGATGTATTGTTATTCCATATATGTTTTTAAGACAATGTTCACCGCCTAGAAGGCCGATAAAATTACAGCTAGGTGCCATTTACAGAATCACACCTAGGCTTTTCCTGACTTAATTTACTTTCACGTAACGCAGATGCCGGGCGATGCCTAAGTCAACCACGCTTATTCTCTGCCTCTAACCAGCTAAGCGCCATATGTTGTTCTACTAGGAACGTAATTGCTTTCTAATTATTTTTTAAATCAGTTTTTAATGGCATGGTCAATTACCAAGCCAATTAAAGCGAGTTTTACGTAGAATTCATTAATAAGGAAAATTGAAAGATTGGCTATTTAACCCCGGCGGTAAAAATAGCCTTAGCAAGTGGGAATGACCCACATAAATGTGTGCTAAAGCCACTTATAATCATTGTTTGGTAAAAAGGCCTCAAAGTTAGAAGCATAAATCCTTTGAATATTGGATGCTAAGATTTTAAGCCCTATTTTGTTTAGGTTGTTGAGATCAGAGAGCAGCAATCAAGTTGGGTTGCGCCTAATTTGGAGCCTATTTTGCAAAAGACTCGTTGAACATCAAGCTCTTTGTAAGTTTGCTATGAGTAGGGTTACGAGATTTTACTACTGTAAAATCTGGACCCATGGCCCCCTCCCCAGTTCCACCCAGCCCCGCCGCCCCCTCAAACTGTTCTTGTGCTCAGATCCACGTCAGAAGGGCATCTGCGAATGCGCAGGTGTGATGTGATGACATCACACGCATGCGCACATCTGCGTAACATCACCGTATTGCATCTGCTGGAAGCTTTTCAAAACCCGGACAAAGTGCCGGGTTTTAAAAAGCCATCTGGATGCCTGGACATGTCCTCTAAAAAAGAAGACGTCTGGTAACCCTAGCTATAAGGTTACAGTAAAAACACACGTATTATGATGGTACGTACAGTGGGAGAAGTTGTTTTTATAAAAACATGTTGAAAAAAAACATCGGTGTCACTCGGGGCTTTGCACGAATAATTGCCGGTACTTACGTACATAAGTGGTAGCTTTTGCTTCCTACGCTGTAAGTACTGGAGTTTGCAGAGACTGCATGCTCAAAGGGAACCAATTAAGAGCCAAGTTCCAAAACTCAATTTTTTTTATTTTCAAGGTAGTTTTAAACATCAGAGAGAGAGGAACAATTGCCCTTCAATTACTCCTCCAAAGCCCTGATCCAAACCAGCAATTAGCATGCACTTACGCGTGACTCAGAGCAGATGCAAATGCCAATGGGAAATTTTTTTTTAAGTGTACACATATCACTGTTGCAAAATAAGAAATACTTGTATACTTTTTAAGGGGTAATTTTAGAACAAGTTTGCTCATAATCACCTTGCCGCAGCTGGTGTGATGTCACACCAGCTGAATATTGACCCCAAAAAGCTCAATCCCCCTCCCTCCCCCCCCAATCCAGGATATTTTAAAAGAACACAAGAGTTTAATGGTGCTTTCATATAAGATGGTGACCCCTGATTATCCCAGGACAAGCAGGCAGGTATTCTCACTAGTGGGTGATGTCATCCGACAGAGCCCCGACACGGACATCTTGAAAGCATGTCTTGCTTGAAGAAACTTAGAAGTTTCGAGATGCCCGCACTGCGCATGCGCCAGTGCCTTCCTGCCCGATGTACCGGGCGTGTCTCCTCAGTTCTTTTCTTTCCGTGGAGCTGAGAAGTTATCTTCAATCTGCGCTGACTGAATTTCAGTTTTCTTTGCCTTCTTTACCCGCGTTTTGGTTTATTTCTTTGAATTCACTTTTCTTTACTTTATTTAAAAAAAAAAAAAAAAAAAAAGTTCAAAATTATTTCTTCCGGCGGTTCGGCCGGCCCGGCCTCGTGGCTGCGGCCTACCTCTTTCGACATTGCAGCGTCGATTTTCCGGCCTATGTCACGGCCGATCACCGGTTTTAAAAAGTGCAGCAAGTGCCAGCGTGCGATTTCGTAGACGGACCCGCATCGACGCTGCCTCCAGTGTCTTGGTCCGGACCACGTTCCGAAATCGTGCAGGCCTTGTTCCACGCTCACTGCGCGCTCGTTCAAACGGCGTTGCTTACTTTGGGAGTCGATGTTCAAGATGGAGACTGCCAAGGATCTGTCTGCTTCTACATCTGCTGAGGTTTCGCTGGTCCGCTCGAAACCAGCATCGACGACTTCCGCATCCAGCATCGTGAAGCCAGCATCGTTTACACCGGCTGCGGCTTCCAGTTCCGCTGCGGCGCCTGCCTCTGTCTCTTTGGTTCAGGTACCGCCTTCCACTGTCCCTCCCGTGGTCATTAAGGTGCCCAAAGCTACTAAGCAGAAGCACTTGGCCGCGAAGGAGCGCGAAGACCGTGCAGGAGGACCCCCTTTCGGTGCGGATCCCTCCATATCGGCTTCGCTTCAATCCCTGCTGGAAGCTCAGTTTGTCGAGCTTATGCAAACTATGGGACCCCGGCTTATCGCCAACATTCAGGGTGAAGTCCGAGCACCGGTTCCTGAGGGCGGTCCGCCCCCTCCCCCTCCCCCTCGCCGTTCGATCTCGCTGCTCGACGAGGGGGATCGGCGGAGGGCGGCGGATGCCTCCAGGAGGGCTTCCCTTCCTGATATGCCACCTTTAGAGCCCATTACTCCTCCTCGACAACAGGGCGCTGGGACGGTCCCTGATATTCGGAGTCCTTGGCATACTGCATCGCAGGAAGAGTTCTTCCGCACTCCATACCAGACTTGGGTGGCGCTGCGTGAGTCCGCGTCCTTGCCACCTCTGCGATCCACCGCTTCGAGCCCCATTCATTCCTTAGAGGCTTCGGGGGATCGTGCGATGCACAGAAGTTCTCGATCCCCATCCCGGCACCGGGAGGGGCATCGTTCTCGTCACTCATCTCGACACTCCTCACGTCATTCGGAAGTGTCCCCACAGAAAAAGATGCAACGTTTGGGATACTCATCGTCCGATGTTTCCCAACCGGAGGGACCAGAGTATGAGGAACCATCTACCTCTTATTCTCCATGCCGGTCTCAGCTCTCCCTAGACCCGGAGGCTTCCACTTCGTCTAGTCCGTCTCGGCGGCCAGCCTTGGCGGACCAATTGTCTTTCTCATCTTTTCTCCGACAAATGGCGGATGACTTAGATGTGACTTTGGATACTGGCTCTAAATATTCTAAAGAGTATTTGGATACGATGCATTTGCCTCACCCTCCGGCGGAGACTCTTCGGCTTCCTTTGCATAAATTGCTGGACCAGACTTTCATGCGCTGTTTTGAGACACCGTATTCTATCCCTGCGGTTCCCAGTAAGCTGGATGCTCGATACCGCATCGTTCACCACAAGGGGTTTGAGGGAGCTCAACTTTCTCATCAGTCTCTTCTGGTCGAGTCTTCTCTCAAGCGTTCTCATCCTTCCCAGGTCTACGCTTCTGTGCCTCCGGGCAGGGAGGGGAGAACGATGGACAAGTTTGGTAGACGAGTTTACCAAAATTCGATGATGGCGACTCGAGTGCTCAATTACAATTTTTTCTTCTCTTCCTATTTGGATTTCTTCTTGCCGGTCCTCCGCAAGTTCGTTCCTTTCATCGATGCTGAAGCTCGTTTCCAGTTTGAGGAGGTAGTGGCAACCCTGTCCCAGTTGCGGCTGCAGCTGATGCAATCCTCCTACGATGCCTTCGAGCTCTCGGCACGCGCTGCGGCCTGCTCAGTCGCCATGCGTCGCCTGGCCTGGCTTCGCACTATTGATATGGATCCGAACCTCCAAGACAGATTGGCTAATGTGCCTTGTGCGGGAGCGGATCTGTTCGATGAGTCTATCGAGACTGTCACTAAAAAGCTTTCGGACCACGAGAAGTCTTTTCAATCCATTCTGCGTCCTAAGCCTAAGCCTCAACAGTCTCGTCCATCTAGACCGCCTCAAATCTACCAGAGGCGTTATCAACCAAGGCAGGCTCCCCTAGCGAGACAGCCTGCGAAGAGGCAGCCTCCACAGAAGTCTCAGCAGAAGCCTCAGATGCCGGCTGCACCCAAGGCCACTCAGCCCTTTTGACTCTCTTCCAGGGAGCATAACCAACGTTCTGTCTTCCCTTGTTTTTCCCATCGGGGGTCGACTCCACCATTTTTATCATCAATGGGAGTCGATCACCTCGGACCTTTGGGTCCTTACCATCGTAAGAGAGGGATACTCTCTTCATTTCCAACGGGTCCCCCCGGACCATCTGCCAAGAGAGTATCCTTCCAACTCGATGCAGACCGCTCTTCTTCTACAGGAGGCACAGGCTCTGCTTCGGCTTCGTGCCGTCGAGCCGGTGCCAGTCGATCAACAAAACAGGGGGTTCTACTCCCGGTATTTCTTGGTTCCGAAGAAGACGGGCGATCTGCGTCCCATTTTGGACCTTCGAGTCCTCAACAAGTTTTTGGTCAAGGAGCGGTTCCGCATGCTGACCCTTGCCTCTCTCTATCCCCTACTCGAGCAGAACGATTGGTTATGCTCTCTGGATCTCAAGGAGGCCTACACTCACATCCCGATACATCCGGCCTCCCGCAAGTTTCTCAGATTTCGGGTGGGACATCTACATCTGCAGTATCGAGTGCTTCCATTCGGCCTTTCCTCGTCTCCCAGAGTCTTCACGAAGTGTCTGGTGGTGGTGGCCGCTGCACTCCGGAACATGGGTCTCCAGGTATTTCCATACCTCGACGACTGGCTCATCAAGGCACCGTCGGCTCCAGAGGTCATTTCGGCGACCTTGACTACAATTTCTTTTCTGCAGAGTCTGGGCTTCGAGATCAACTTCCCCAAATCACATCTTCAGCCCACTCAGTCTCTCCCCTTTATCGGGGCTGTTCTGGATACCATTCAACTTCGAGCATTCCTTCCTCCTCAATGCATGGATGCTCTCCTTCTACTCTGCCAATCGGTGTCTTCTCGCCCGTCCATTTCGGCGAGACACATGATGGTCCTCTTGGGCCACATGGCCTCTACAGTTCATGTGACGCCTTTTGCCAGACTACATCTCAGAATTCCTCAATGGACCCTGGCATCTCAGTGGACTCAGGTGTCCGACCCGTTGTCCCGTCACATTGTCGTCACTCCTGCTCTACGGCAGTCTCTTCTCTGGTGGATGACCTCTTCGAATCTCTCCAGAGGTTTGCTGTTTCACTCTCTTCCCCATCAGAAAGTTCTCACGACCGATTCATCGAACTATGCCTGGGGGGCCCACCTGGATGGTCTACGAACTCAAGGGTTCTGGACCACTACGGAGCGACTCCATCAAATCAATCTTCTGGAGCTCAGGGCCATCTTCAATGCTCTCCAAGCTTTTCAGCATCTGCTTCACGACATGGTGGTCCTTATTCGCACAGACAATCAGGTCGCCATGTATTATGTCAACAAACAAGGGGGCACGGGCTCGGCCCCTCTTTGTCAGGAAGCTCTTCGAATCTGGGATTGGGCGGTTCGCCACAACACCTTCCTCAGAGCTGTCTACATTCAGGGGAAGGACAACGTCTTGGCAGACAAATTGAGTCGTCTTCTCCAACCTCACGAATGGACGCTCCATTCCAAACCCCTTCATCAGATCTTCGCTCAGTGGGGAACGCCTCAGATAGACCTCTTTGCAGCGCCCCACAACTTCAAACTGCCTCAGTTTTGCTCCAGGATCTACACTCCTCTCCGCCTCGAGGCAGACGCCTTTCTACTGGAGTGGGGGAATCGCTTCCTTTATGCGTTTCCTCCCTTTCCTCTCATTCAGAAGACTCTGGTCAAGTTAAGATCAGACCATGCCACCATGATCCTGATTGCTCCTCGGTGGCCAAGACAACCTTGGTTCTCCCTTCTACTTCAACTCAGCAGCAGGGAGCCAATACTTCTTCCAGTGTTTCCTTCACTACTTACTCAACATCAAGGTTCACTGCTTCATCCCAGCCTGCAGTCTCTCCACCTGACAGCCTGGTTCCTTTCAACATGACCCCTCACCAGTTCTCTCAAGCTGTGAGGGAGGTCTTGGAGGCTTCCAGGAAGCCTGCTACTCGACAATGCTATTCCCAAAAATGGACGAGATTCTCGACCTGGTGTATTTCCAATGCTACAGAACCTCAGAAAGCTTCTCTATCGTCTGTATTGGACTATCTTCTGCATCTGTCCCAGTCTGGTCTCAAGTCTACCTCTATACGAGTCCACCTGAGTGCTATTGCGGCTTTCCATCAGCCTCTACAGGGGGAACCTTTGTCTACCCATCCTGTGGTTTCCAAATTTATGAAAGGACTTTTTCATGTCAATCCTCCTATCAAACCTCCTCCTGTGGTTTGGGATCTCAATGTTGTCCTGTCTCATCTTATGAAGCCTCCGTTTGAACCTCTCAAAACGGCTCCTCTTAAGTATCTCACCTGGAAGGTGGTTTTCCTGGTGGCCCTCACGTCAGCTCGCCGAGTCAGTGAGCTTCAGGCCCTAGTGGCAGATCCACCCTTCACTGTATTCCATCATGACAAGGTGGTTCTCCGTACTCATCCAAAATTCTTACCTAAAGTGGTCTCTGAATTTCACATCAACCAATCCATCGTGCTTCCAGTGTTCTTTCCAAAGCCTCATTCTCATCCTGGGGAAGCTGCTTTGCACACTCTGGACTGTAAACGTGCTTTAGCTTTCTACTTGGATCGCACAAAGCCTCACAGAACTGCTCCTCAACTTTTCGTCTCCTTTGATCCAAACAAGTTGGGACGACCTGTATCGAAGCGCACCATCTCTAACTGGATGGCGGCTTGTATCTCTTCCTGCTATGCCCAGGCTGGATTATCCCTTCCCTGTAAGGTCACAGCCCACAAGGTCAGAGCAATGGCAGCCTCTGTAGCCTTCCTCAGATCGACACCGATTGAGGAGATTTGTAAGGCTGCCACTTGGTCCTCGGTTCATACATTCACCTCTCATTATTGTCTGGATACTTTCTCCAGACGGGATGGACAGTTTGGCCAAACTGTATTACAAAATTTGTTCTCTTAAATTGCCAACTCTCCCACCATCCCATTGGGGTTAGCTTGGAGGTCACCCACTAGTGAGAATACCTGCCTGCTTGTCCTGGGATAAAGCAATGTTACTTACCGTAACAGTTGTTATCCAGGGACAGCAGGCAGCTATTCTCACGTCCCACCCACCTCCCCTGGGTTGGCTTCTCAGGCTAGCTACCTGAACTGAGGAGACACGCCCGGTACATCGGGCGGGAAGGCACTGGCGCATGCGCGGTGCGGGCATCTCGAAACTTCTAAGTTTCTTCAAGCAAGACATGCTTTCAAGATGTCCATGTCGGGGCTCTGTCGGATGACATCACCCACTAGTGAGAATAGCTGCCTGCTGTCCCTGGATAACAACTGTTACGGTAAGTAACATTGCTTTTTAGGCATATAATTTGTATAATGGTGCTTGGTGTAGCTTAGTTATCTTCCAAGCTTAAGTTCAGATTTCTAGAGAGGAGGTACTATCAGTTGCCCTCCTTCCATGCCATTCATTGATCACAGATGCCTATTCTGGCTTTGAATTATGATTTGATGAAGGCAGGATGAAAAACTATGGATCCAGGGACTGTGTGCAAATTACTAGACTGCATAGTCGTGGTCTCTCTCTCTAGTGGCATTAGTTGAGAATTGCAGTCACAAGGTAATAGTTTCATTTTAATGACCCATGAATGCCCTTTGGTATAGTATTTACTGGAACTCAAGCAACCAGAACTCTCAAGCAACCAGCAAGAAAAAAAAAACAAACAAACTAAGAAATACTGTAATATTTTAAATAAAAATGAAAATAAAATAAATTTCTGGTGGAAATTAAAGTGTAAACTTGACACGCCACACCCTGAGTATGCCCACGCTTTGCCTACCACAGGGGTGTCAAAGTCCCTCCTCGAGGGTCGTAATCCAGTCGGATTTTCAGGATTTCCCCAACGAATATGCATGAGATCTATTAGCATACAATGAAAGCAGTGCATCTAATAGATCTCATACATATTCACTGATATGATAGAAACTTACAAGATCATGAAGGGTATAGAGAAGGTAGAGAGGGACAGATTCTTCAGACTGGCGGGGGCAATAAAAACTAGAGGGCACTCAAAAAAATTGAAGGGAGACACGTTCAGAACAAATGCTAGGAAGTAGTTCTTCTCTCAGAGGGTGGTGGACACCTGGAATGCGCTTCCAGAAGAGGTGGTAGAGCAGAGTACGATTTGGGGTTTCAAAATGGGATTGGATGAGTTCCTGAAGGAAAAGGGGATTGAAGGGTACAATTAGAGGGTTACTATACAGTACAAAATGCTTTAGAGTAATAGATCACTTACAGATCATTGACCTGGGGGGCCGCCGCAGGAGCGGACTGCTGGGCATGATGGACCTATGGTCTGACTCGGCAGAGGCAATGCTTATGTGCTTATGTGCACTGGGGAAATCCTGAAAACCCGACTGGATTATGGCCCTTCAGGAGGGAATTTGACACCCCTGGCCTACCACATGTCTGGTAGTTTGTCAGAACAGTTTATGGTATGGCATGGTACGGGGCATAGTATTAGTTACTGTAGGTCTGTTTTTAAGAGTTACTCTCAAGCAACCAGAAACTATATTTATCCGGCATCTACCAATCCCCATGGGTGCCAGTTAACGGAGAGTCTACTGTACTAGGGCTGCATTTTAATCACAATTAATTGCATAATTAAAAGTGTGTTGCTTTTTTTTTTTTTTTTTTTTTTAAACCCCACTGCAGCTCCTCATGACTTTGGGCAGGTCACTTAACCCTACATTGCCCAGAGTCACAAGGAGCTATACCTTTTATCACATTTAAAAAGATTAATGAAATGCAGCCCTAAAAATTCAAGAATAAAAAGTAATAAACAGATAAGAAATACAAATTGAAAAATTACAAATTAAAGAATTTAAAACAGCATGCAGAATAGCTATAAACAGCCTTAAAGTTTTTATAGCCTACTTCAGAAAAGCGAGCCTAAATTTATTTGTCTAAGATGTATTAACCCCTTGTAGGAAACGATTCACTGATATGGGTGTCTAGCTTATTCATTTGCTGGACATGGTAGGTACAAGTTGTTGCAATAATCCAGCATTCCCAAGATTAGTGATTGCACTTATGATTGTATTAGGAGACAAAATTGTAGCTCTTCAAAAAAAAAAAAAAAAAAGATGTTGGCATTATCATCTTGAAGCAGGGACTTTAGACCACCTATTATTTTATTGTCCATTTATTTGATCTTTTTGGAAATCAATATGGGGTCAAATAAATTGTTTGTTAGAAAATCATGTGGCATTATCGTATGATACAGTATTATTTCGCCTGTCAGTGAGGGCTAAGAGCCAAATATCTTCCAAAAATAATAAACTTTTACTTATTTTAACAGGAGTTGCCATACAACAAATAACATGTAACTGGGGAAAATAGATTGAACTTCAGTTTTTGGTGGAATTCAGTGTGTCATATTTATAAAATGGAAAGAACATTAGCTATTCAGAAAGGGAATTTTAATAAATTTCAAGATGTGTGGGGGCCATAACAAATTATTGCAATGAATAGGTATCATTTTCCCTGATTAGTCCAATTGAAATAATGGGGAGGGGGGGTTTCGTTTTTTGAATTTCATTATTTGCTCTGAATGAAAGGAAAGACTTTATTATATGGTATATGTGTTATGTGATATTGAAGGGTTGGGAGGGAAAGGGATAAATTCTATTTAACATGATGAATTGTAGATTTCAAGTGATGTATTTAAGTTAAAATGTTATTTTTACATTGCACATTGCACATTGCACATTGCACATTGCACATGATGTAAGTTATAAAAACGAATAAAGAATTGGGTAAAAATTTTTTTTGCATATGCCTTATTCAATTAGGCTTAATTGGCACCATTAATTTAAAAGCAATTATAAAAATTAGCTGGTAGACGCCTGGCTCTCAGTAGAAGCCTACCCCTTCAAGGTAGTCGTCGACTCCGAGGCACCTACCAAAAAAGTAGGTGTGGTTAGGGGAAGATTCTGGGTGGATTATGAGTGCGGTTTGACTTAGGCACACTTATTTAGGCCACGAAAACCTTACTGGTACAGTTCAACTCTTTGATAGCAGACGAGATTCTGTATTTATTATTTCCTCCATAATATGCATTACGTCCTGCGCATACAAACACATTTTGATCAGCATCATTTTTGTTATTTTCAAAGACTGCTTAGCCTTACACCTAAGACTGCTTAGGCACTGCTAGGCGTGATTCTATAAATAGCGCCTAGCGGATGATTGACAGTTGTGCTCCTCGGCTCCTAGAAGTTAGGCGCCATTTATAGAATCAGGGCCTTGGTGTAGCTGGACATAGGTAGCAAGAAAATAAGTAATGTAAAAGTGTCCAAATGCTAATTACAGCAACAGGGTAAACTTGGGAATAGCAAATTAACCCTCCCCCTTCCCCCCTTTTACAAAACTATGATTACGGTTTTTAGCGCAGGCCGGTGCGCTGAATGCTCTGGGCTGCTCCCGAAACTCAGAGTTCCAATGAGCTTTGGGAGCAGGGCAGAACATTCAGCGCGCCGGCCTGCGCTAAAAAGCACTATCGCAGTTTTGTAAAAAAAAAAAGGTGTGTGTGTAAATTATAGTATTCATATCATACAGTGACAGTTCATGCAGATGTAATACAGCCCATTAGAACATATCCATAACAAAAATAGTATGCTCACATTGCAATACAATGAAATATCTTAATAGGCATCAGAAAGGAAATTGCGATTGGGATGTATGGAGAGAAAATACGGGTAAGGCAGGCAGTAAGATACGTAAAAATGAGTTGTTAGAGTCAAGGATTGTACAATCGAATGAGGTCTATGCAACGGATCTCGCAGGGCATGTGATAAACTGCCTAGTGTTTTGATTCAGGGGATGCATTTGCATGGAGAGCTGTCAGGTATTCAAATTAGGGCCCCTTTTACAAAGCCGCGGTAGCATGTCTCCTGTGGCAAATGCACTGAAGCCCATTCAGTTCCTATGGGCTTCGGTGCATTGGACTCGGGAGAAGTACTACCAGGGCTTTGTAGAAGGGCCCCTAAGTTTGCCTTTCTAAAGTAGGCTGTGAAAACTAAGGGTGTTTACAGCTATTCTGCATGCTGCTTTAGATTCTTTAATTTGTAATTTTCTTAAGTTAATTTTTGTATTTCTTATCTTCTCATTACTTTTTATTTAATTTTTTTTTTTTTTTTTTTAAGGGCTACATTTTGATTAAAATTTGTACATAAGAACATACGAATTGCCATCTCCGGATCAGACCCTAGGTCCATCAAGTCCGGCGATCCGCACACGCGGAGGCCCTGCCAGGTGTACCCTGGCATAGTTTTAGTCCCCATATCATTCTATGCTTCTCAAAAGGAGATGTGCATCTAGTTTACCCTTACCCGTATCACTCTATGCCACTCATAAGGAAATGTACATCTAGCTTACCCTTAAATCCTAGAACGGTGGATATCGCAATTACCTCTTCTGAGAGAGCATTCCAGGTGTCCACCACTCGCCGCGTGAAACAGAACCTCCTGATATTTGTCCTGGATCTGTCCCCCCTCAGCTTCAGTCTGTGCCCTCTTGTCTGTGTCACATTGGACATTGTAAATAACTGTTTTTCCTGCTCTATTTTGTTGATTCCTTTCAGTATTTTGAAAGTCTCAATCAGATCCCCTCGCAGACTCCTCTTCTCAAGGGAGAACAACCCCAGTCTCTTAAGTCGTTCCTCGTAATCCAGGTTCTCCATACCTTTCACTAGCTTTGTTGCTTGTCTCTGCACCCTCTCCAGGAGTTTTATATATATCCTTCTTTAGGTATGGAGACCAATGTTGGACGCAGTATTCCAAGTGTGGTCTGACCATCGCTCTATAAAGCGGCATTATTACTTTCTCCTATCTACTCGTGATTCCCTTCTTTATCATGCCTAGCATTCTGATTGCGTTCTTTGCCTCCGCTGCGCATTGCGCCGACGTTTTCAGGGTCCTATCAATCACCCAGGCCCTTTTCCTGTTCGGTTTTTCCCAGAGTTGCACCTGACATACTATACATGTGTTCCTTATTCTTTCTGCCTAAGTGCACCTCTTTGCATTTTTCCACATTAAACTTCCATCTGCCATTTATCTGCCCATTTCTCCAGTCGACTCAAGTCGCTCTGGAGTTCCTCACTGTCCTTCTGCGATTTGATTACCCGGCATAGCTTTGTGTCATCTGCAAACTTGATGATCTCACTGGATGCTCCATCCTCTAGGTCATTGTAATTGGAATTAATCACGTAATTAAAAGTAGATTAGTAATTTATTCCCCCACTGCATCAACTTGTGACTCTGAGTGATGGATGGTTAAGTGACTTGCCCAAAGTCACAAGGCGAGCTGCAGAGGAAAAATAAAAAAAAACTAAATATACCGGGTCTTCAACCATGGGAAGCTCGACATGGTTAACAATAAATTAATTTAAAAAAAACACAAAAAACTAAAATACATGGAAATTAGTTTTCAAAGTGTTTAGCAAATAGAAAAGTTTTCAAAGATTTACGAAAAGATTGGAAGGAACTAAGACGCCTCAGAATCGTAATTATAATTATAATACAGCCCTAATTGTATTGCCATACCACAAGGCACAATCCCTCTCTTTTACTAAGGCGCGTGCTAAATGCTAACGCGTCCATAGTGATATGGCTAGTGCGCCTTAGTTAAAGGACCCCGATATGAGCTGGTCCTATTTTATGAAAAAACCCTGCCTTTATAAATCATTTGTAGGAGCAAACTCGGGGCAGTCTCTACAGAAGGGAGCAAAATTAAAACCAGGGCAGGGGCAGTGTCCTTTGTGGCGAACACATAACATTGTGAACCTGACTCTCCCTGATCCTCTACCTTGTTGACTTTCAGCGTGTTTTCCATACTACCAACATTTGCTTTAGTCTTAGATGCATCTTATCTGTGTGTCTTGACTAGATTTTAGGCATGGTGGACAAGGGACTGTCTGTTATATATCTCTTTGCGGTACTACATTGATTTAGGAGTGCTAGAGAGATAAGTACTAGTTATAGCATTAACATAACACCTTTTTTTAATTATACATTTTGGTGTGTACTACATACAGATACGAACGAAGTAACGCAGAATGTAGGGGTTTTAGTGAGGTATTTAATAAAATTTGGAGCCCATTGACTAAATTTGTAAAAACATAATAATGTATTTTCATCATATTTCTTCTTTGGTTTATTTATCTTTACACATCCAGGGGGGTGGGGGGTTGGAGGGAGGGGAATAAATATTGATAGTGATATTTGGGTAACTTTATTCTTTATTTGTATTGTATATTAGGATATATTATGATATTATTATATGCAGGAAAATGAAATTATTGAATGATATTTATGTTACCTGTATAGATAATAGTGGAATATGTGGAATATCTTTTGTTCTTTCATTTGTATGACACTGTTTTTGATTAAAAACCAATAAATAATTAAAAAAAAATAATAAAGTTTTGTGGTCAGAAACCATTTCACAGGTCGCGGACCTGATGGGCCACCGCGGGAGCGGACCACTGGGCGAGATGGACCTCTGGTCTTACCCAGTGGAGGCAACTTCTTATGTTCTTATGTATTAATTTGGGGCTTTGAATATTTTGCACGTGGCTTCTGTTGTGTTTAGCAGGCAACAATTTAGGGCTCCTTTTACTAAGCCGCGTTAGGGCTTTAACCCTTTCAGGACCATAAGGATCGTAGGCCAATTTTTGTGGTTTTGACGACATTTTTATGGTAAAAAGGGCTTGCAGATGCCAAAAAATTGATTTTTTTTGTGAAATATCATTATTTTAAAAAAAAAAAAAAAAATCACACTTCTGGCTTATGGACAGTGTGGCAAGTGAATCTTCTCGTCAATCTGGCAACGACGCTAATGAATGAATGTCGGAACCAGTTTGTTTACATAAAGGCAGTATCATATGGAATCCGTACATATCAAATTTAGAACTGTAGACTATCCCAATCAAAATTTATAGGATTTTAAAGTTATGGGACAAATATGTCCCTTGGTCCTGAAAGGGTTAACGTGCGGAATAGCACGCTAGACCTTAACGCTAGCATTAATCTGGCGTTAGTTCTAGAAGCGTAGCGCGCGGTAATTTCCTGCGTGCGCTGTAAACGCTAGCACACCTTAGTAAAAGGAGCCCTTAGTTTTATGAAAATAACAAAAAAAATGACGCTGAAACAGAATGCATTTGTATGCACAGGACTTAATGCACATTATGGAGGAAATAATTAACGCAGAGTCCTGTCTGCTATCAAAGAGGAGAACTGTACCAGTAAGATAAGTGGAGAAGAGCTCACAGTGGGGGCGTGCACAGAAGGATGCTGACCTGCCTTGACGACTGTGAGGCGTTAGGCCAGAGAAAGTAATTTTTGCTCTCAGTGTGTTGAAATTGTTTGATGCACATCTCGGAGAGTCTTAACTGTGCTTGCAAAAAGCCCTGTTACAGCTCTGCTCTTATCCCACAGAAGTTTTACATGTAGAGAGTGGAGATCTCTTTCTTATTACCAGTATACAGTAATCTTTTTTTTTTTCCTTTCTGGATAGTGAACAAACTTTCTTTGAGGACTCAGTGGTCTAAGAATGTGGGGAACTGGGTTCAATTCCCCCTGTGGCGTCTTCTGACTCTAAGAAGTCATATAACCCTCCATTGCCCCCAGGTATAAAGCTTAGAGCCCACTAGTGACAGAGAAAGTACCTGAATATAATACACATAAGCCATTTTGTACCGCACCAAACACAGAAGAGCTTAGGCACTTGCCGAGACCGGGCGTCCTATACAGAGTCAGGCCTAGGGCTAGATTCACTAAAACAGTCCGATCATGTCCCGACTGGTTTGCGATCGTTCCCCGACCCGATTCACTAACCTTCCGCCCGGTCCAACCCGAGCTCGACCCGCCCATGCAAACGGCATGCAAAGTAGGAAGGCTCGATTCACTAAAGAGAAGAAACACCGATTGGGCTGGCTGATTCAAACTGAAGCGACTGCTGAGGACCAGTTGCTCACGTCCTGCTCTCTGCCGCCCTGAAATCCTAGCCCTGCAGCCCTGAAACCATAAAAATAAAACATCTCCCTTGTGCAAAAAAGCACCCTGCCTCTCTGTGAGCCCGTGTTTTTAACCTGTGGGTTAAAAGCGGAGCTGCACTATGGCGTTGTTCCAGTCTGATTTTGATTTTGTTCCAGTCTGATTTAAGGGCTAGATTCACATTCTCACGGGGCCAGCGAGTGCAGCCCCCCCCCCTTCTGTTTTGACCTCGAGCTGAGCGTGCTTTGCAAACACATGTGCGGATCGCAACTCCAGGAAGAGAGGATGGCATGCGCATGCGTCTGGATCGCTCTGCAGCGATCCGTGGGATTGCTTGTGACCGTGTGTCCGATCAGATCATTTGCATGGGGATTCTTTAGTGAATCGGTCGCCCAGAAAACTCGTACACGGATCGCCCCCCAAAAAGAATTTAGTGATTCTAGCCCCTAGTCCAGCGATTTTCCAGTGGGGTTTTTTTTTTTTTTGTATCATAGAAAACTCTGCAAAATACTCATTGATGTCATCGATGACTAATGGACTGTGGCGCCATCTCATAGAAATTTACCAAACATTTCAAACCACCCTCATAAATAAGTAAAGCCCAACATTTCGGGATTTCACATCTGCAATGCATCTTATCAACCTCAATTGCTTAAGAAGGAAGGGGACGCTGGACTGCAGCTTCAGGTTCCCAATTTGGCTGGATGGTTTGGCATCTCTCAGGACATCGAAGCAAAGCTGAGCAACAATTTTAGAAGAATTAAAAACAAGCACATTATCATGAATGTTTGAGGAACAGAAGTTGCATACAATGTATTCCTGACTGCAAAGCTTATCTATTACAATTGCATAATGACCCCTCTATTTGAAAGGACACTTTTTTTTTTTTGACTATATAAAATCATGGAAACTTGCTGCTTAGTAGAGTACAAAGAATATGCACATTAGTTCACCCAGTCATTCCTAAATTTTGAGTGCCCATTGTCAGTCAGATGGGTTTCCTACAAAAATTATATAAGCACTTCGGGGAAAATTCCGTAAATGGAGTCTTAAAAGATAGCTGCCTATTACATGTCGGTCATGCTTAGGCGCCTTTAACAGAATCATTTCTACCGGTGCCTAACTTAAAGTTAGGAGCCTGTAATGTACATAAGAACATAAGAAGTGCCTCTACTGGGTCAGACCTGAGGTCCATCTTGCTAGCAGTCCACTCAAGCGGTGGCCCAACAGGTCCAAGACCTGTGCTGTAATCCTCTATCTATACCCCTCTTTCCCTTTTTCCAACAGAAACTTGTCCAATCCCTTCTTGAACCCCAATACTGTACTCTGTCCTATCACGCCTTCTGGAAGTGCATTCCAGGTGTCCACCACATGTTGGGTGAAGTAAAAATTCCTAGCATTTGTTTTGAATCTGTCCCCTTTCAACTTTTCCGAATGCCCTCTCGTTCTTGTATTTTTTCGAAAGTTTGAAGAATCTGTCCCTCTCCACTTTTTCTATGCCCTTCATGATTTTGTAGGTCTCTATCATATCCCCTCTCAAGTCTCCTCTTTTCCAGGGAAAAGAGCCCGAGTTTCTCTAATCTCTCAGCGTATGAAAGGTTTTCCATACCTTTTATCAGACGTGTCGCTCTCCTTTGCACCCTCTCGAGTATCGCCATATCCTTCTTTAGGTATGGCGACCAATATTGTAGGCCCAGGGTCTTATCTTAAGGCCTATATTTTAGGCGCCTAAGTCCTCTAGAGCAGGGGTTCCCAACCCTCTCCTGGAGGACCATCAGGCCAGTCGGGTTTTCAGGATAGCCCTAATGAATATGCATGAAAGAGATCTGCATATAATGAAGGTGCCAGGCATGCAAATCTGCTCCATGCATATTCATTAGGGTTATCCTGAAAACCTAACTGGCCTGGTGGTCCTCCAGGAGAGGGTTGGGAACCAGTGCTCTAGAGAAACGTGCCTAATGGCCTTCTCCACCCTTAAACACTTTGGTGTCAGGTGCCTACCTTTTGTAGAATTGTGCCTGTCGCCCCATTAATTTTTATTTTTTTCAATTTTTATTTAGTTAAAGCTCATAATTGAAGCCGATTTACTAATTAACCCCCCTGCCCCTAGGAATTGGAATGGGCATCTGAGCATTTGCCACACGGCTCCTTGGCTTTGTATAAGGGGGCCTAAGTTAGGTGTCTTTTATAGAATTTGTATAATGGGGCCTAAATTTAAGTGCCTCGTAGAATTTTCTACTTTGAGTTTTCCGAAATTTAACAATATTTTTCCCTTTATCTGGAGCAACAAAAAAAAGAAATCCAACAGAACCTGCAGAAAAACCACCAAAACAGGAAAACCAAACAAAAACTGCAGACGATGTACAGGATGCAGGCAAGAATTTATCGTACCAAAGTTAAAATGAAGTAATAAAAAACCTTTTTACCAACCAAGAGACCCAACACGGTCCGTGTTTCGGACAACACGCCTTCGTCAGGGGTCCATGGTAAATAAGGTATACAATGTACCGCAAAAAATGAAGATAACAACAAGTGCCTGTGTATTACACCAAGATTTGATTTTTGGCAGCGGCTCTTGGTGTAATATAGGCATTTGTTGTTACTTTCAATTTTTGCGGTACATTGTATACCTTATTTACAATGGACCCCTGACGAAGGCGTGTTGTCCGAAACACGGACTGTGTTGGGTCTCTTGGTTGGTAAAAAGGTTCCCTTTATCTGCAACAATGAACACCACCTACACCTAAAAAGATATTGAGTGATATTACTAGAGTTTTGTGGGCAGACTTTTGATGTAGGTAGTCCACCATGAATGCCATTATGAAGTGGGTATTCTATTAACCCCTGGATAAGACATTATAGCCATCCTGAGCATGTATGCAAAAGCCTAGCATATCGATGAGATGTTTGTTCTCATGCTTTATAAAAACTTGCTTTCTTTTTCCCCTCCTAGTGCATGCTTGTTCACCTGGTAACCATTTATCCTTCTTTCATTGCTAAATTGGCAGTGCTCAGGTTTTGCTGACTTATCTGTGCAATCATTTCTCAGGATATAAAAATTCAAGCGTTCATATTACACAAAACAGAGAAAGCCTATTATCATGAACAATGCTTATCGGTACCTTCTATTCTGCTTGTTCCCTGCAAGGCCATCAAATTCATCAATTAAATAATAATTTAATATTGTATTATCTGATGAGGTGTAAACTGTTGGAAGCAAAAATGAAGAATGAAAACCCGTAAAGAATCATATCGCATCAGCAAATAGTAGCAATAACCAATGTAAGAGCCCAATGTAAGAATGCGTCTTTAATAATTATCTCCACAAGGGTAAAAATCAAATCAAATGACTATTTGTCAAACTGAGAATCTAGTTGGGAAGCATGAAGGAAGGAAGACTCAAAACGAAGACTCAATATGGCCTTGTTTCGGCTGGAGTGCCTGCATCAGGAGTCAAGCGAATCATGTGACATCTGCTGATGTGGACTTGCACAGTGTAACTCTAGAACTAGTTGATGTGATAATGCTACTCTCAGGACTTTGACCTAGATTCACGATTCACTAAGCTTACTGATCATGCCCCGACCACTTTGTGACGGGACTAAATCGCGCGAGACAACTGAGCGCAAGGTTGATGGCGCGCTGAAGAAAAGCACTATTTTAAAGGGCTCCGATGGGGGGTGTGGGGGGGGAACCCCCCACCACCACCCCCACCACCACCACCACCACACTTTACTTAACAGACATTGCGCTGCCATGGGGGGTTTGGGGGGTTGTAACCCCCCACGTTATACTTAAAACTGAACTTTTTCCCTAAAAAACAGGCAAAAAGTTCGGTTTCAAGTATAATGAGGGGGGTTACAACCCCCCAACCCCCCCCAACGCCAGCGCGATGTCTGTTAAGTAAAATAGGGGGTTCCCCACCAACACCCCCAGTCGGAACCCTTTAAAATAGTGCTTTTCTTCGGTGCGCCGTCAACCTTGCGCTCAGTTGTCTGCACGCCGTTGTCTCGCGCGATTTTGTCTATGAACCCCCCGACCCGATTCACTAATCTCCCGATCCGATCCACGCATGCAAAAGTAGGAAGGCAGCAATTCACCAAACAAATTCAGGGATACTGACTGGGCTGGCTGATCAGAAAAGAAGCGACTGCTGAGGACCAGTTGCTCACATCCTTTCCGACCGTCCTGCTCTCTGCCGCCCTAAAATAAAACATCTCCCTTGTGCAAAAACCCTGCTCTTTGCCTCCCTACCTCTCTGCGAGCCCATGCTTTTAACCCGCGGGTTTAAAAGCGGGGCTGTACTATGACCTGTTCTGTTTTGTTCCAGTCTGGATTCTCGTGGGGCCGGTGAGTGCAGCTACCCCCCCACCCCTCCTCCTTTTGATTTGACTTGAAGTGGAGAGCAAGCACATGCGCAGATCGCATCTCCAGGCAGAGAGGATGGTCTGCGCTTGTGCCTGGATCGCTCTGCAGCAATCTATGGGGTCGGTAAGGGGCGTGCGTGCGATCACTGCACGAGGACACTGTAGCGAATCGGTTGCCCGCCGAGACTCAGCCACGGATCGCAAAGATAGGTGAGCTTTACTGAATCTTCCCTGTTACTTATTTACTTTACTGACTCTTCCTGTGGTTATTGTCACTATTTCCTGGAGGGAGGTATAAATTGTTGTCATAATGAATTGACCTTAAGCCCTCGTATTACCTTCATATGCTGCAACACAATATTGTGTTTTAAGAGAGAAAGCAGAGTTTCAGTAGTCTTATTTCTAATTAATCTCTCATGACCTTGGCAGCATGTTAAAAGTGAGTTTTTATTTGATGGGAAAGCAGTCGAACATGCTGCAGAGGTCACAATAAGCAGGAAAACAGTGCCCCATAAGCAGGTTTGATGATTGCAGGGCTTGTATGTACGTAGCAGCTTCCTAATATACCCAGAGGCCCAACCTTACTGTACTATTTGCATATCATTCTCTATTTTTCAAGTAGGATGCAATGAGTGAAGCAAGAGACAAAACATTAGGAATAGAGGTCTGCACGGGAACGGGGATCGCGGGAATCCCGCGGGTTCCCCCCCTGGCCCACGGGACTCCCACGGGGGCGCCCCCCTGGCCCACGGGACTCCCACGGGGACGCCCCCCTGGCCCATGGAACGACCACGGGGACGCCCCCTGGCCCACGGGACTCCCATGGGGATAAAAACAGGCCTACCTAAATTCTGGCGATGCAGGCATGCAGCTTATAAGTTCGGCGTCGCAGCGGAAACAGCCATGCTGAGCAGTGAGCTCAGCACGTACACAGCTGAAAGCCTTGCTTGCTGATTGGTCCGGCGGCATGGCGGGGCAGGGCCGCCAGACCAATCAGCAAGCAAGGCTTTCAGCTTTGTACGTGCTGAGCTCACTGCTCAGCATGGCTGTTTCCTGCCGCGACGCCAGACTTGTATTTAAGCTGCATGCTTGCATCGCCAGAATTTAGGTAGGCCTGTTTTCATCCCCGTGGGAGTCCCGTGCTCTATGGCTGCAAGTCTCCTTACTCTGGGGCACCAGATCTCCCTCATACAAAGGCCGGGAATGCAGAATTGGTTCCGTTCTCGGCAGGGGATGCCTCGGTAGGCTGGATTGCGTCACGGCACAAATTCGATCCTGTTCTGGGTGGAGGACACTTGTGGGGTGGGGAGGGGAGGGGGGCTTGTTTGCGCCATCGTGCAGGCTCACCACTCTGCCTCTGCCAGCAAAAGCACAGTCTGTCCCATTCTAGGGGGAGAAAACTTAGCAGGGACCAGGCTGCACCACAATACTGGCTTCTAGAAAGCACAATGGACTAGGGGGGGGGGAGTCTAGCAGTGTGTGGCACATTTGGACCCATGTAGACTTGCACGGCCATTCTGATGCTGACCTGAGGTCCCCTTCCATCCAGCATCTGCCCCTTCCCCCTCTTTCCATCCAGCATCTGCCCCTCTGTCTCCTGCTTCTGCCCAGCATCTGATCTATCTCCGCTCTTCCTCCTTTCTGCCCCCTCTGTCATCCCATCCATCATCCACCCTTCTTTCTCCCCCTTCCATCCAGCATCTGCCCATCTTTCCCCCCTTTCAGCCCAGCATCTGCTTAATTTCTCTTTCTCCCCCTTCTATTCAGTGTCTGCTCCATCTTTCTCTTTCCTCCCTTCCATCCGTATCCTCCCCCTCTCCTCCTTTCCATTCAATATCTTCCTTCCCTCTCCTTTTCTTTACATCCATCATCTGTCTTTTTCTTTCTCCCCAGGCATTCCAGCTTGTCTTATCTTTCCCATTTCATCCAGTGTGTCTGATCCCTCCCCCTTTCTATCTACAGTCTCTCTCCTCTCACCTCCTACATCCAGTATCTACCCCTTCCCACTTGATACCTCAGCCACCGCCAGACTGATACAAAGCCTTCCCTCCAATGTCAGCTCTGACTTCGGGGGAAGACTTCTGGGTCGGCTACATATGGCGTGCTGCAGGCTGCCTCCAACCCCTGCTGTTATCTGGACTCTAATGAAGTGGTGGAAGGGAGTGCATTTTTGGACACAGAAGTCATGAACTGGGGAGAGAGGAAGGGAGGGAAAGAGATGCTGAGGTGGGGGAGGGAATAGAAAGTTAGAATTGGGTGTGGGTGTGTCAATGAGCAGGAAAGAGAGATGGTTGTGTACACATGGCAAATGGAAGAAAGAGGAGAATTTTTGGTCGTAGGGAGGGAGGTACAAAATATAATAGGGAAGAAAAAGATGAGAGTGAGAAATGTGGCAAGGGAACAATAGGACAGATTGAAAGGGATTTAAAGAGAGGAATGTTGGACAGTGGTGAAGGGAATGGAAGGAGAGATGTGGCATGGTGCTGGAGAGGGGTGAAAGAAGGAGAAATGTTGGGCATGGGGCTTGTGGGCAGGCATGAAAGATGAGAAAGAGATAAATGCTGGACCATGGTAGGGGGAACCAATGGACAGCAATAGAAGAATTTACAGAAGATGGGAAAGTGGAAAAAAGAAACTGGGACCAACTTTATGGAAAAATAAGTCTCCAGACAACAAAGGTAAACGGAATTTTTTGACTAAAATATGTTAGCTTTGGGAAATGTATATGGCAGATGTCTTTGTTTTGTGTTCAAAAGAAAAGGAAATGCATTTCTGGTTTTATTTCTACAGTGTTGAAGTACTTGTTGACCCTTGCTGTGACTGGTGGGGATCCCCAAGCACCGCCAGCAGAGGACCTCCTCTAGAGATGGCCAGAACTCCCCTCCACCAAGCGCAGCGGTCGCTGGCAGCATCCATGAGCCACTGAGGTGCCAGCATCTGTGACTCAGGGACGCTACTGCTGCCTGCCAAGCTTGGCAAAAGGGACCCCCGGCCAACTGCAAAGGAAGTCCTCAGCTGACAGCTTGTGGGTTCTCATCAGCTGAGTATTTATATTTTATATTTACATTAGAGGCTCTGGTAGAAACCCATTTACAAAGTATGTATTCTTCCCAATTAATATTTCCAAATTAATAAAGTCTCTTTGCTTATTTATAAATGGGTCTCTACCAGAGCCTTTAATTCAGCAGCATTATTAACTAAAATAACTATTTCTGAAGTTTATAGGGAGGAGTGGGGACGGAGGGGATTCCTCGCGGCGACGGTTGGGGACGGAGGGGATTCCTCGCGGGGATGGGTGGGGACGGGTGGGATTCCTCTTGGGGACGGGTGGGATTCCTCGCGGGGATGGGTGGGATTTTGGCGGGGACGGGTGGGATTTCTGTCCCCGCGCAACTCTCTAATTAGGAATGATGCTAACTTGAACATCCGATCTAATCCATAAACTGTTTCATTTAGTCTTTTGTTTGCAATATCAGTGACTTATTCTCATGAAACAATAGCAGTGTAGCTGGGGAGAACAGTGTTATGTAGTACGGATGGGTGACTGGATAATCGCGCGCCAGACACCAGCGCGCCGACAATCCAGCGCTGACAATTTGGCGCAAGAAAGAAGCGCGCCATGGGAAAATTTATTTTTAAAGAGCTCCGACGGGGGGTGTGGGGGGGTGCAACCCCCCACATTATAGAGAAAACGGAACTTTTCCTGAAAAAAATTGGGAAAAGTTCCGTTTTCTCTATAATGGAGGGTTCCAAACCCCCCCCAACAGCAGCGCGAACACTATGCAGTAAAGTGGGGGGATGGGGGATCCAAACACCCTTCGTCGGAGCTCTTTAAAAATAAGTTTTCCCACGGCGCGTTTCTTTCTTGCACCGAATTGTCAGCGCTGGATTGTCGGCACGCTGGTGTCTCACGCGCCACTGACTATGAACCGTTCTGATGTGATTCTGTCCAAAATGTATCTGCTCGATGCATCTTTGTGATACTTTGGCCTAATAGTCGCTGAAAAAAAAAAAAAAGGAGCTTGCTACCTTTGTGTCTCACTTATCCTTGCGCCTCGTAAGCTGTGATAATTCTCTTTCTTATCTGCAGAGTTTAAAATCCTGTCAAATCACGTGACTCGGGTTTTGCAGCATTTTCTCAAAGAATTGCCAGCCTGTGTACATTTTCAGCTGTTATTGGTTCTTTTTTTTTTTTTCTAATGTGTTCAAGTCAAGGTGTCACTTTCATTTTTACTGCTTGCCCCTCCCTCCTCACACTTAACTCGTTATGCAGATATATAAACGTAGCACTTAAGAGGAGGCTGAGAGGGGACATGATCGAAACATTCAAGATAATGAAGGGAATAGACTTAGGGCTCCTTTTACTAAGGCGTGCTAGCTTTTTTAGCGTGTGCTAACCCTGTGCTATGCGGCTAGAACTAACGCCAGCTCAATGTCTAGCGCGCGCTATTCCGCACGTTAAAGCCCTAACGCAACTTAGTAAAATGAGTTCTTAGATAGAGACGGGTTGTTCACCCTCTCCAAGGTGGAGGGAACTAGAATGCACTCTCTAAAGTTAAAAGGGGATAGATTCCGTACAAACGTAAGGAAGTTCTTCTTCGCCCAGAGAGTGGTGGACAACTGGGACGCTCTTCCGAAGGCTGTTATTGGGGAAAACACCCTCCAAGGATTCAAGACAAAGTTAGACAAGTTCCTGCTGAACCAGAATGTACGCAGGTAACCAGAATGTACGCAGGGTCGCCGCGTGAGCGGACTACCGGGCATGATGGACCACTGGTTTGACCCAGCAGCGGCCACTTATGTTCTTATGATTCTGTGTACATCAATTTGCAAAGGAACAATGAAACTAAGAACCCCCTCCCATTTTTTTGTTTTTTTTTACTAAGTCGCAATAGAAGTTTTTACCATGGCCAGAGCATTTAGCGCTCCAAGCTGCGGTACAAACCTCTACTGCAGCTTAATAAAAGAGGGGGGTGGGGGGAGGTTAAGTTATTTTTTCTCAACTCTGGCTTATATCAAGCAGCGGTAGAGAGTTTTACTACGGGCCGGCAAGGTATATGCCCCGACTCTCATTCAGTTCCTATGAGCGTCGGAGCATTTACCTCACCAGCCCATGGTCAAACGCTCTTCCGCTGCTTGATAAAAGGAGCCCATGGGCACTTAACCCCGTTCTGCCCCTGAAACGGGCACAAGTTAGCTGCTTTTGGATTCAGTGCTAACCAGTGATTTTCAGCGAAGACAACTGCTAAATGCTACTGAAATGACCAGAAGGCCACAAACAAGCGATTTAGCTGGTTGACAACTGTTCCCAGACGGTTAAATGTTATATTATGTTGATCAGGTTTTCTATTCCGTCTTTACCTATTCAGTTCAGGGTCATATTATATTACAAGAGGTTGGGTCAGTTACCCAGGAAGTTACAATGGACAGTTTGACACAGACATTCAATAGGTGTCAGAACAGGGGAGGGGGCACAGGGGCCATGGCCTCCCCCAAAATTGCCAGTAGTATTATAACAGGGCCCAACAGGGGATCCTGTGTGGAATGAAGTACCTCTTGTGAGGCTGGGAGTGGCATCTTGCTACCAGCCAGCATGCCTGCCTCTCTCTGCCGTGTCCCTTCGCTGACATCTACTCCTTCCCCCCTCTCCTCCCGCCCGCCGTGTACCTTTAATTTTTTGCAAAATGTACAGCGCTGCCCTGACATCGGCGAGAAGATTCCGGGTCAGCTACTGGAGTCGCTAATGGAGTACTGCTGGGGGAGAAGGGAGCCAGTCCGGCTCCAACGAAGCAACATGGTTGGCTTCAGGGGATTGAGGGGGGGGGGGTGCAGTGGGCAGGCAGACTGGCATGGAGGGATCCCCAGCAGCAGCTTCAGCAGGGATCCCTGCCGGCGGCAGCCAGGCCATGTACCCCTAAGGGTACGCGTACCTCTTGTTGAGGAACACTGATCTAGGGCAGAGCTTATGTGCCCCCCCAACAAAAAAGCATTCCAGTGCCTATGACTACACTTATTAATACAGTTAGGTCATAGTTACAAAGTTTGGTCACAGTTAATTCATTTTGAATATCAGCCAGGCTATTTCTATGCCCTGTATCCTCCTGGTCTTCATTATGGTCCAAAAGGCTATGTTCTCTCTCCTCAGAGTTGCAAGCTGCTCCGTTGTGATTTCCTTTGAGGCTAGCCTAATAGTGCTCATGTAGGGTTGAGCTGCGTGGTCATCAAATTATTCTCTGATTTGGTCCATTCAGGCCTATGGCTTGTTAAATTGATTCTCTAGGGCTGCTGACACATTCTTGGATATCATTTCAATCATGTCGCCTATAATTTCTAGTGTAAGCCTTTCTGGCTCCAACTGCATTTTGGGCTCGTGAGGTTTTTGATTTCTCTTGGGCGCCTTGTTGAGGCTTAGCTCTCATTTCTTTAGGTGTTTTGTTTTGTTTTTACAATAAAATTGCCCGTCCATCAATCAGCAAGCTGCAATCATTGAGGATGTACGGGAAATAAAGTAAGTCTGTAGTGGTGATTTGTGGATTTATTTAGTGGCCTTTGAGGACCTACTTCCTCACTGCAGTCAGCCATAACAGGAAGTCCAAGGTACCAGTGGTAGAATTTTTTTTCCTAGTATTTTTTCTTTTGCTTAAAATTTTTTTTTTTTGTTTGCACATTTAACTTTATGTGATACATTTAAAATTGCATTGCTTCTCTAATCTTGGACTTAACTTTGGTTTACTTTTCTGAGACATAAATATCTGCTTTTGTGGAACATGTGTATTAAGAAAACTAGGAGATATTTACATGCCTCAAGCTAATGCACCAAAACATTATCTTGTTTAATCAGAGCAGATAAAAATGATAAAGTGCTTGTTACTGTTGTCATGCTACACGCCTAAACACGTGTACCTTATGAAGTAAGTTTTTCTTTGTTTTTCTTTCTTAGAGGGATAATTTATGATTAGAGATTAGCTTGAGCCCCTGCCAACGCTGCAGTTCACTGCATTGTCTCTGCTCAAGTGTGAAATTGAGGAAAATCTCCAAGGTCGTTGCCGCGTAAAATATTGCACGCTGATATATTTCTAGGTAGTTAAAAAAGTGAGGACAACAATACTGTACTATGAAGTAGGAAATTTTCTAAAGATTATCTGACTTATATCTGTCAATATACACATTATAAAAATTTATATGGCTCCCTTTGTACTTTATTTATCCTTTATTTTATGCATAGTTTATAGACTACAAAACCAGTAGAACATGTATTACAGAAACTATGGCTAGTATACATGCGTGTAATAAAATGCTGAATTAATTGAACTTTACAACCAAGAAGCAAATAATGCATTAACAGAAATGCAAAGTTAAGTTGCCAACTCACTTGGGGATGTATGAAGAACGGTGGCTGGTCAAATGCGCGCAACACAATTGTGCACAAGAAAATGGCGTGCGTGGTCAAATGCGCGCAACACAATTGCGCGCATGACAACCCAGCGCAGATAATCGCATGCATGAAAAAAAACGTGGGGCGATAACCACGTAACGTAAATGCGCATACCTTGTGGTTATGCACGCAAACGACATGTGTATGCGCATGCGCAAACTGAAATATCAGTGCAAACGGCGTAACGTAAATGCGCATGCGCATGTTATGTGCACGAACGGCGAGCGTGACATTCGTGCAAAACATAAATGCGTATACCTCTCTGTTATGCGCACGAGGCAAATGTGTATGTGCAAACTGAAATGGAACGAGCATTTTGTTACCCTGAGTTACCCGAGTGCAGGGAAGGAGACAGAAGGACGGGAGGGGAGGGTGGAGGAGGCAGTAGAAATCGGTGGCGGGTTAGAGCAGACAAAACAGGTAGCTTTCAGCACGGCTTAAGGGGTGGGAGAAAGGGACACTAAGGACATAGGAAGGAGTAGCCTAGTGGTTAGAGCTGCTGAGGTTGTGGGTTCAATCCCAGTGCTGCTCCTTGTGACCCTGGGCAAGTCACTTAACCCTCCATTGCCCCATAGTTTGATTGTGAGCCTTCTGGGACAGAAAGGGAAAATACTTAAGAGTAACTGCTTTGATGTCTGTGGAGGAAAGGCAGTATATCAAATAAAAGATAACCATAATCCTGACTGCCTAGATGTGACCCTAAGCTTGGATTGAGGACCGCTGGTCCAGACAAATGAGTCATATCTCTTCTGCCAGCAGATGGAGACAAAGCTAAACCATTTGGCCTCTGTATATAGCCTGAAGCAATTGGGAAGTCAGTAAACTCAAACCCCAGCAGGCACAATCTTGTGGTGTGCCTATTTTCCACACACATACAATCCTATGCAACTTTGTAACAGCCATTTCTATTTGTAAAACATGCTAAACATATACCAGATGCTTTATTTTTAATGAGAATAACTAATGGGCAGACTGGATTGACCATTCAGGTCTGTACTGCCGTCATATACTATGCGGCTATGTTTTTAAAAAATTATCCTCTCCCCCTTTGTATATACACGTATATCAGGGATCTCAAAGTCCCTCCTCAAGGGCCGCAATCCAGTCGGGTTTTCAGGATTTCCCCAATGAATATGCATGAGATCTCTGTGCATGCACTGCTTTCAATGCATATTCATTGGGGAAATCCTGAAAACCCGACTGGATTGCGGCCCTCAAGGAGGGACTTTGAAATCCCTGATGTATATGGTATATATCTATACACATTAGAGAATGACATGGGGACAGGGTTCCTGTAGTAAATCTGTGGTAACGGGGAAAATTGCTGCCAGTTTACCGCAGGAATGGAACAAGGCCTTTTTACTGCCCTTCGGGAGCGGTAAAAAGCCTTGCTCCTACGGTTAAAAATCCCAAAAAACGGTGCCTGGGTCGGCATCTCTAGCCTTCCTCCCCAGCTCCCCTCTCACCCAGAGCCTATTTTATCTTTAAGAGCATTAGCCATGCCACAGAGAAGAATTTTTAGAGACTTGCTCTAGGGCCTTCCTTCTGCCGAGTCCTTCCTTGACGTAACTTCCAGTATTAGTACATGGTGCTAAGGCCAGCTAGCATGCGATCATGAAGATGTAGGTTAGTGCAGGAGCACTCGCTCTCTGCCCAGACACTTACCCCTAAAAATAATTACTGCATGGTTAGCACACTCGTGTGTAAAAACTAACAGTCATGATTTAGCACATCCTGTGTTAGGCCATTTTTGCTACGTTAAGCCCATATTAATGCCTAATACCACTTAGTAAAAGGACTCCATTATGAGTACCTGCTATCCCTTCCCCATTCGGTCTCCATGAGGGAAAAAAAAATGAAATGATGCAGACTCACAAGCAAGGTTAAAAAGTTTTTATTTTTTATTATGCAATTATTTCTTATTCAGCATGCAAAATGATGCAAAATGTCTTCCATGAAGTACGACAGGAAATTGGGAGCTGGGGACATAATACAAGTGTCAGAAAGAGATATAAGATTGAAATGAAGTTGATTCACCAGAAATTATAAATTCATGCTATTGCTTATATGCTTAATCACTAAAGTTTTTATCATAAAAAAATCCTTAACAACCTGTGTTCAAATTCACAATTTGCACAGAGGGATACATAATATAGCTGTTTTCCTTAACCTTTTAAAAGACGAGTCTGTCTCTTGAGTGTCTATTCCTGACAAATCGAGAATTGTTTACAGTACTCACTTCCAGCTTATTTTCTGAAAGTCCTCTGAATACTTGGTATGAAACTGACAAAACAGTGATCAACTTATTTGGAAGTTCATTGCATGGGAACCTTAAAAAGAGTCATTCCAGAACAGGGTGTCTAGGTTAAGAGGCCAAGTAGACCACGAAGAGTTATGATTGACTTAATTATACTTTCTGGTGGGTAAACTTATGTTCTAGCTACAAATATGAAAGAATGAATGCTGAAATTTTAGGATATAGTAGAGCATTTGAAAGGGTGTGGAGCCCATTGACATCATTTATTGAGTCATAATAGTTGTCATGTACCTTTTCTTTTTATCTGTCCTCCTTACACATCCAGGGTGGGAGGGAGATGGGAATCATGATAATTATTATTCATTATATCTATTTTATTGAAATTATGCATGTGGTTTTATTTTCATTAGTTAAGGGGAGAGGGGGTGAAAATGTTTGTTTTTGAAATATTTGTATATTTAAAGTGCTTTTGTTTTGTTTAAATTCACTGTATTGCACTGTTAATAATTGAAAACTAATAAAGATTTGCACAAAAAAAAAGAGGCCAAGTAGATGCTGAGGTGTTTTTTTTTTAAATAAAATACTAACATAGGTGGCAGAAATCACACCTTGAATGTAGACAAAATCGGTTAGAGCCTGATTCTATAAATCTGTAGGGGAGAGCCACTGGACTAACTACAAGCTGGCCCTGCCAAACTGGATAATAGGCTTGCAGACTGGCTTGGGGGTAGGAGAGGCTGCAGAGAGAGAGGAAGGCTGTGCACTAGAGAATGACACGGTGACAAAATTCATCACCGTTCCCGTCCCCGTGGATAACCGCGGGAAACCATCTTCATGTCATTCTTTAAAGAGAGAGGGAAGAATCAGAGTATGAATGGCCACAACCATTGCAGGGACCGAGGGCACAAATGGAACTGGTAAGCGGCACCAACACAGAACAACAGGAGCCAGAGGGGCAAAGACTTTGTGAAATAGAGCCCAGAACTGAGTGGGAATTACGAGAACAAGAGGTGCAGGGGAAACAGGCTGAGGACGTCACAGACACACAGCAGCAGGAGGAGGATGAAGCTCGGGGGCTGGCAAACCATGAGGAGGACTGCAGGAGTACCGAAACACGAGGAAAACAAAAAGAGAGGGCAAAAAACTGGGTCTTAAACTGCCTATACACAAATGCTAGGAGCCTGAGGGCCAAAATGGGAGAACTAGAAATCACTGCCAGCAAAAAGGACCTAGACATAATTGGGGTCACAGAAACGTGGTGGACTGAGGACAATCAATGGGATGTGGCCATACCAGGGTACAAACTATACAGGAGAGACAGGACACATAAAAAGGGTGGAGGAATAGCGCTGTACATAAAAGACTCCATACCCTCAACCAGGATGGAAACAACAGTACGGGCGGATGGCTTGGAATCACTATGGGTTAAGCTACAGGGAGGAACTGGAGCAGACATTAAATTGGGTCTGTACTACCGCCCACCTGGACAACCAGAAGAAATCGACCAGGACCTGGAGGCAGAACTGAGGCAGGTATGCAGAAGCGGAAATGTGGTGGTGATGGGGGACTTCAACTATCCTAGGATAGACTGGAGTATTGGGCACTCAAACTGCACAAGGGAGACCAAGTTCCTAGAGGTCACGAGGGACTGTTTCATGGAGCAACTGGTCACGGAACCAACACGGGGTGACGCCACTCTTGACCTAATCTTCAACGGACTAGGGGGGCCAGCAAAGGAGGTGGCAGTATTAGCCCCGCTAGGTAACAGCGATCACAACACGATCCAGTGCAGGCTAGAAGTTGGATCATCAAAGGGGAAAAGAACCACGACGACGGCACTCAACTTCAAAAAAGGAAATTATGATGCCATGAGGGAAATGGTTGGAAAGAAACTCAAAGGCAACATAGAGAAGATAGAATCCGTAGAAAAAGCCTGGACCTTACTCAAGGGAACTGTGCACGAAGCGCAAAACCTGTGCACCCCAAGTTCAGGAAAGGGTGCAAAAAAATAGAACAAAAAACCCAGTGTGGATAACAAATGCAGTGAAGAAGGCGATAAACGACAAGAAAGCATCGTTCAGGAAATGGAAAAAAGACCAAACAGAGGAGAACCAAAAAGTGCACAAAGAACACCAGAAGGAGTGTCACCGAGTGGTTAGAAAAGCAAAAAGAGAATACGAAGAGAGACTGGCAGAGGAAGCAACAAACTTCAAGCCGTTCTTCAGATACGTCAAGGGGAAGCAACCGGCAAGAGAAGAAGTGGGACCATTGGATGATGGAGACAGAAAGGGAGTAGTAAAAGAAGAGAAAGAGATAGTTGACAGGTTAAATGAGTTCTTCACGTCAGTCTTCACGGTGGAGAATACAACCAACATTCCGGAACCCGAGGAGATCGCAATAGGAGACCAAGATGATAAGCTGGTCAATTTAGAGGTAAGCCAAGAAGATGTACTCAGGCAGATAGACAGACTAAAGAGTGACAAATCGCCAGGTCCGGACGGCATTCACCCAAGGATACTCAAGGAACTAAAAAACGAAATAGCGGAGCCACATCGACAGATATACAACCTATCCTTAAAAACCGGAGAGATCCCGGAGGATTGGAAAATAGCAAATGTTACGCCCATCTTCAAGAAGGGCTCAAGGGGCGACCCAGGAAACTACAGGCCGGTGAGCCTGACCTCAGGCCCGGGAAAGATAATGGAGGCACTAATTAAAGACAGCATCTGTGAGCACACCGAAAAAAATGGGCAGCTAAAACCGAGTCAACATGGCTTCTGCAAGGGCAGGTCATGCCTCACAAACTTATTGTACTTCTTTGAGGGGGTGAACAGCCAGGTGGATAAAGGGGAATCTATAGACATCATTTACCTTGACTTCCAAAAAGCCTTCGACAAGGTACCACACGAGAGACTGCTTAAGAAGATATGGAACCACGGGGTGCAAGGGGAGGTCCACCAATGGATCAAAAACTGGCTGGCAAACAGGAAGCAGAGGGTTGGTGTAAAGGGCCATTACTCAGGCTGGAAAGGGGTCACGAGCGGAGTTCCGCAGGGGTCGGTGCTAGGACTGCTCCTGTTCAATATCTACATAAACGATCTAGAGGCGGGAACCAAGTGTGAGGTCATTAAATTTGCAGATGACACCAAACTATACAGCAGGGCTCAAACCAGGGAAGACTGCGAAGATCTCCAAAAGGATCTAACGCAGCTGGAAAAGTGGGCCGAAAAATGGCAAATGAGCTTCAACATAGGAAAATGCAAGGTCATGCACGTGGGGAAAAAGAACCCGATGTTCACATACAGAATGGGGGGAACACCGCTAGGGGTCAGTAACCTGGAGAGAGACCTGGGAGTGATGGTAGACGCAACACTGAAGGCATCGGCGCAGTGCGCCACAGCCTCAAAGAAAGCAAACAGAATGTTGGGTATCATTAAAAAGGGTATTACGACCAGGACAAAGGAAGTCATCATGCCGCTGTATCGTGCAATGGTGAGGCCGCATCTGGAGTACTGTGTCCAGTACTGGTCGCCGTACCTCAAGAAGGACATGACAGTACTTGAGGGAGTACAGAGAAGAGAAACTAAACTGATAAAGGGAATGGAAAATCTCCCATATACCGACAGATTGAAGCAGTTGGGACTTTTCTCACTGGAAAAGCGGAGACTTAGAGGAGACATGATAGAAACCTTCAAGATCCTGAAGGGCATAGAAAAAGTAGACAGGGACAGATTTTTCAATTTAAGGGGCACCACAAGTACGAGGGGGCACTCGGAGAAATTAAAAGGGGACAGGTTTAGAACAAATGCTAGGAAGTTCTTTTTCACTCAGAGGGAGGTGGATACAAGGAACGCGCTTCCAGAGGCTGTTGTAGACAAGAAAACATTAAATGGTTTCAAAGAAGGTTTGGATAGATTCCTAGAAGAAAAAGGGATTGAAGGGTATAGATAGGTATAGACCACTACTCAGGCAATGGGCCTGATGGGCCGCCGCGGGAGCGGACCGCTGGGCAGGATGGACCTATGGTCTGCCTCAGCGGAGGCAACTTCTTATGTTCTTATGTTCTTATGTTCTTAACCACTGACCCACAAGCTTTGCTTTGAAGAATGCTGGTGTAGAAGGACTGAGGTTGAGATAGACACTACAGAATGACAGTCTCTGGTTTCCAGAGCAGATATTGTGATGTCATAGTGCCTCATTCCACCAGTGCCTAAGAGCCAATCACATCAGTGATGTCACAATGGCTTCATTATCCTTGGCTCACATAAGAATCAGAGTATGAATGGCCACAAGCTTTGCTTTGAAGAATGCTGGTGTAGAAGGACTGAGATTGAAATAGACACTACTAGAAAATGACATGGGATTATTTTCCGCGGTTATCCGCGGGGATGGGAATGGTGATGAATTTTGTCACCATGTCATTCTCTAATGTGCACGTAGTTTTGTGTGTAGGGGGGAGGGGCAAGGCAAGGGGCAGGATCATGTGCTCTCTTTTTTTTTCCATCTCAAATATGGTAACCCTACCTGGGTGGAAAACAATTTTCAACATATAAAATTTACCCAAATTACTCCAGACTTTGTATTCTTTCAGAGACTAAAGAAAAGCCAATACCATTCAGTGGTGCCTTGATTCATTTGCAGAGCAGTACATGCTTAAATCATTCTAAATACATACCCTGGTTGTACCATCTGAAGAAATCTCACTCTTTGGCCTTCGATCTCAATTCCTTGGCGTGGTAAATCTCACTCTTTGGGGTGGTTTACCCTTGGCATCTCTGATGTTACCTCTTAAAAGCAGCGTTAAAATAGGCAGCTTTTAGGAATTCTCACAGAAATTGCACCCTTGAAATTAGGACCAGATATTCAGTGCTTTGATTTATATGGATACAAATATCTTATTTGTATATCTTTCAGTTGTTGATCTCCTGCTGAATATTACCCCTCATATTAATAGTAGGATAAAGGAGAGTGTGGCGCAGTGATTAAAGCTACAGCCTCAGCACCCTGAGGTTGTGGGTTCAAACCCACACTGCTCCTTGTGACCTGGGCAAGTCACTTAATCTCCCCCATTATTCCAGGTACAATAGATAGATTGTGAGCCCACCAGGACAGACAGGAAAAAATGCTTGAGTAGCTGAATAACTTCATGTAATCCGGGCTGAGCTTCCCTGGGAGGACAGTATAGAAAACTGAATAAATAAGTAGTGTGAAAAGTTTCAGCCTCTGATAACTAGAGCTGCTATTGTGACATCATAAATCCTCATTCCACCAATGCCTAAGAGTCAACCTTATTAGTGATGTCACAATGGCTTCCTTGACTGTCCTATACTTGACTCACTTTTACTACATTTTGACTTCTAGAGTGGTGCAGTGGTTAAAACAATCTACACATACGCTGATGACATCCTTGTCCTCCTTGAGACAGATCAGAACCTCACCAACCTCCACGAGAACATTACAGCTTGCATAATGAGACTCCATTCCTGGTCCTTCTCAGTACAGATGAAATTGAATGAATCAAAAACAAAATTACTCTGGCTCAGCCCAAAATTAGAATACTTGCCCACCCTCTTCGCACTACCCTCAGGCGCTGCACTGCAGCTTGAGTTCTCAAGCAAGGTCCTTGGCAACATTATCGATTATTTTCTCTCCCTCAATGACCACCTCAACTCCTTGGCTAAATCATGCTTTTTCAGCCTCCACATGCTGAGGAAAGTAAGATCCTATTTTCGCCAACAACATTTCACCGTCCTTGTCCAATCCATCATCCTCTCCAAATTAGACTACTGCGATGCCATCTACTTAAGCCTATCAAAAAAAAAGTCTTCAAAGACTCCAGCTAATCCAGAATACTGCAGCCAAGTTGATCTTTGCAAAACGCAAGTCTGACCATGTCTCCCCACTCCTAGCCAAACTTCACTGGCTCCCAGTGATTTCCAGAATCCATTTCAAATGCTCCTGCCTGGCTTTTAAGATCATTCACGGTATCCTTCCTCCCTTAATCCCACTATCTTATAACTCCTCGAGTCCTGACTCTACCAGACCCGCCCAAAGGTATAAACTATCCTTCCCCTCTCTACACGGTATTCGCTATGCAGGCAAACTGGGAAAATCCCTTCTCTTCAGAATCGCAGGTCTTTGGAACGACCTTACTACCCCGCTGCGGAACCTGGGCTCCCTCCAATTATTCCGCAAGCAACTGAAAACCTGTCTTTTCACTAAAATGTAATTCTATCCCCCCTTACTCTTCTCTTTTATATATAAGTTCATGTAAACCTTTTTTTTCCTTCCCTTCCTATATTTTAAGTTCTTGTAAACCGTGCCGAGCTCCACAACATCCGTGGAGATGATGCGGTATATAAACTTAAGGTTTAGTTTAGTTTAAAGCTACAGCCTCTGCACCCTGAGGTTGTAGGTTCAAACCCACACTGCTCCTTGTGACCCTGGGCAAGTCACCTAATCCCCCCCATTGCCCCAGGTACATTAAATAGATGGTGAGCCCACCAGAACAGATAGGGGAAAATGCTTGAGTACCTAAATAAATTCATGTAAACTGTTTTGAGCTCCCCTGGGAGAATGGTATAGAAAACGGAATAAATAAATATGTGCATGGAGCAGAAGATTTATTTTCAATGAGGATGGGCCACCAACATAACTTGTCACCTTTCAAATATTATGCTTTTGGGTTCGCTTGATAAGCAGCTCTATAGATAACATGTTTTGCATAATGTGGCAGTAAAAATGATATGGGGAGAGAATAGGGTAGAACACGCTGATACGCTGTATTTAATTAAAGCCTTTTGTCATCTTGGGCAAGTCACTTAACCCTCCATTGCTTTGATTATAGCCACAGAAAGGCAACATATCGCATCCCATCCTCTATCTCTGATCTGCCTCAAACTGAAAGGTAAAGTGAAATAGAAATGAAGAATATTTATTTGTGGGATTTCTGCTAGAGAAATTGCAATATTGAATTGCTACTTGACAACAGAAATGTGTGAACTTAATATGCCAGAAGCTTGCATTCTCCCCAGACCTGTTTGAAAAAGCAGTTTTTAAGAAAGTATACATATGGTTCTGAAAATCTTCAAAAATGAAAGGCTGACTGACGCGCACTGGAAGATCTTAGAAACTCTGTGTTGAATTTTTTTTTATTTTTTGGACCCTCTTCACATTGTTTTGATTTTTCCCAGCACCACTAGGGATAGTCTGTGATGAATTTCTGGAGAATTTAGGGGAATTTTTGAAATTTCTTCTGGTTTAAGAACATAAAAATAGCCTTACTGGGTCAGACCAATGGTCCAGTAGCCCATTCTCACGGTGGAAAAATCCAGGTCACTAGTACCTGGCCAAAACCCAAGGTGTAGCAATATTCCATGCTACTGATACAGGGCAAGCAGTGGCTTCCCCCATGTCTTTCTCAATAACAGACTCTGGACTTTTCCTCCAGGAACTTGTCCAAACCTTTCTTAAAACCAGCTACGCTATCCGCACTTACCACAACCTCTGGCAAACGCGTTCCAGAGCTTAACTATTCTCTGAGTGAAAAAAAATTTCCTCCTATTGGTTTTAAGAATATTTCCCTGTAACTTCATCGAGTGTCCCCTAGTCTTTGTAATTTTTGACAGAGTGAAAAAATCGGTCCACTTGCACCCGTTCTACTCCACTCGGAATTTTGTAGACTTCAATCCTATCTTCCCTCAGCCGTCTCTTTTCCAAGCTGAGGAGCCCTAACCGTTTTCGTCTTTCCTCATACGAGAGGAATTCCATCCCCTTTACCATCTTGGTCGCTCTTTTTTCAACCTTTTCAAACGCCACTATATCTTTCTTGAGTTCATATGCAAGTCTCTGACACACTTCTCTAATGCAGGATAGAGGTTTCTGGGTTCTTACAGGTTTCGCTTGAAGCTTCATCAACCCTTCTGCTGCTGTTCTGCCTCCTCTTTGCGAACAGTGCTGCATGTTGGTTCATGAGATGCTAGACAGAGGTGAACATCAGGACTGCAAGCCAAAGAATCTAATAGTAGGCCATGTACTGTTGGCTGAGAGGGTCTATAGTATTTTGCCTTAGATTGGTGGATAGAGATCTTAGAAACCGAGAAAAATTAAGGCAGATAAAAGACCATATGCTTGCAGATCATTCAGAATACTGCGGTAAGGTTAAGTTTTGGATTGAAATGAACTGGTCACATCTCGCAGTATTATCATAGATTAGACTGGTTGACAATGGAGGCTAGAGTGATTTTTCAAATTTGACTGAATATGTTTAAAAGCTGTGAGTGGATTACCACCAAGTTAAACTTTTTGATTGTTTCGAATTTGTAAACAGGAAAACATCTGCGTATAGTACACTTCTCCCTCCGAATCCGCGGTTTCAGTATCCGCGGATTTGGTCATTCGCGATTTTAATTTTTGGGGCTATTTTTAAGCCCTCTGAGACTCCCCGGAACTTTACCTGATGGTCTAGCGGGCTTTCGGGGCAGGAGCGATCTTCCGACGCCCCTGCCCCGTGCACATCACTCATAGGAAATAGCTGCCATGAGCTCCCGTAATCTCTCAAGACTACGACGGGAGCTCACGGCAGCCATTTCGTATGAGTGATCTGCATGGGGCAGGAGATAGGAAGATCGCTCCAGCCCCGAAAGCCCACTAGACCACCAGGTACGGTTCCGGGGAGTCTCAGAGGGCTTAAGGTAAGGTCCAAGATTCCAGGGGAAGGTGGGGAGTGGCCCGAATATTACTCGTGGTTTTTAAAATATTTGCGGGCCAGCTCTGCCCCTAACCCCCGCGAATATTGAGGGAGAAGTGTACGCCTCTGATTTTCCATCAGTAGAGAGTTGTGTCTACAAACGATTCCTTGGCATATCGGGCGGCTCTGTGGGAAAAACAAATTGGTGCATATATCATTTTTCACCTCCTATTCAGCTTTCATAAAAATGTTGAAAAACATATCTCTTTGGTAAATATCATGATTGATTCACTGTGATCCACTACATTGTTAGTATTTCTTGATCTGTAACCTGCACAGAACCGTGAGGTCATTGCAGTATATAAGAATCCATGTTATGTTGTTATCTAATCTGTCTGATATACAAAACCCCGAAATAGTAATCGCGCTGTTGATAATGCTCTTGCGAGATAAAAATCCAATCAGAACGTAAAAAATAATGACAAATTTATAAGCACAAAACAAAAGGAATTGACCCCAAAATATCCACAAAGAAGAAAATCCAGAGAAAACCAAAAAAACTCCGTGGAGTGACGATGTTCCTAAATGGACTTTATTTGAAAGTGTCAAAGTTCCAAAGGTACACTAAAATCATCCACATAAAATAATTCCATCCACATAAAAAGTAAATCATCCACATAAGAGCCTTAAAGGACCTAGTCCGCTAGGGATACAGGACCCAACACGGTCCGCGTTTCGACAAAAAGTCTTCTTCAGGGGTCCCTGGGGGTCCTATAAAGGTGAGTACGTGGGAAACAATTGTGTGGTGAGCCGGAAGTGAGACACTGCTTGCATTTGCAATGGAAAGCAAATTTATAAGCACAAAAAAGTGGAGAAAAGCAGATCTCCTACACAGACCGCCGGAACTAAACAGTACCCTAAGCCGTCCGTATCATCACTGGTCTGAAAAAAAAACTCCACACACAAATAAACTATAAGTTTCTCATACATTCATGGACTTTTTTTTTTTCTTTCAAAAAAAAAAGCGCTTCCAAACAGGATGATCATTTAAATTTCACTGCAAAAAAACTTCAGAACGAAACAGCCACAGCTAAGTATATAACAATCAAGTTTGAAGTTAAACGTTTTCAGAAAACATCTAGGGCTCCTTTTACAAAGGCAATAGCGCGTGTTAAATTCCTGAGCTCCTTTTTAGGAGACGGTAGATTTTCGGCTACCGCGCATTATAGCGTGCGGTAATTTTCTGCGAGCGCTTAAAACCCTAGCGCACTTTCGTAAAAGGAGCTCCTGATCTTTCTGTCCATGTCATCTACTACTCTTTCCTCTCCCTTAGAGACCCAATGTACTTGTTTAAAGCTTTCTTGGATTCAGATACATTTTTCGTCTTGATACCTGCCCACTCTCACAGATGTAATTACCCTCTCCCCCTTTGTCTTTCTGTCCTGTCAATATTGTATTTCTCCCCTTAACCCCTCATAACTAGTCATAAGGACATAAGAATTGCCGCTGGTCAGACCAGTGGGTCCATTGTGCCCAGCAGTCCGCTCACATGGCGGCCCTTAGCTCAAAGACCAATGCCCTGAGACTAGCCTTACCTGCGTACGTTCTGGTTCAGCAGGAACTTGTCTAACTTTGTCTTGAATCCCCTATAACAGCCTCCGGAAGAGCGTTCCAATTTTCTACCACTCTCTGGGTGAAGAAGAACTTACTTACGTTTGTACGGAATCTATCCCTTTTTAACTTTAGAGAGTGCCCTCTCGTTCTCCCTACCTTGGAGAGGGTGAACACCCTGTCTCTATCTACTAAGTCTATTCCCTTCATTATCTTGAATGTTTTTATCATGTCCCCTCTTTTCAAGGGAGAAGAGGCCCAGTTTCTCTAATCTCTCACTGTACGGCAACTCCTCCAGTCCCTTTACCATTTTAGTTGCTCTTCTCTGGACCCTTTCGAGTAGTACTGTGTCCTTCTTCATGTACAGTGACCAGTGCTGGATGCAGTATTCCAGGTGAGGGCGTACCAGCGGCATGATAACCTTTCCGATCTGTTTGTGATCCCCTTCTTAATCATTCCCAGCATTCTGTTTGCCCTTAGCTGACGCCGCACATTGCATCGACGGCTTCATTGACTTGTCGACCAGTACTCCCAAGTCTCTTTCCTGGGGGGGTCTCTCCGAGTACCGCCCCGGACATCCTGTATTCGTGTTATTTTTCAATTCAAAAAGTTGTATTAAATTTTAAATAAAACAGTACACAAAGCAGGAAAAACAGGTGCACAACAGAAGGCATAAGATGAAAACACCTCTGGTAAATTGGCTGTTTTACACATTCTTTTTGTGGCGCAAAAGCTTTCTCCTTTAATCTCAGGTCTTGCATCAACACTGTGGCCTCGGTTCTTCTTGTCCTGTGGCAATGTAGTATGTTTTATGTTGGCTATGTTATTGTTTGTTTTCTCATGATAAGGTCTGGTTTTGTGTTGTTTTGTGTCCTTGCTCTTTGGCAAGTATTTACTTACACTGGTAATGGTAATGAGCCGAATAGGTTTTGCACTCAGTTGTTTTCTTGTAACTAGAGTTCTTCTCATCATTTTAGTTCAAGCAGAGCTTAGAACTGTGCATTTTATTGTCTAATGCAGTGGTTTCCAACCTTGTCCTGGAGGACCACCAGGCCAATCGGGTTTTCAGGCCAGCCCTAATGAATATGCATGGAGCAGATTTGCATGCCTCTCACTTCCATTATATGCAAAACTTTCTCATGCATATTCATTAGGGCTAACCTGAAAACCCGATTGGCCTGGTGGTCCTCCAGGACAGGGTTGGGAACCACTGGTCTAATGGATCTGGTTTGTATTTGATGTCAGTTTATATTGAGTAAATTTGTGTTATGTAATGCTTTATAATGTTTATAATTTATACCTCCCATCGCAAGCCGCTTAGAAATTTGATAAGCGGGATAACAACTTTTAATAAAACTTATAACTTGAAACCTGTCCCCGAATTCATCACTCTTTCCATAAAAAAATATTTTCTAGAGTCTTTCTCCTTTCACCTTCATCCTATGCCCCCTCATTCAAGAGTTTCCTTTCAATTGAAAGAGACTCGCCTTGTGTGTATTTATGCCATGGAGATATTTGAATGTCTCTATCATATCTCTCCTCTCTTACCATTTTTCCAAAGTATATACAGTAAAACCTTGGTTTGCGAGCATAATTCGTTCCGGAAGCATGCTCGTAATCCAAAGCACTTGTATATCAAAGCAGATTTCCCCATAGGAAATAATGGAAACTCGGACGATTCGTTCCACAATCCCAAAACTTTAATACAAAATACTGTATGCTGTGAGCGCTTGAGCGTTGGGTAAATTGGGTGTGACGCTTCTATTACATTCAGCCGCGCTCGGCGTAAGATGTGTGCGCTTCAGCTGTGGGTTCTGATGACGTGACGCATGATATGTGCTCATACTGCATGACTGCTCGTTTATCGAGTTAAAATTTAATGACGTTTTGCTCGTTTTGCAAAACACTCGCAAACCACATTACTCGCTTATCCAAGGTTTGTGTGTATATTGAGGTCTGTCCCCATATGCTTTACAGTGAAGACCACTGAGCATTTCAGTAGCTGTCCTCTGCACCAGCTTCTTGCTGTTTTTATTTTGTTTAGAGGATCTAGAATCAGAAAATAATATTAAAAATTGAACTAAGGCCAGTACTGGGCAGACTTGCACTGTCTGTGTCTTCATAGCCTCGCCACACCCACATATCACCACAACACCACTACGCATTAACAATCTTAAGTACCCTATTCAACCTACAATGAAGGTTCTGGGGGTAATACTGGATCAAGGTCTAACTATGAAAGACCATGTGGACTCCCTAGTCAGAAAGGGGTTTTTTACTCTCTGGAAACTTAGGTCCATTAGAGCATACTTCGACGCTTCAGCATTCAGAATTCTGGTACAATCCCTAATACTAAGCCACCTTGATTATTGCAACATTACCCATCTGGCAATCACCCGGAAGCAAATGCAGAGACTACAACTGATACAAAATGCAGCAGTCAGGTTGATCTTCAGACTGAAGAAGTCCGATCATATAACCCCTTCCTACCGACTCCTGCACTGGCTGCCAATGGAGGCATGTACGAAGTTCAAACTGGGATGTCTCTGCTTCAAGGTATTATCCGGTCTAGCCCCTAAATATATAACAGACCTCTTCTCATTCCCAACCAACAGACATGAGAGAAGAGCACACCAGAAATTTGTTTCCCCACCAGCCAGAGGATGCAAATATAAGAGACACCATCAACAATTTCTATCATACCAAGCAGCCTTATGGGGCAAAGACTTGGAAAAACTAATTACACACACAAACAATTATGGTGAATTTAGGAAACACCTAAAAACATACCTGTTCTCGAAATACCTAGGTGACGAATCAGGACAATAGCCCCCATCGCAATCCCTCCCCAAATTAGATCTTGTAAACTGTTAACCTCTAATCTCTAACTATGAATGTTCCTTTCAATTTATGGAATTTTTCTAATTCATTGTAAACCGCATGGAACTCCACGGTCCTGCAGTATATAAACTGTTGTTATTATTTTCATTGTTGCTACTATCAGATATTCACTGCTACACTCTGTAATTCGATGTCTGTGCAGTTTCTCTTCATTGTAAACCGCCTAGAAGTCGCAAGATTGTTGGCGGTATATAAGAATAAAGTTATTATTATTATTATTATTATATGGCCATTTGGTGGGGGATGGGCTGGGGAGGGCTTTAATGGCTGGGAGGGTGTAGATGGGCTGGAGTAGGTTTTAACGGAGATTTTGGCAGTTGGAACCCAAGCACAGTACCGGGTAGAGCTTTGGATTCTTGCCCAGAAATAGCTAAGAAGAAAAAATTAAAAAAATTTAAATTGAATCAGTTTGGGCAGACTGGATGGACCATTCGGGTCTTTATCTGCCGTCATCTACTATGTTATCTTTCTGAAGGTTTCCAAAATGATATAGGATATTCTAAATGAGGTCTCATCAGAGTTTTATACAGGGACATCATTATTTCCTTTTTTTCCTACTTGCCATTCCTCTCCCTATGCACCCAAGTATCCTGCTAGCTTTTGCTGCCACCCTGTCTCCCTGTTTGGCAACTTTGAGATCATCACATACGATTTTGGAGAATATACGTGTTCCCCCAGTCATTCGCAGGTTGGCGAATCACGGACCCGGTCATTCACGGTCTGTTCCGACCACCTCTTCCTGTAGTAAAGTTGAGCTACACCAATCAGGAGCTGCGTGTCAAAGAAGAGGCAGTTGGAGCAGATCGCGAGTGATTTCCTACACCCGCTGGCGCTCCAGCAACGAAGCTGGTAAAAGGTATGGAGAAACTGGAATACGAGGATCGACTTAAGAAACTGGGATTGTTCTCCCTTGAGAAAAGGAGACTGCGAGGGGATATAAGAACATAAGAACATAAGTAGTGCCTCTGCTGGGTCAGACCACAGGTCCATCATGCCCAGCAGTCCGCTCCCGCGGCGGCCCAACAGGTCATGACCTGTCTGAATCACCCCTTGGTTTCTCATCGAAGTCCTATCTTCCCATCCAATTTTTGACCCTTTGTCCCCGCACCCCTTTCAGTACCCTACGATCCCTTTGTCCTTCAGGAATCCGTCCAGTACCAGTACCAGTACTTCACGCAGGCAGTGGCGATTCCAGTCCACAAGAACCTCCTGGACTGCAGAGACAAGATTTGGCTGACTCCCTCCTCAGGGCAACCAACATCAAGGAGACTGGGATTGAAGTACCAGATCTTTCCAGCCCAGGGATTCGACAACCCGCAGCAGCCATACATGGACATTGCAGTAGCTTAAGAGAAACAGGGCAGCACGACCCCCCCTCCAACACCCGTCAGGGAAGGACCTGAAAAACCCTGGTTCCCACGGGGAAAAAGACCTTCGAGGGCGCAATGCTGAGCGCACGAATTGCTGCGCTCCAGTTCCAGATGCAGCTTTATCAGGAGGCCAGTGAGAGGAAATAAATAAATAAATAAAATAAAATAGAGACTCCAGCTCACAACTGAGCCAGTCCACACAGGATATGATCGAGACCTTCAAAATACTGAAAGGAATCGACAAAATAGAGCAGAAAAAATTATTTACATTGTCCAATTCAACACGGACAAGAGGACATGGAATGAAGCTAAGGGGGGACAAGTTCAGGACAAATATCAGGAAGTTCTGCTTCACGCAGAGAGTGGTTGACACCTGGAATGCTCTCCCAGAGGAGGTTATTGCGGAATCGACCGTCCTAGGTTTCAAAAGCAAACTAGATGCACATCTCCTTAGAAGGATCTGGGTGACTAAAAATTACGCCAGGTGTACACCTGGCGGGGCCTCCGCGTGTTCGGATCGCCGGACTTGATGGACCGAGGGTCTGATCCGGAGATGGCGCTTCTTATGTTCTTATGTTTGTCCAGCTGCCCTCTCCTGTCTTCCCTGCCTAAAAACCGCATTCGAGGTTTTTCAAAATTCAAAATCCTGGAACTGGAACCCCTGCGAATTTAAGGGGAGTACTTTGTGCAAATGTTCAGCTTATTTAAGAGTGTTGTGTGTGTGTGTTTGTGTGTTCGTAGGTGATGTGTCCAAACAAGGAACAGAAAACGTTGATGCTTTTGTGTGCACCGTGAAGACCTGTACTGGTCGTTCTATGCAGGATAAATACATTCCAGGTAGTTATCACTAAATAAGGAGAAAGCATTTTCAGGGTTATTTTGTAAAATGGAATTTAGCACGATTCCGAAAAGGCTGTATTTTTCTTTTCTCTTACCCTACCATTGTGCAGGTGTACTCTAGAGTTACAACAGAATCAAGAAAAGATTTTTTATTTCAAGTTCTTAGCAATTTTCTGCACAAACAACTAGTTATAGCCTTGTAACAAGGGACATAAAGGGATAAAAAAAAAAAAAAGGTATCCCGCTGGGTAACGTAATAGTGCTGATAGAGTCATAAAAAAGGGCTGCCCACTCAATTTCTTTCTTCTAAAAGGAGACTTTAATTTCAGGTGCTGCGCCCTCCTCCTTAGCAAGTGTAACTACCTGAACATACAGTGGTGTGCCCAGGAAAACCCGAATGACTTTTGGACAATGCTTTCTTAATGGTTTCAAAAATAACCTTGCCAATACGGTATTGCTATGTCGGTACCAATTATTGCGATCGTGTAGGAGTGTATAATAATGAAAGTTAGTGTTAATATGTTAAATGTGTTTTATGCAGGTACAAAAAGTTAATATCTTAAGGGCTCAGCATTCAAAGTCGCCAGATACGGTAAATAGCGCTGACTCGGGGGCGGTTAGTAATTTTCAGCAGCATTATCTGAATAATGCTGCTGAAAATTACTGCTGGCTGCCCCGGTGCTATCTGGATGGTGCAGGATGGTCTGGGGCAAAGCCTGGACAGAGATGGAATTTATCCTTAACGACCTGCGTCTGCACCCCTGACTGATGGATCTCGAAAGCACTTCCTAGTACGCCTAGACTCTCACTAAAACTTGTATGCCACCGCAAGCATAACTCGAACTAATACCACACTTAAAATTCACTCCAAAACAAAATCAAATTGCACTAGTATATTCTAAAAACCAACCTCATTCCCAGTAAAATTATCTGTGATACCCACCGGATCAAAAATCGCCATACAGAACTTCAATGAGGCACACACCTGCAAAGCAAAAGCTATTTTACCTCTATGTTATGCTATGTCTATACGTTAAATGCTGCAATTTAAACCACCCTATGTCCACTAAGTCTGTACTTTCACGTCTGTATGATATATCTATACTGTAAATGCTGAAATTTAAACCCTTTCCCATGTCCGCCAAGTCTGTATTTCCCACGAAAGTTTGTCCTGCTTATACTGTGAATGAACTCAGGGCTTTAAGTCCCCTCCACATGCATCACATGATGCACCGAGGAGTAGAAGGCCCACCATTTTGGATTGTCGGACCTCGGAACTGCCTCCTTCCTGGTCTCTTCAGACAAAAATACTGAGGAGATCAGGGTTGGGGGATGTTCAGAGGAGCATTCGGTGGTAGGAAGGAGTGGGCATCCCTCCTGCCTTTTGGGGGGAAGGGGAGAGGGTAGAGGATGATTTGGGGAGCGCTGGTGTGTGTGGAGCCCTCTGTTGGCAGGAGGGAGTGTGCATCCCTCCTGTTGATTTTAATTGGCATGGATGGAGGGGCGGGGTCAGTCCCCAGTGCTCGTTTGTCAGGGAAATGTCGGGGAGGGCTGTCATCGGTGTGGGGAGGGGGTGTCTTTTTTTAATGGGGTAGATATTGTGTGTGTGTGTGTAACACACACACAGCATTTGTGCCCATTAAAAAAAAGGTTTCCTGACCCGAACAGCTGAGTGACAGGAGGCTGCTTTGGGGCTTCCCCTGCCAGTTCTGTTCATGTGTGAGAGTTGCTCTCGGCGATCAATCGAACGGGAGAGACTGGGATTATGATGGATCTCGGCGCAAATCATTTTCATGCAAAATTTTTAGTGCATCAATAGCTCTTTTAGAATTGGTCAAAAATCGGATTGGAGGGACCCACACATTCTTACCGATCCTGTTTAGTGCATCTAGTGCTGCGTGAAAATGCACGCAAGATTTTAAATATCCTAAAAATAGAAGGCTTTTTGCCCCCCTGACCTAAGTGCCTGTTTTAAAATGACCCTCAGTCAGTGCAATCTGTCATAAAAAATATACACCATTGAAAAATATGTGCCTTTAAATCCCAACGTAGCCATTTGTTTAAGTTGTAAGTCTTGAATGACGCTGTCAAAGGCCACTGTCGGATCTAAAAAATATCGGCATCACCTCCCTCCCCTCACTTATCATCAGCAGCATTCCATTAAACTAAGCAAGTAGCCCTGACTCGGTGCTGTATCCTTTTCTGAATCCCAATGACCTAGGATGAAATGCTTTACTGTTAATGCTTCTATTATTATTATTTCTTTGGAGGTAACCAAGTTTCAAGTTTCAAGTTTATTCAATCTTTTGATGGATCGCCTATAAAAATTTCTAAGCGATGTACATAGTATAATAAAAAGAGATAAGAAACTTAACATTGTAATTATATTAGCATAACAAAAAAAACATTTAAAACGTACATGAAGGGAGAGGGAAAGGATAAAAAGTTACAATTTCGGGTTTTGTGAAAAAAAGGGAAAGTACAAAAGGTAAGGTAAAAATGGTAGCACAAAATGGCTTGATCATACTCCGTATATAATAATACTAAAGCGTAAGAGATTTAAAGGAACTATTAAAAATCAAAGGCATCTTTAAATAAATATGTTTTTAAAAGTTTTTTAAATGTTGTGATATTTTTTTCAATTCTAATAAATTGAGGAAGTTTATTCCACCTTTGTGGACCGGCGACAGTAAAAATATCTGCTCTTCTGGTGCCTATGATTTTTAAAGAAGGAACTACTAGTAAGCATTGATCAGTAGAGCGAAGAGATCGATGAGGTTTATATGGGATTAAAAATTTAGAGATAAATTGAGGTTCATTGAATGATAAGGTTTTAAAAATTAGGAGCATTAGTTTAAAACAGATCCTATGATTTACTGGTAACCAGTGAGCATCTATCAGTAGTGGAGATACGTGGTCAAATTTTTTAGAATTATAAATTAATTTTATTGCTGTATTTTGAATTATTTGTATTCTTCTTATTTCTTTTTGTGTGATGTTTAGGAATAGGGCATTACAGTAGTCAATTTTCGCTATTATAAATGAATGAATTAATATGTTTAAAGAAGAAGGAGTGAGAAATTTAGCAATAGATCTTATCTGCCGTAATTTAAAAAAACAATTTTTAATCATATAAGATATATGTTCATGGTAGGATAGTTTGTCGTCTATGTAAACGCCAAGAATTTTTGTTGAAGATACCATATTAATGGGGGTGTTATTAAGAAGAAAAGGTTTAGAAAGAAAAGTATCTTTTTTCCAATTGAATAGAATGGATTGGGTCTTATTAATATTTAATGCCAATTTATTTGTGTTTAACCAGCTTTGTACGTGCTCTAGCTTTAGATTTATTGAGGAAATATCTGTAGTGTTTTCTGGGTCTAAAGGATGTATGAGTTGGATATCGTCTGCGTATGAATAGGGAATGAAGCCTATGGCCTGACAAAGTTCTAATAGAGGTGCAAGGAAGATATTAAACAATAGAGAGCTAATCCAAATTCAGGGGCCCTTTTACTAAGCTGCACTAAAACGTGGCCTGCGGGGCTTTCCCGTGTGCTGAGCCCACTTTTAGCACAGCTGTAAAAAGGGTTGCATTTCCTATTTCCTCCATTTAATGGACATGCGCTAATGTCCCATTTAGCGGGTGGCCAATAGCACGGGAGCCCTTACTGACATCCATGCTAATCGGTTAGTGAGTTGTGATGCAGCTGTGCTAATCAATTAACGCTTGGCATGCCTACTTTATACTCCCCAAACATGCCTCTGTCGCTAAAAAAAAATCCACTACTGCGTGCCCTGCAGTAGTGGATTTTAACCTGCGGTAAGCAGATATTAATGTTTATTGCATCTTTGTTTGGTGCATAAGGCAGACTCACTTTTTAACTTCCCAACTTTATTAAACATGTAACAAGAGCTGGAAAGTATATAACTTACTAGATGATAAAATAGAATCAACGATAACAGACTATCCCCCCTGTTTTACTAAGGTGTGCTAACCGATTAGCGCATGCTAAACGCTAACGTGTCCACAGACTTAACATAATAATCCAGTCGGGTTTTCAGGATTTCCCCTATGAATATGCACCGGATCTATTTGCACTGCTTTCATTGTATGCTAATAGATCCCATGCATATTCATTGGGAAAATCCTGAAAACCCGACTGGACTGCTGCTCTCGAGGACCGACATTTGACACCCCTGCTGTAGAGTGTGAAACAGTTAAGGCTGAGCTGTAGGATCGTCAGAGTACCAATCTCAGAATGAACAATCTGATTCACTGGAGACCATTCTCATAATTATCTGACTGCTGCCTAAGATTCATCTACTAGTCAGAGACCATGACACGGGCTCCAGTACTAAAAGAATCTGTATAGATATGGGTGCGGTTTTCTTATAAGGTCAGCAGATGGCAGCATAACATACAAACATATTGAAGCTAATTTTCAGTGTTGGGGCTGCCATATAACTTTAAACGGATAAGAATTCTGTTTAAAGTTAAAAAAAAAAAAAATAGAGGATCTCTAATTAGGAAATGAAGGATGTAAATTAAACTAAGACCGGTACTGGACAGACTTGCCCGGTCTTTATTCCATTTGTGGTGACTTGGTGTAGGATGGGCTGGGGAGGACACTAACATTGAACTTGAGGATGTTACTGGCCAGATTTATGGTAGATATCCTGCAAACAGGATGGTTGGATAGGCTGGCGTGAGCTTGGATGGCAACTTCGGCATTTGGAACCTAGGACAATACCAGGTTCTCCCCTTTTCTCTCTAACCCCTAGTCTGACATTTCTCCTTCTCTCTCTCTCCTCCCCCCCCCCCTCACCCCCGTGGTCCTCTAATCATTACCTTGCTTGGTGGTAACAACAGCTTGCACAGCAGACTGCTTTCAGCCAGCCCTGGGTCTTCCCTCTACTGCATCCTGTCGACAGGAAATTGCAGATGGGTTGCGGCAGAGGGAAGAGCCAGGGCTGGCCGAAAGCAGCCTGGTGTGCATACTGTTGCTACCAGCAAGCAAGGCAATGTTTAGAGGGCCACAGGGGAAGGAAGAAGGAGGGAAGGAGAGAGAAGAGAAAGTAGTGCCAGAATAGGGACTGGAGAGAGAAGGGGAGAAATGTTGACTCAGAGAGGAGGAGGAGAATGCTTTGGACCAGGTGAAAAACTAACAGTGAACTCAAGGGCCAGGGGTTTTGGCAACCTGAGCCAGAGCCTCACCTGGTCCAGTGGTTGAGCCAGCCCTGTTCAAGAAATAGAAAAAAAAAAAAAGCTCTTTTTGATGGCCGTGCTAAAAAAATGTCTGCCTGCAATAAGGACTTGCTAAGCCCATTTCATAGAGCAGTTTAGTAAAAGGAAGGACCTCTGTAATAGTTGTACTCTTCACATCTATTCCATATCTTCTTTTTGCATGCTCTGAATATTTATTGGGCCATAATATATTTTCTCTCTTATTTTATGACAAATAGTTCTAAATATTCACTTCATTGACTTAGGCTATTGGAGCTTTTGACTCTGTTCTCCCTACAGAGGCCATAAAGATTTTAAGTGAACCAAGCCATGAATAATTATTATTGCGAGTTGGAACATTTTGTCAGTTAGGCATTGCCTGATAAACTAGCTCCCTCTCTTCCTTTTGAATTTCTGTTCTTTATCTGTGTTTAATCCCCAAAGCATTACTTGTTTTTTTTTTGTTTTTTTTTACTGTAGCTAACAAGGTGCAAAGAGCATTTCTTTGTGACTGTGCTCAGTAAACATGAAATTGTGTTTTCCAGCATATCACTTTATTTCCCTTTCAAGAAGAAATACTGCTTTGAGTGCTGGATGGTCAAATGGTAATGGTATAAAGAAATGAGAAGTGGAACGGCTGTAGGCCTGCAGTTAAATCAGAGAAGGGAGGATAGTGAGTAAATGGTAAAGAGACAAGAGCAAGTTAGGGTTAGCAGATTTTATGTATGTAAAATACAGACCCCCTAGACCCACCCCCAGGCCCATCCAGCTCCACCCATTGCCACGCCCCATCATGCCCATGCCTCGCCCCTGGCCCATCCCCCTCAGTCTGCTTGCCTGGATCAGGAGAGCATCCGTGCTAATCTGACACCCAATATTGCTAAACTTTGGGCCTGGACAATGACGGTCCAGATGAAATTAAATGCCGCTAAAACAAAACTTCTATGGTTAGGTCCAAAATTAGATTCCCTTCTGTTGTGATCTTAGATTCAGGAGAATTATTGAAAATTGAGTTTTCTTTGTTAATATTGGGTATTGTCATCGATTTCTCACTCATATTTAAGGATCAAATAAATTCTCTTGTATAAAAGTGCTTTTTCAGCCTCTGCATTTTGAGAAGAGTGAGAGCGCTTTTTCATCAGCAACACTTTTCTGTCTTGGTTCAGTCAAGGCTGGACTATTGCAATTCAAGGCTGGACTATTGCAATTCAATATACTTGAGTCTTTCAAAGATCAGTTTGCAGAGACTCCAGCTGATACAGGATACTACTGCTAAGCTTATTTTTGGTAAGAGTAAATTTGACCATGTAACCCCATTACTCAAAGAATTATATTGTCTTCCAGTATATCTTAGAATCCATTTCAAATGCATTTATATTGCATTTAAGATCCTATTTGGCATGTTCACTACTCTGGTTCCTCTGGACTGAAATGTGTACAGATCTCATCTTGCCAGAAGCTCTCAAAAATTAAAACTCTTATTTCCTTCCCATAGGGGTAAAAATAGATTTATTGGGAGATTTTGTCACTCTTTCGCCTTCAAGTTGACAGAGTTCTGGAATAGTTTACCACTTCCACTAAGAAGTTTAGGCCCCTTCTAAGTATTCCGAAAAGCCCTGAAAACATTCTTGTTTGCTAAACATGTTGGAAATTAATCATTTTTATCTTTTAATTTTGATTATTTTTTCAGTTCCTCTGTAATATGTTATCATTTAATGTTAATTAAGTCAAGACAGGAAAGAATGGGGAAAACATGTCTCAGGGCGGGGAGTGGGCCCTGGTATAGAAGTACACGGAGGGAGGGAAGGAGGGGTCCAAAGAGACGTGCATATGCCGGACTGAGGGTGGGGGGTGGAGGGGAAGAAATAATGGGTCTAAAACAAAGGAGAGGGAGAGAGATGGTGGACAATAGGATGGAGGGAGGGAAGGAACAGAAAGGGAGAGAAGTTGGGCATAAGGGATAGTGTGGATGGGGGATAGATACTGGATAGGAGGGTAATTGGGAAGAGAAAGGGAGAGATGGTGGACCCTTGGGTGGTGGGGAAGGAGGGAGAGATGCTGGATGAAAGGGTATTTGAGAAAAGGAGAGATGGTGCATCTGGGGATGCAGCTGAAGCTGCGGGGATGGAAATGAAAAAGGAAAGATGCCAGACCTCCGGGGGAGGGAAGGGAAATGGAAGGGGAGGACAGAGATGGAAGATAGATGGTTAGTAAGGAAAAAGAAGAGAACGACAAATGGGCAGGAGACCCTGGTAAGCGAATTATCAGAAGACAACCAGAGCCTAGGACCAACATGATTTGAATAATGACCAGACAACAAAAGATAGAAAAATAATTTTATTTTCTGTTTTGTGATTACAATATGTCAGATTTGAAATGTGTATCCTGTCAGAACTGGTGTTAGACTGCAAACGTGAGCTAGGATTTAACAGAGAGAGGAAATGTATTTTTTTATTTATTTTGTTTACATCACAGAGCCGGTGTGGGGTTGGAGCAGTTGTAATCCTATACTTCTACTAAGACTAAGGGATCCTTTTATTAAGGTGCGCATTTAAATCGGTCAGCGTACCTTAATAAAAGGACCCATAAGTATCTTAGTAAAAAATTTGGCCCACGATTTAGCCTATGTTTTAGATTTCAGCCCCTTATGTGATTGAGTTTAATACCCCTGCCCTAGAGCAAGTGAGCATGTTAGGGGAGAGGCAGTGTGTTAAGACAAGAAAGACAGAAATTATAGTGGTTTATAGAATAAAAAGGTAGTGGAAAATAGCCATAAAAAATAAGAGTACAGGTAGTCCCCGGATTAAGAACGGGTTTCGTTTTTTAAGTTCTTAAGTTGAATTTGTATGGAACTCGGATCCTAGTATTCTTCCCACCTTCTCCACCTCCATGAGGACCTTCTTGCATCCCTTTCCATCCATCCCACTGTTCCTTCTTCACCACTACATCAAACATTACTCCCTCTCATCTCTCTCTTCCCCATTCATCGCCCACCACCATGTCCAATAATTCCCTCTTCCTCCACCCTTCTATTCTCCTCTTTCATTATCTCCCCATGTGCACCACCTTTCTTTCCCTCTCTCTCAGCACCCAATTCACCCTTTCTATTTTCTCCCCCACCTCAGCATCTCTTTCCCTCACTCTCTCCATTCTTCCATTCTATTGCTCATGCTCCCCTCTCACTCCCATTCTGCGTCCCATGTTCATGCTCCCACCCTCCTTCCTTCCATCCTTTGTCCAAAATTTTTGCTCCCCCCCTCCGTTCTGTGCCTCAGGTACGTGCTTCCCTGTGGCTGGTGTTTACCTTCTGGCCAACTCCCTACTCCTTCTATCCGCAGTCGTTTTTCTGCACAAAGTTTCCGGCAGCGGCTCCTACACACGTCCCGCAGCTGAGCCGGAAGTCTTCCCTCTGATTTTGGAAGAAGCTTCTCCCACGTCGGAATGAAGGCTTCCAGCTCAGCTGCAGGATATTCATAGGAGCTACTGCCCTCGGCTTTCTGTGGAGAAACAACTGCAGCTGGAAGGAGGAGGGAGCTGGCCAGAAGGTAAACACTTGCTGGAGAGAGGCACATACTTGGGGCACAGAATGGAGGGAGGGAAGGGTAGAGAGGGGAGTGCTGGAAGGGAGGGGGAAGGGTGTGTGTTGGGACTTGGGAGGGAGAGAGAGAGCTGCGTTGGGACACCGAAGGTAGAGCAGGACCTCCGTTCGTAAGTACGAGTCCAACGTAAATTGGATGTTTGTAAAATGGGGACTGCCTGTATAAAAATGAAATTGTGGCTAATCGGAGGAAGGAGGACAACTTGACATCGAATGCTGGCCCTGAATATTCAAAGCAGTTGAGTAGCAAGGGTTAGTACCACCTGGGGTGGTGGTGCCCCCCCTCCCTCCCTTGCTGTGCATGCTCCTTCCCTTCCCCTGTACATCTTTAATTTTTCTGGCGCGAGGAGCATCATGAACTTGCTGCCTGCGTCGGTGTCAGCCCTCCCTTCTGATGTCACTTCCTCGGTGCGGGACCCGGAAGTGCCAACACTGATGTGGGCAGAACGTTTGTGATGCTGCTCGCATTGGGAAAATAAAAAAAAGGTGCCCACGTGGCAGGGGGGATTGGGAAGGAGCAGGGGAGCAGAGAGGGGAATGAGTGCTGGCGCCTCCCCCGAGACTTCGCCTAGGGCGGACTGCCCCCCTGGCCCCCCCCCTTACTATGCCACTGATTCAATGAACTTAATATTCAGCATTAACTAGATAAATCCTCTTCATTGCTTACACCATGGTATAGGAGGAGTTGCCATACAGCAAGAGATTAGAGAAACTTGGCCTCTTCTCCCTTGAAAAGAGGAGGCTGAGAGGGGACATGATCGAAACATTCAAGATACTGAAGGGAATAGACTTAGTAGATAAAGACAGGTTGTTCACCCTCTCCAAGGTAGAAAGAATGAGAGGGTACTCGCTAAAGTTAAAAGGGGATAGATTCCGTACAAACGTAAGGAAGTTCTTCTTCACCTAGAGAGTGGTAGAAAACTGGAACACTCTTCCGGAGACTGTTATAGGGGAAAGCACCCTCCAGGGATTCAAGACAAAGTTAGACAAGTTCCTGATGAACCAGAACGTATGCAGGTAAGGCTAGTCTCAGTTAGGGCACTGGTCTTTGACCTAAGGGCCGCCGCGTGAGAGGACTGCTGGGCATGATGGACCACTGATCTGACCCAGCAGCGGCAATTCTTATGTTCTTCTTAGTGCACAAGTCCGGTTCTCTGGGGCTTCAAATTAAGATTTTTAGGATAATTTCTAATGAATGTGCTTGTGACAAATTTGCATACTATGAATAGCTGTTACAAACTTGTGTGCAGATATGTATACATAGAAATTAGGCACCAAAACAACAAAAAGATTGTGGAACAGAAGAAAACAATAATCTTAAAAACTATCCCCAAAGGGGTTCTGTGACCCACAGAATAAAACCCAAATAATGTGTAAAATAAAAACGATCCAACACGGGCCGTGTTTCGGCAAAATAAAAATGCCTACTTCAGGGGTCGTATAGGGTCCTTGATTGTCTTAAATATATGTAAAAACATAAAAAGTCACAAAAAATAAGTTCAATAGACTCCAAATGTAGGCTGTCTCCAATTGTATCTAGTTTAGGTGATCTGCTTTTTGACATTCCCGGGGCATAATTTGGGCAGAATCAAGGTAGAGTTGCAGCGTACATACATAAAATATAAGTGTAGGTGCATAGAGGGTAATTCTATAAAGATGTACCGTATTTTCACGCATATAACGCGCGCGTTATACGCGTTTTTACCTACCGCGCATACCCCTCGCGTGTTATACGCGTGAGCGCAGTATACAAAAGTTTTTCTACATAGTTCCCACCCCGCCCGACGCCCGATTCACCCCCCCCAGCAGGACCGCTCGCACCCCCACCCCGAACGACCGCTCGCACGCGCTCCCACCCGCACCCGCGATCGAAGCAAGAGGGAGCCCAAGCCCTCTTGCCCGGCCGACTCCCCGACAATATCGGGCCAGGAGGGAGCCCAAACCCTCCTGGCCACGGCGACCCCCCTACCCCCACCCCGCACTACATTACGGGCAGGAGGGATCCCAGGCCCAACTGCCCTCGACGCAAACCCCCCTCCCTCCAACGACCGCCCCCCCCAAGAAGGGGGTAGGGGGTCGCCGTGGCCAGGAGGGTTTGGGCTCCCTCCTGGCCCGATATTGTCGGGGAGTCGGCCGGGCAAGAGGGCTTGGGCTCCCTCTTGCTCTGATCGCGGGTGCGGGTGGGAGCGCGTGCGAGCGGTCGTTCGGGGTGGGGGTGCGAGCGGTCCTGCTGGGGGGGGGGGGTGAATCGGGCGTCGGGCGGGGTGGGAACTATGTAGAAAAACTTTTGTATCTCGTGGGCTCTTATTAGACTCTCTGCTGTGTCTTCCAGAAGGGAGGATATTTAGTGGGCAAGCCATAAGCTTCTAATAAAAGCATTTATGAGGGGGCGGTCGGAGGTTCTTGGGGGGGGGGGGCGGTCGTTGGAGGGAGGGGGGTTTGCGTCGAGGGCAGGAGGGCCTGGGATCCCTCCTGCCCGTAATGTAGTGCGGGGTGGGGGTAGGGGGTCGCCGTGGCCAGGAGGGTTTGGGCTCCCTTCTGGCCCGATATTGTCGGGGAGTCGGCGGTCCTTCGGGGTGGGGGTGCGAGTGGTCCTGCCGGGGGGGGGGCAGGGCGGGTAAACGGAGAGTCGGGACAGCGCACGGAGAGTCGGGGAGGGCGAAAGGAGAGTCGGGGTGGCCAGAGGAGAGTCGGGGCGGGCGAAAGGAGAGTCGGGGTGGCCAGAGGAGAGTCGGGGCGGGCGAAAGGACAGTCGGGCAGCATGCGTGTTATACCCGTGAGCGCGGTATACAAAAGTTTTTATACATAATATCGTGGTTTCTGCGCGCTATACCTGTGTGCGTGTTATACACGGGTGCGCGTTATCTGCGTGAAAATACGGTACTTATGTGCCTACTTTTCCTTATAGAATGTTTGCATAATGGGTCAAAGATGCAATAAGAACATAAGAATTGCTGCTGCTGGGTCAGACCAGTGGTCCATTATGCCCAGCAGTCCGCTCACAAGGCCCTAACTGAGACTAGCCCTATCAGTGTACGTTCTTGTTCAGCAGGAACTTGTCCAACTTTGTCTTGAATCCCTGGAGGGTGTTTCCCCCTAAGACAGATTCCGGAAGAGCGTTCCAGTTTTCTACCACTCTCTGGGTGAAGAAGAACTTCCTTACGTTTGTACGGAATCTATCCCCTATCAATTTTAGAGAGTGCCTTCTCGTTCTCCCTACCTTGGAGAGGGTGAACAACCTGTCCTTATAGAGCTGGTATAAATTCAAGCACCTAGATTGCTGAAGAATGCACATATATTATAGCATTTTGTCACAGATTCTGTATCGCTGTAATCATTCTATGTCCATCATCAGTTCTTAGTATTATTGATACCATCGAAGAAGTAATTGGATTGATTGAGGGTTGGATGAAGGAATTCAGATTAAAACTGGATTCTGATAAGACAAGGTTTTTCTTTGCTTCATCACGTCAGGAAGCTTCCATTACTGTAAAAACTTTACAATATCTGATCCATCCCTCTGTCAAACTATTAGGAGTTATTCTTGATCAGAATTTGACTATGCAGGTTGTAGATCCAAGATGGCCGCATGAGCAGTCGCATGAGTCTCACGCTCCCGTCTATTCCTTGACATAATTTGTCCACTCAAATCTTTACCTGTTTCACGATGCCGAAGAGGAGGGGACGTAGCGCTGCTGGAGCCTCGCAGCGCTCCAGAACAGCCGTCTTCGGGAACATCGAGGACCTGATGAGGAGAATGCAGGGCACGCCGATAGCTTCGGGGAGTTCCCCGCAGGAGACACACGGCGGAGGCGCGTCAGTGGCGTTCACCATGGGGCTGGAGACATCGTTGAGCCCCGAAGTGAGAGCACCACCCCCACGCCCTCAGTCGACCAGTTCCCCGCGAGAGGAGGAACTTCCTGAGGTTGGAGTTCACTTCCTCTCGGAGGCTAAGGAGGAGAACACGGGGACTGTGCCACGGGACTCCCTGCTGGAGCAGAGGAGTCTTAACGAGGAGACTGTGGAAGAAGCAGTGGGGGATAAGAAAATCCAACAGAAAATCCAACAGATTGCAGGAGGAGACAAGTTGCCAGAGGGTGAGCTAATTAACTTAAAATTACAACCATTGCAAATTTTGAAGCCCCGAGAGGTTACATTAGACTCTCTGTGGGACCTGGTAGCCAATTTGGCAAAATCTATTAATCCACAATTACAAGAAGTAGAAAAGAAATTAGAAAATCATGGAACTGAGATTAAAAATTTAAAGACTGGACTTGAGGACTCAAAAATTTCAATACAAAATATTCATCAAGAACTTAAAGTATCACAACAAATTACTGAGGTATTAATTAAAGATAATACCAATTTAAGAAGGAAAATGGAAGCAATGGAAAACTTTTCTCGTAACAATAATCTCAGATTGATAAATTTCCCTAGGGTCTCTGTGATAGCCCCAAGGGAAATGTTGAAACGTTATATGACGGAAATATTGGAACTCTCTGATGAATCATTACCACCATTTACGCAGGTTTATTATCTTCCAAGTAAGCCTCAAGACCAACAACAACAGCAACTACAACAGAAGTCGGGACCTGATTTAATGAATATATCCAATATATTGGAAATGTCTGATAGAGAATTAGTGACCCCTGCAACCTTATTATTGACAGTTGCTCTCGCACCAGATAAAAACTGGTTGCTGAGACTTTTCTTTAAAAATAAGCAAAAAGAGTTTTTAGGTTGTAAAATTCAGATGTTCCCAGATTTGGCCAAGGAGACGCAGAGAAGGAGAAAAGAATTTCTGTTAAGGAAACCTGGTGTTTTATCTCTGGGGGCGACTTTTTACTTGCGACACCCATGTAAATGTGTTGTTAATTACCATTCTCATAAATATGTTTTCTTTGAGCCATCTCAACTGACAACTTTTCTCACAACTGCATCTTTGGAGAAAGAAAGTGCTTAGTTTAAGAAAGGGTGCCTCAATCTCATTCGACTAGCCATTATTTTGTTTTATAATAATTTCTTTCTTTCTATCGCCTATTTTCCTTCTTGGATCTTATTGAGGACTTGAGTAGAAATTTATGCTTATATGTTCTTTGATATATGTTTTCATTTGTATTAATTTCTTGCTAAATTTCCTTTCTGTACAAGTTATAATATGCTTGAATATATTGAAAATTTCAATAAATATTAAATAAAAAAAAAAGAATTTGACTATGCAAAATCAAGTGGACTCTGTAGTATGCAAAGATTTCCATATTTTATGGAAACTACGTACTCTCAGAGCATATTTTGATTTCTCGGCATTTAAGCTATTAGACCAATCACTAGTATTGAGTCATCGTGACTATTGTAACATTGTCTAGCAGGTGTTTTAAAAAAACTATTTCCAGGATACAGAACACCACAGCTAGACTTATTTTCGGACTGAACATGTTCAATCATGTCACCCCCTTTGTTTAGGGAATTACATTGGCTACCGGTTGAGACATGCCAGCCTGGTTCCCCTCTGAATCACTTCCAGGTTACGGGGCCAGGAAGTGACATTAGAGGGAAATCCAACACTGGCGCAAGGAGCATGCTGCCAAAGCCACTCACACTGGTGAAAATTTAGAGGTATGTGGAGGTGGGGAGGGAGAGTACAAGTGTGGAACGAGGGGCAGGAAGGAATGGGGGGTGCAGAAGAAACGTGGGTGGGGGTACAGAAGGAGTGGGGGGGGGGGGGTGGCGCGGTGGGGGGGAGCACAGGAGGGGGGAACCACCGCCCTGGATGCCTCCTTCCCTTACTATACCACTGAGGGCCATGGATTTGGGTTTATAATCCAAGGGAATATATTATTGCATGTGTGCCTTTTCCTAAGTTATTGTTCTTATTAACGATAAAAGGTTTGTTATCTGCTAGGCTGTCACTGTTCTCAAACTAGTTCCTGAGTTTGCTATAGTATCTCTTTGATGTATTTCCTTTCTGAATGGGGTTTTTACGGTCCTCCACATAAGTCACCCAATGTGGTAATTAAGAGATGCAGTGCAATCCAAGATAGAGTTGCAATGTATCTGTTAAACACTACCTTCCGATAAAGTGTCTGCCCTTTGCATGGCAATGGTTATATCCTCTTTCTGCTTCATCTGGTCACGGGCTATTAACTGATGACAAGGGAGCAGTAGAGTCAGGCAGAAAAGCAGTTACGTAAGTGTCATTAAAAGCTCTGTTGTCAAAGGAGCATCTCAGAATGTGTTTCTAGTTTTCGTTTAATACAAGGGCATTTGCTAATATCATATTTGTCAGTGGATATTGGATTCAGTTTTTACAAGAAATGTATCTGTATCTGGAGAATTTATTGATGCTTGGCGAGACACTCGCTGGGATTCGGCATCCTTTTCCAGTTCTGCATCAGTTTGAACTAATGTTGCGTAGACTACGTTATGCTTTCAGGACTGTACCTACTACAGCTCTCCCTCCAAATTCGCGGGGGTTAGATGCAGAGCTGGCCTGCGAATTAGAGAGTTGCGTGGGGACAGAAATCCCACCCGTCCCCGTCAAAGTCCCACCCGTCCCAACCCGTCCCTGTGAGGAATCCCTCCGTCCCCACCCGTACCTATAAACTTCAGAAATAGTTATTTCATTTAATTATGCTATTGAATTAAAGGCTTTGGTGGAAACCCATTTACAAATAAGCAAAGAGACTTTATTAATTTGGAAATAGTAATTGGGAAGAATACATACTTTGTAAATGGGTTTCTACCAGAGCCTCTAATGTTTATAAATTTTTATCAACACAACTAATATACTACTTTATCCTGAAGCAAAAAAAAAAAAAAGAAATATAATTTTTTTCCTACCTTTGTTGCCTGGTTTCTGCTTTCCTCATGTTCTCATTCAATTCCTTCCATCCACTATCTCTCTTTTCTCTGCGTCTTCCATTTGCTCTGTTACTGTGCCTCTCCCTTTCTCCCCCCTTCCAAATTGGTCTGGCACCCATCTTCTTCCCTCCGCTCCCCCCATAGTCTGGCATCTCTGTCTTCTTCCCTGCCAGGGTCTTCTCCCCACTCTCTCTTCCCCATTTCCATTCAGCGTCTTCTCCCCACTCTCTCTTCCTCATTTCCCTTCAGCGTCCTTCTCCCCACTCTCTCTTCCCCATTTCCCTTCAGCGTCCTTCTCCCCACTCTCTCTTCCCCATTTCCCTTCAGCGTCCTTCTTCCCACTCTCTCTTCCCCATTTCCCTTCAGCGTCCTTCTTCCCACTCTCTCTTCCCCATTTCCCTTCAGCGTCCTTCTTCCCACTCTCTCTTCCCCATTTCCCTTCAGCGTCTTCTCCCCACTCTCTCTTCCCCATTTCCCTTCAGCGTCCTTCTCCCCACTCTCTCTTCCCCATTTCCCTTCAGCGTCCTTCTCCCCACTCTCTCTTCCCCATTTCCCTTCAGCGTCCTTCTCCCCACTCTCTCTTCCCCATTTCCCTTCAGCGTCCTTCTCCCCACTCTCTCTTCCCCATTTCCCTTCAGCGTCCTTCTCCACCCCTTTGTCTTCCCCATGTGCTTTCAGCGTCTTTTCCTCTCCACTCCACCTTTCCTCCCTTTCTCCCTCCCTTCCCCTTACCTTTGTGGCACTTCCCTGCCCGCCCGACAACAGAACAGGCCTGGTCCGACAAACCTCCCTGCCCTGAATCCAGCTATTGTAAGAAGGTAATTTAGATTCGCGGCTACAGAGCAGGGAGTTTTGTCGGACCGGGCCCCTTGTCGGTCGGTCGGGGGAAAGCGCCTCGAAGGTAAGGGGATCTGGCCGGCTCTGCACCCCCCCTAAGGCTGCCCTGGGGCAGACCGTCCCCCCTTGGTACGCCACTGCCTTGAATTTATCCTACCTGCCCTACCTGCCGCAGCACACAGCCGACTGGAAGTCTTCCCGATGTCAGCGCTGAAGACTTTGTGGAAGACTTCCGGGTCGGCTGTGTGCTGCGGCAGGGCAGGTAGGGAAAAGAAGACGAGCCTCGCGGCTCGAGTGCATCCAACCCCGCAGGAACCCCACGACCCTAGGGGGCATCCCCACGGGATCCCCGTGACCCGAACAGAGAATCTGTGGGATCCCCGTGGGTCCCGCGAGATTCCCGCCATCCCCGTTCCTGTGCAGCTCTCTACCGCAAATTGCAAAAAATCACTCATAAGTTTTTAGGCTGGCTCCGATCCACCCCCGCCTCCCTCCTGTGTCCCCAGATCTTACCTGGTGGTCTAGCGGTGACGTGGGGCAGGAGTGATCTTCCTATGCTTCTGCCCTGTGCAGAGCCATCATCAAAATGGCAGCTGTGAGTTCCCATTGTTGTCTCGTGCACGAATGACTATGAATCAAAACTACCTTGTGGCCAGACATGCTTGGATATTCAATGTCATCTCCCAGACATAGAATGGCAGTGAATATCCAAGTCTAATTTAGCACGAGGCAGTCATCGCTGTAAAAAGTACTGCCTGCCACTGGCTGGACCTGAATGTTTTTAGTTGCATACAAATATCTTTTACCTGAATTTTAGTACAATATTAGAATGAGAGGTTAGAAGGTCTCTAAATTACTTTGAATATAAATAAAAGTATTTTTTTTCTAAAGGAACAGCAATGTATTTTATTTGTATACTTGTTAGAGAAGGGTTTCTACTAGCAAACTGAACTGATGCCTTTTTTTTGCCGATTATATTTTGTAAGCTGCTTAGGTTTAAGCAGGTAAGAAATATTTTAAATAAATAAATAACTGTTTTGCTTTTTTGACTGAATGATACAGCTCCTGGATTCCATCCAGGTATCCAGATGGATTGATGGAGAAGAGAAAAGCAAAAGCATCGGCAAAATTGAAGTTTCGGTCGCTTTTTATTCAGGATTTCTTTTTTGCGGCTTTTAGAAATGCTGAGAGGCTGTAATTCTGATGTTTCAGTTTGGTCCCTGAGTCCTAAACTCTTTAAGGAAGCCAAACCATTCAGGTTCATATTCTCCAAACAGTGCCTTAACTTAGGTGCCAGTGAGCACCCTCTGGGGAGAGAATGTGGTACAGTGGTTAAAGCTACAGCCTCAGCACCCTGAGCTTATGGGTTCAAACCCACGCTGTTCCTTATGATCCTGGGCAAGTCACTTATCCCCCCAGGTACATTAGATAGATTGTGAACCCACCAGGACAGACAGGGAAAAATGCTTTAGTGTCTGAATAAATTCATTTTAAACCATTCTGAGCTCCCCTGGGTGAACAGTATAGAAAATTGAGTAAATAAATAGTGTGAAAAGTTTCAGCTTCTGATAACCAGAGCTGCTATTGTGACATCATAATGCCTCATTCCACCAATGCCTAAGAGCCAACCTCATCAGTGATGTCACAATGGCTTCCTTGATTGTCCTATACTTGGCTCACTTTTACTACATTTTGACTTCTAGAGTGGTGCATTGGTTAAAGCTACAGCCTCAGCACCCTGAGGTTGTGGGATCAAACCCTGTGCTGCTCCTTGTGACCCTGGGCAAGTCACTTAATCCCCCCATTGCCCCAGAAACATTAGATAGATTGTGAGTCAACCAGGACAGACAAGGAAAAATGCCCTTTTAACATTCGGAACTCTGCAGTCAAATGCCCCAGCCTTCATAGATAGATTACTGATTCCATACGACCCACCAAGATCCCTAAGGTCCATATCTCAATTTAACCTCAATATTCCTTCCCTAAAAAATATTGGCACACGCCGTACCTCAATTTTTTCAGTTACAGCCCCTACAATCTGGAACGCTCTTCCACTATATTTAAAAATGGAAAAAAACTTTAAAAAATTTAAAAGCAACTTAAAATGTTTCCTTTTTAACGACGCTTTTAACTGAAAAAAAAAAAGGGGCTCATTTTAGAGATTAAATAATATTTGTTTTTAATTCATGCCCATTTCCCTAATTCCTTTTGTGTTTACCCTAAATGTTTCTTTCATTTACTTTACCAATTGTATTTCTTTCCCCCTTTACCATTTGTGTTTATCGCATGCCAGCCCATAATTACCTAGTACGTTCTATAGTCTGTTATGTAGTTTATAGAAAGTTTGTTCTAAATGTTATATTTTCTTTTTTGTTTTTAATGTTTTTTTATATTCTGTACAACGCTTTGAAGAAACAAAAAAGCGTTTAATCAAAAATTAAATAAACTATAAACTATAAGCTATAACTTGAGTACCTGAATAAATTCATGTAAACCTCCGGTCAGCCATCTAATTAAAGGTATGGGGGAGAGTGGTCATAGGCGGTGGGGGGGAGGGTGTTGTGATGCAGTGGGAGAGAGTGGGCATATCTTCTGCCTGGGGGGCAGGGTCGCTTTGCAGCGGGAGACAGTGGACATCTTTCCCGCGTCTAGAGGGGGTGGGTTTGCTTGGCAGCGGGAGAGAGTGGGCATCTCTCCTGCTGCAGGGGGAGGGGGGTGATTGTGGCAGTGGGAGAGAATGGGTGTTGCTCCTGCTGCAGGGGATGGCGTTAAAATTTTGAGAATCTGGGCCTGAGAGATGATTTCATTATCGACCAGTGTGGTACCTTGGAGTTCATTGCAAACAGTAAATTTTGGTAGTTTTCTTAATCTAGGATTTTCTTGAGAATTTTATGGTGCCCATATGTACGTATAAGGGTATAGTTTTTGGGGATTTAACAAAATATAGGACTTCAATTGGAAAGAGATATTTTTTTTAAAGAAATCACTCATATCTATAGAGGGCAGCAGACTGCTGTAATTAAAGCTTTAAAGCAGACAGCACAAGACATATATTATTTCTCTCACCATCACTCCTGTATATATTTGAAGATCATTTTTTTCTTTCCTCAGGTCATATACATCCTCTGTACCTTATGATGCCCACTTTACATAGGGTTTGTAGGTCAGAAATAGAATGTCCAAATTAGAACCTTAAAAATATCCAGCCTTATTGTAGGAAAGACCTACTTCATGTGAAGACTTTGTACAATAATTCTAACGTCAAAATGGAAAAATACTTATGCTCAACAATAAATGAAATGAAAAATTTTAGTTCTAAAGTGTCACTGCTTAGCAAACTGTGAAGCGCATACACTTGATATCAAATAATATGAATAAATTTTGTGAGAAGACCTCAGTGTGGATTGATAAGTCAGGCAAACGTAAAACATTTAATGCTTCAACCCGTGTACAAGACACAGCTCAGTACACCACACCATCATGGAGCCTTCTTAGAAACATAGAAACATAGAAGATGACGGCAGATAAGGTCTGCCCACTCTACTGACCCACCCCCAAGTCTACTATCCTAGGGATCCCACTCCTGGTGACAGTTCCCTTGGCTTAACCCTCTAAGGGATCCCACATGGGCATCCCATTTGCTCTTAAATTCTTGCACGCTGTTTGCCTCGATCACCTGCACCGGGAGCAATTAAAGTGAATAGTGCAAACACACTTGATAATTAATAGAAAAATGTGTAAATACCAAAGTGATGCGCGAACACAATTTGAAAAACACCAGACTGCACAGCCTTAACAAAAAATAATTTTTTAAAAAAAGGAACTTATCTCAATGCGGAGACCTGGAATAAACAAGGTACTCCCAGAGATGCTTCAAACGGGTTGATTCGTTTCAAGGAGCTGTTCATCTGCAAAAAAATCAAAGATCCTTGTAAATCAAAGTTCTTTGAAACTGTATATATACATGTGTATATATACACATATATACACATGCAAATGCTGATTTATAATGCCATGATTTACACATGTACATCCCATGTTCTTTGAAACTATATATACATGTGTATATATACACATATATACACATGCAAATGCTGATTTATAATGCCATGATTTATACATGTACATCCCATGTTCTTTGAAACTGTATATATACACGTGTATATATACACGTGTATATATACACATGCAAATGCTGATTTATAATGCCATGATTTACACATGTACATCCCATGTTCTTTGAAACTGTATATATATATGTGTACATATACACATATAACTGGATAAGACTTCTCAGTATACAAATAAGCAAAATATCTGGCTTATAAAGTAAGTAAAGTGTTCACATACACTCAGAATTGTGAAATTTGACCAAGAGCGTTAGCTCCTATAGCCAAACCCACCGCCCCATCACTGTGTATAACGCTCTTGGTCAAATTTCATAATTCTGAGTTTATGTGAACATTTTACTTACTTTATAAGCCAGATATATATTTTACTTATTTATATACTGAGAAGTCTTATCCAGTTATACAGTATTACTTGGACTTCTTTGCCCTTTAAGCTACGACAACACACACCCTCTACTATATTCAGTGTGTCTATATACACATATATACACATGTACACGTGTTTGTATGTATATGTATGTATATATATATATATATATATATATATATATATATATATATATATATATATATATATATATATATACATCCCATGTTCTTTGAAACTGTATATACATGTGTGTATATATATGTACATCCCATGTTCTTTGATACTGTGTATATACATGTGTGTATATATGCACGTGTATATATATGTACATCCCATGTTCTTTGATACTGTGTATATACATGTGTGTATATATGCACGTGTATATATATGTACATCCCATGTTCTTTGATACTGTGTATATACATGTGTGTATATATACGTACATCCCATGTTCTTTGATACTGTGTATATACATGTGTGTATATATACGTACATCCCATGTTCTTTGATACTGTGTATATACATGTGTGTATATATACGTACATCCCATGTTCTTTGATACTGTGTATATACATGTGTGTATATATACACGTGTATATATATGTACATCCCATATATATCTATATCTATATACACACATGAAATGTGAACTTCATTGCATTTGCTGCGTCAGGACTTCCTACTGTGGCTTTGTAAAAGGAGCCCTTATTTATTGGAAATCATTTATAGTCTATCTATTATCCATTATAAGCAGAGCACAGGAAACACCAGACATACAGCCCAAGTAAGACCACATAGTATAAAACAGTAGTTCCCAACCCTGTCCTGGAGGACCACCAGCCAGTCAGGTTTTTAGGCTAGCCTTAATGAATATGCATGAGAGAGATTTGCATGCAATGGAGTGACAGGTATGCAAATCTGTGCCATGCATATTCATTAAGGCTAGCCTGAAAACCTGACTGGCTAGTGGTCCTCCAGGACAGGGTTCGGAACCTCTGGTATAAAGTAATTAAGGGGGGAAGTCATCAAACTGTGTTTGGACTTTAAGTCGCTTTATTTGCCATAACTTAAAGGGTGCTATTGCAGCTTGACTTGTACTAATGCAGTGATATTTACAGCAGGTCACCACAGGTTACATAGTAATGAGGTGCAAAACAAGCAGATGCATGTAAAGCAGCTCATTACTATGTAAATTCCAAAACATGACTTATGGTGAACATTGTGTACACATTACAAGTTGCTTTTGTAGCCCTGGAAGTATCGAGCCAGCAAGCTGCAGTCTGATGCTCCAGGCTGTGACATCCTAGCCAGGTTAACCCCCCCCCCTCCTTAATCAAGAGCCCTCTTCCATCAACATGATGCTTAACGGTTATAGGGTAAAACTACTTCTAGGGGTGCCATTTTGATGGACATCTCCGGAAGAGCATGAGCCACAGTGGGGTTACTCTGGCCTGCAGAACTTGTAAACTAGGGACAAAAAGGGTACTGGCATGGGGGGGTGGAAAACATGATTGGAAGGCTTCTTTGTGTGGGCTTCTGGTCGGGGGGGAGGGGGTGGCAGGATCAGGAGGCAATTGACTGGGGTGCCAGATTGGGGGCAGTTTGGCTTAGAAGTCATGACTTGGAGCATCAGGCCATGCCTTGGCAGAGCAGTGCTCCAGGCCGCTAGAATAATGCTGGTTCCAGGGTGGCTCGCAAGCAACGGTATTCATGTACCACAGCGATCAGCAACTTACGGGACTGTTATAACGCAGGCTGCTGATTCCTGTGAGATACGGGTAAAAGCTCATCGTTTACTGTATCTTTATAACCACCCCGTAGATCACTAGGAAGATCCAAACCCACTTTAAACTCAGTCCACAAATGCTTCTGTATAAAGGATACTTTTAACCTGCTTTCAGGAAGCTGAAAGGTAGTCTCCAGTCGCAATTCACTCAGCAAGGCGTTCCATAAAAGCAGCCCAGTAATTACAAAAGCCCTGTCTATATGCAAAGACTGAAGGGCAGCGTTATTGGTAGGCTTAGCTAAAAAAAAAATCAAACCTGCCCCTGCTGACTGTAAAGAACACCCTGACTGATAGAGGAAATTGCTGCCTACAAATAAGACGATGCCATGATATCACTAGAATTTTAAACAGCATGTGCAATCTAATCAATAGTTAATGCAGAGATGAAAGATGGAAAGTAGCGTGCTGTCTGTTTCTGTACCCAGTCACAAGCCGGGCTGCAGCATTTTGAGCCAGTTATGTTAGTTAACAAAGCATCCGAAAGCGTGACACATAGTGAATTGCAATAATCCAGCACTGGAGCAATCAATACCGGTTCATAGACAACGGCGCGAAAGACAAAAGCGCGCGCCGACAATTGAGCGCAGCGCACGCCGCCGCGCCACTCTAAATTACAGTTTTTAGAGGCTCCGACGGGGGGTTTTGTTGGGGAACCCCCCCCCCATTTTACTTAATAGATATCGCGCCGGCGTTATGGGGGGTTTGGGGGGTTGTAACCCTCCACATTTTACTGTAAACTGAACTTTTTCCCTAAAAACAGGGAAAAAGTGAAGTTTTCAGTAAAATGTGGGGGGTTACAACCAGTGTTCCCGCTAAGCTGCGTTGGCCTGCGCTCGCGCACAAAATATTACATCGCAGCGCAAAGTTTCTCTTCACAGCGCACACACGCGTCGGTAAGGTAAGGGGACGCATTGGGGGGATTGCACTTCCCCACAATTGCCATGCTTCGGTTCCTCTTCTTCCTTCCTTCCTCCCCCCCCCCCCCCCGCGGGACCCTGCGGCACCATCAACTCTTACTCCCTCTAATGTCGGCCCTGCAGCTCCAGACTTCCTCGCACCTTCTCCCCTCCCCCTTTGGATCGCTATTATTTTAAATGTTATAGCCGCGGAGCTGTATCCATCAGTGGAGATGTCTAACCTCGGCCTGCCCCGGAACTCTTACTGCAGCAGACGCCCGTCTAGGCAGGAACAGGAAGTCACTGTTGCAGTAAGAGTTCCGGGGCAGGCCGAGGTTAGACATCTCCACTGATGGATACAGCTCCGCGGCTATAACATTTAAAATAATAGCGATCCAAAGGGGGAGGGGAGAAGGTGCGAGGAAGTCTGGAGCTGCAGGGCCGACATTAGAGGGAGTAAGAGTTGATGGTGCCGCAGGGTCCCGCGGGGGGGGGGGGGGAGGAAGGAAGGAAGAAGAGGAACCGAAGCATGGCAATTGTGGGGAAGTGCAGAGCTGCAGGGAAGAGTGTTGCGGTACCCAGCTGGAGGGAGAAGGAAGATGAGGGAGGGAATTAAAGGAGATGCCAGGGCTTGGAGCGTAGGAGGAAGGTATGCCAGTCTAAGGGAAAAGGAAGGGGGAGATGTGAGAGCATGGAGGGGGAGCGAAAGATGGAAGAAAAGGAAAGGAGAGAGATGCCAGAGAATCAGGGAAGGGGAGATACCAGACTATGAGGAGAGGGGTGGGAGAGGGAAGGCGAGGAGAGAGATGCCAGACCAATGGGGTGAAAGGAGAGATGGAAGGGGGAGGCATACAGTTTCTGGAAGGGGCATAGAAGGAGAGAAGATGCCATATAGGGGAAGAGAGACGGCAGACAGTGGATGGAAGGAAGAGAGTTACAAGAAGATGAGGAAAGGAGAAACCACAGAAGACAAAGGTAGAAAAAAATTTCTATTTATTTATTGCTTTAGGAGACATGTGTCACTGTTTCTGTGAAGCATTGTATGCAGAGTCCAGCTTCTTGCTGGTTCAATTTAACCTTTGTCTATGTATTTTTATTTTATCCCCCCTTTTACAAAACTGTGAAGCGTTTTTAGCACCAGCCTTGGTGGTAGCAGCTCTGATGCTCAGAATTTTATGAGCATCAGAGCTGTTACCTCCGTAGCTAAAATCCACACTACAGTTTTGTAAAAGAGGGAGGGGTTAGTTTGTGATTACATATTCCTTACTAGGCGAAGGTGTTTTCTGTGTTCTGTGTGTTCGAAAGACATGGTTTTCTGTTAGGATTGACGGTGTAGGATTGATCTGTGCTGGTCTGGCTTGTTTAGTTTTACAATGGGTGTATTGATGTACTGCTCACTGCAATATGTAAGATGCTGCCTTTTCCTAGGTACTCATGTGTGACGTGTGGTTTGTTACTAAAAATCATGTTTTTCTTACAGATGGGGGGGGGTGCCAAAAAATGATGGGCCCCGGATGTTACATATGCTAGGTACGCCACTGTATGTAAAGATACCAGAAAGCTGGCGTAGCAAAAACTTCTAAGTTTTGAGTATTTAACCCTCCCACAATCTCACGGGCACTCGTTTCAAGTTTATTGAGATTTTGATTTAAACGCAATATCAAATATTTTCAATGCGTATAACAAAAATAAATTTGGGGAAATAAATAAAACCATTTGAACCAGTGTTCCCGCTAAGCTGCGCTGGCGTGCGCTGGCGCACAAAATATTACATCGCAGCGCACACGTTTCTCGTCACAGCGCACGATCGGAAGAGGCGTACGTCAGATGGCAGGGCGGCGAGAGGAGAATCGGGCGAGTTGGCTCATAACTTGCTGGCGCCCGATATTTTTGGCTCACGGTGAAAAAAGTTTGCTCACAACACCTGCCCGCTTAGAGGGAACACTGGTTACAACCCCCCACAACGCCCCCACAACGCGGCGCAATGTCTATTAAGTAAAGTGGGGGTTCCCCCACGCCCCCCCGTTGGAGCGCTAAAAACAGTAATTTAGAGCGGCGCGTGCTGCGCTCAATTGTCTGGGCGCGCCTTTGTCCCGGCGCGCTTTTGACCTGACACCATCAATACCTACAGCAAAGAGCAGAATGCTGACACACCAAGTACCGTATATACTGGAATATAAACCGAAGTAACCTTCCCCCCCCCAAAAAAAAAGGAGGAAAAAAGGTTGACTCGAATATAAACCGAGGTTAAAAATCTGGGTACGTGAGTGTCATTTGTCAAGGATCATGCCATAAGTAATCACTAATTTTTCAGTTGGGGCTGTTTTCAAGTCCAAAAAAGCTGAAGGAGAGCCGACAAATATTTTCCTATTTGGGGCCTCAACACCAATCAAAGTTTCTGGACTTCAATCCCCACTAGAACACCTGGGCTCAGTCACACATGCAGAAAACAGGGGGGAAAAAAACACCAACCCCAACCCTTTTCAAATACAAGCCCACAAACTAAAAGTACTATTGTACACAAACGAAACCCTAATATACCAGACTCGGCGCACAGTACACCGCAAAAGAAAGAGAAAGAAATGCATATTCTCCTGAACAGTCCAAAATATAAAAACAACAGATGTAAATTTTCAAAATGGACATATCTCAATCACTAAATTGAAAATAAAAACAATTTTCCTACCTTTGTTATCTGGCGATTTTATTTTTCTGGTCTTCTTGTTCTATCTGTGCTCTTAATGCTATTTCCAAGGCCTCCTTATGCATCTGCTGTTTCTTTCTTCACTTTTTGCACTGCATCTTACTTTGGCTGTGATTTTCATATTCAGTTTTCTTCCATTTTTCTGCTTCCATCTCACCATCTCTTCCCCTTCCCTCCATTCATGTGCCACCATCTCCTTCCTCTCCCTGCCCCTCCCATTCAGCATCTCTCCCTCTCTCCCCACCCTCCTCCCCTCGTTCCACCAAATATTCTTCCACCCGGTTCTGAAGCTCCCATATGAGCGATTCTCATGCACTGCCCGCTGGCCTCCTCTGCACTGTTCCTTTGCAGTGGTCCACCCAAGCGGAAACAGAAAGTTGCTTTAGAGGGGGGTGGACCGCAGCAAAAGGAAAGTACAAAGAAGGCCACCGGCAATGCTGGAAAATCGAAGAACAGTGGCTAAAGCACTCCTATCCACCTCTACCCGCTCTCCCCTGCCCCAGACCGACATTGCACTTAACAGGTCAGATGTTTTGGAAACCCTGTGCTGGTGAAGGGCCTTGAGCGTCGGTGCATGCTCAAGGATTGCTAGACTCCCTTCGATAATCCCAGAGAGGGTGGGAGCCAGCAGGCCTTGAGCATGCGCAGATGCTCAAGGCCCTTCAGCTCAGCCTAGAGCAGTGATGGCTAACCTTTTTGAGCCCGAGTGCCCAAACTGCCGCACAAAACCAAAGAATTTCTTCAAAGTGCCAGCACGTCAATTAAACCTTAATAACAAGATTTTAGTATCTAAAAACTCTTTATAAAGTTGCCTGAACTATGTAACATCATTTTTAAAGGTTGGAATCTTTGTATTGTCAGAGAATCAATTTGATTCACAATCCTTTGGTTTTCATTTCAATTTATTGGCAATTTATAATGTTTTAATGATTTCATTCATGGGCCGAATACACACATACTTTTCTCTGTCGCCGCACTCTTTGACCAAAAGATTTGTAAGCCTGCAATCACGTCAAGGTAGACTCTTTCAGCAGCTCCCCTCCCTCCCCCTTACCTTTGTGGCCAAGTCAAAATGATCTACCAACAATAAAATTTTAAAAACACAAAGCACGCTGTACGCAGAGAAAATGTTAATTATCATTTATATTCCGCGGGTTTTCAAAGAGGTCAAGGCAGATGACTTTATGCAATGTCACCTCAGTAACAACTATACAAAAATAAACAAATATTCCCCCTCCCTTTTTACTAAACCGCGATAGCGTTTTTTAGCGCAGGGACCTGCGCTGAATGCCCCACGCTGCTCTTGAAGCTCATAGGCTCCCTGCGCTAAAAAACGCTATTGCGGTTTAGTAAAAGGGGGCCATAGTGCAAAATATAGACAGCATATATAAATTCTCAAAACGGACACATTTTGATCACTAAATTGAAAATAAAATCATTTTCCTACCTTTGGTAATTTCATCAGTCTCTGGTTGCACTTTATTCTTCTGACTGTGCATCCAATATTTCTTCCCTTTTTTCAACCTCCTGTATGCTTTCTCTCCTCCAGACCTCATTCCCTCCCCAAACTTTTTCTTTGTTTCACCCTACCCCTTCTTTCTTTTTCTCTCTCTCCATACCCCTTTTCATTCTGTATGTCTGTCTTTCTCTCTCTCTCCGTGCCCCATTTTTCTTTGTTTCACCCAGCCCTCTTTCTTTTTTTTTTTTTTTTTTGGCTCCCTGTCCCCCCCTTTCTTTCTTTCTCCTTGCCCTCCCCTATGCCACCACCATTGGGAAAATGCTGCCACTGCCACTGGGGAATAGGCTGCCACTGCCGCTATCGGGAACAGGCCGGTGCCGAGTTTGCCCTGCTTCTCTTCCCCACGGGGCCGACCAACTCTCGCCACTCGATGTCAATTCTAACATCGGAGAGGACGTTCTGGGCCAGCCAGGCAGCGATTGGCTGGCCCAGAACGTCCTCTCCGACATCAGAATTGACGCAGGTGGCGAGAGTTGGTCGGCCCCACAGGGAAAAGCAGGGAGAACTTGGCACCGGCCTGTTCCCAATGGCGGCGGTGGCACTCAAGTGGCTAAAGAGACGCAGTTTGCCAGCCTAGGGAGAACACTGGAGGGTGGCCAGCTGTGCACCCCCTTGGGGCGTAAAACCAGGGCAGACCGCCCCCACCCCCACCTTGGTATGCCACTGTCTGTACCTCACTCCCTCCCTATGACCAAAAATTCTCCTTTCTTCTATTCCCCGTGTACACAACCATCTCTTTCCCTCCCTTCCTCTCTCCCAAGTCCTTCTGTGTCCAAAAAAACATCCCCTCCCCCACCTCAGCATCTCTTTCCCTCCCTTCCTCTCTCCCAAGTCCATGCCTTCTGTGTCCAAAAATACATTCCCTCCCCCACCTCAGCATCTATTTCCCTCCCTTCCTCTCTCCCAAGTCTATGCCTTGTGTCCAAAAACCCATTCCCTCCCCCACCTCAGCATCTCTTTTCCTCCCTTCCTCTCTCCCAAGTTCATGCCTTCTGTGTCCAAAAACCCATTCCCTCCCCCACCTCAGCATCTCTTTCCCTCCCTTCCTCTCTCCCAAGTCCATGCCTTCTGTGTGCAAAAACCCATTCCCTCGCCCACCTCAGCATTTCTTTCCTTCCTTTCCTCTCTCCCAAGTTCATGCCTTCTGTGTCCAAAAACCCATTCCCTCCTCCACCTCAGCATCTCTTTCCCTCCCTTCCTTTCTCCCAAGTTCATGCCTTGTGTCCAAAACGCACTCCCTCCCCCTTTTGTGTTCCCCGTTTGTCTCCCAGCCCATCTTAGCAACTTTCTCAGCAAAATGTAGCTCGAGCCGCGTAGGCTTGTCTTCTATTTCCTGCCTGTCCCGCCGCGTACACATAGCCGATCGGAAATCTTCCCCGACTTCAGCGCTGACGTCGGGGAAGATTTCCGATTGGCTGTGTGAGCGGCAGGGCAGTCGGAGTAGAAGACGAGCCTCGCGGCTCGAGTTATATTTAACCCCGCGGGTCCCCCATCGTCCCCGTTCAGCTCTCTCTCCTGTGCACCCCCTGGTAGTACTGCCCTGATGGCGGCCCTGCGCGTGCCAGCTGCAAGGCCTTCGCGTGCCACAGTTGGCACGCGTGCCATAGGTTCGCCATCGCTGGCCTAGAGCATTGACTTTCAGAGCTTTGGGAGTGTAAGTGTGATGTTGGTCTGGGGCAGGGGTGGGACGGATAATGGAGGATAGGTGTGCCAGTAATCGGGGTGGGTGGAGTTGAGAGATAGCAATGTCAGTCATGGGAGGGGGGGGAGGAGATAATAACATTAGTCATTGGGGAGATAGAAGTGCTGGTCATGAGTGGGGGAGGGGTGGAAGATAGCAATGCTGGTCATCGGAAGGGGGGAAGATACAGTGCTGGGCATCGGGGGAGGGTGGAGGATAGCAGTGCCAGACATCAAGGGCGGGGTGTGTGTGGGGAGGAAAAAGCACCATCATTGGAAGGTGGCTCGAATATAAACTAAGACCCCCATTTTTGGGCCATTTTTTGGGGGTCCCAAAATATCGGTTTATATTCAAGTATATACGGTAATGGTTTAAATCTATGCAGTAGTCTCAGTTTACAGAAACACAATTTAACACTTCTCAGCTAGACCCTAAAACTTAAACTTCCATCCACACTAAGGCTCAGAGGGGCTGATTCTACAAATGGGCATCCCAGTTGTAGGCAACGGTAGACGCCCTTCCTCCATCTGGCAGCCAATTGGGAAGCACGTTTTTTTTTTGTTTATTTTTTTTGAAAAACGGGGGCCAGGAAGGATGCCTGCACTGTAGGCATTTGTCGCAGGTCTAGGGAGACGTGTAGGGACACTTAAGCTTGCCTAAGGCTGGGCTTGGTTTCAGCCGGAAGTGGCCTCCCCATGCATCTCCCTAGAGCTGCAACAGGCGCCTGAAATACTGGCCTACATTTCATCAAAAAAGTAGACGCGGCCAGCTGAATTGATGGTGGCATGGGGATCCCCAATCATTTGCCAGTTCAGCTGATCGGGAGGAAAATACCTCTGCTGTGATCAGCTGAGCTGGCTGCAGGACAGAGGACCCCTCCCTACTCCAACCCCCCAACATCTGCAATCCGCAGGAAGGATATCCACTTCCTCCTGCCTAACACCCCTTAATCCCCCGACACCCCACATCTGCCACTGGCAGGAGGGATGCCCAGTCCCTCCTGCCTAAAACACCTGACCCCCCCCTACCCCCTATCCAAGATCAGCAGGAGGGATGCCCAGTCCCTCCTGCCACTGGGTCCCCTTGATTTTCCAATACCCCAACAGCCCACCCTGATACCCCCGAGACCCAGGGATGCACTGGGAGCAGCCTAAGACTCCAATTGGCCAGATACCAAGGCCACTTCCAGAATTTTAAAGTCCTACATTATAGGCGCCTAAGTCCTTTAGCCCTAAACATGCCTGGATTAGGCATCTAAGAAGGTAGGTATCTCCCAATTAAATTTTGGATTTTTTTCAATTATGACCTTGTTAAATCTCTCATAATTGAAGCCATTTAAGGCAATTTGGCCAATTAAGTTAAGCATCTAAATCAGGGGTGCCCACACTTTTTGGGCATGTGAGCTATTTTTAAAATGACCAAGTCAATATGATCTACCAACAATAAAATTTTTAAAAAACACAAAGCACACTGTATGCAGAGAAAATGTTAATTATCATTTATATTCAATGTCACCTCAGTAACAACTATACAAAATATACTCCCTCCCTTTTTACTAAACCACGATAGCAGTTTTTAGTGTAGGGAGCTGCACTGAATGCCTCGCACTGCTCTCGACGCTCATAGGCTCCCTACGCTAAAAACGCTATTGCAGTTTAGTAAAAGGGGGCCATTGTGCAAAATATAGACAGCAGATATAAATTCTCAAAACGGACACATTTTGATCACTAAATTGAAAATAAAATCATTTTTCCTACCTTTGTTGTCTGATGATTTCGTGAGTCTCTGGTTGCACTTTCTTCTTCTGACTGTGCATCCAATATTTCTTCCCTTCTTTCAGCCTACAGTATGCTTCCTCTCCTCCAGAACTCATTCCCTCCCCCAACTTTTTCTTCCTCTATCCCTGCCCCCTCCCCTTTCTTTCTTTCCCCCTGCCCCCCTTCTTTCTTTCTCCCTGCCCCTTTCTGTCTCCCTGCCTGCCCCCTTTCTTTCTTTCTCCCTGCCCTCCCCCAAACCACTGCCGCCGCCATTGGGGAACAGGCCCCCAAGCCACCACCGCCCCAAGCTCTCCCTGCTTCCCGATGCAAAAGCATCGGGCCGACCAGCGTTCCTCTCCCCGATGTCAATTCTGACATCGGAGAGGAAGTTCCGGGCCAGCCTGGCAGCGATTGGCTGGCCCAGAACTTCCTCTCCGACATCAGAATTGGCGTTGGGGAGAGGAAGGCTGGTCGGCCTGAGATGGGATGGGATGGGCTCCGTGATCAACTCGCGTTGCCTTCGCGATCTGGTTGATCGCGATCGACCTTTTGGGCACCCTTCACCTAAATCAATGATTTAGGGGCCTAACTTAGGCACCATTTATAGAATATAACCCTATGATCCTTCACAGTGTATATGAAATTGTAGCACATTGTTTATCATTTGAATGGTGTTTATTTTACTTAAAAATCACTACGTAATAATGCTAAAACATCAGCAATGTCAACATAGATTAAGATAACTAAGGCCCCCTTTTATCAAGCCACATTAGATGTTTTTTTAATTTCTGGATGCAGTGGTAAAAGCTCCAACTCTCTTAGGAATTCTATGAGCGTCGAAGCTTTTATCGCACTGACCAGTGATTTAAAAAAAAAAAAAAAAACCCTAACGCGACTTGATGATTGGGGGCCCAACTATTGTGTAATAGTAATGCATAAGTATGATGACTAAGGGCTCCTTTTACGAAGGCGCGTTAGGACTTTAATGCGTGGAATAGCGCGTGCTAGCCGCTACCGCCTCCTCTTCAGCAGGCGGTAGTTTTTCAGCTAGCGCGTGCTAATCCGGCGCGTGCGCTAAAAACGCTAGCGCACCTTCGTAAAAGGAGCCCTAAATAAATATGTAAAATTACCCCTCCCCCCTTTTTTTACAAAGCCATAGTGCGGTTTTTAGCGTCGGCCGCGGTGGTAACAGCTGCGATGCTCATAGGAATTATTTGAGCGTCGTTGCTGTTACCATCCCGGCTGGTGCTAAAGACCGTGCTATGGTTTTGTAAAAAGATGGGGGGGGAGAGTAAGTTAGCCCACTAAAAAAAGGTATTATTTTCTTTCCTTTTTGCTTAGAAAACGGCAAAAACCTCAAGGGCAGGGGTGTCCAACCTGCGACCCCGTGAAGTATTTTGTGCGGCCCCGGTCGAGGGCGATGCAGTGTTTTCCTCTGCTGCCCCCGGGTGTTTACCGTCTTGCCGGCTCCCTCCTCTGTCTTGCTGCAGCGTTTGCGCGGCCCCAGAAACAATTTTTTTCGGCCAATGAGGCCCAGGGAAGCACAAAGGTTGGACACCCCTGCTATAGGGTGTAACTTTTTTTTTTGCCTCACCCTCTAAAGACTAGATTATGGTGAACCTCATACAGTCAAAGAGGCATACAAACAAAAGACACGTGAAGATCGCTGTTTTTAACCCCAATGTTTATTTTCGCTTGTAGTTACAGTACAGTGTCTTAGCAGTAAATATTTTTAATTAGGCAGGTTGAAATATAGTAAGAATTACTGGCGGTTATCTCTAGCAGTAAGAAATGCTTATTGCTTGCTGTAAAAATCTCTGGCAGTGCAAGTTAATGTTCCACACAGCTTGTTCTTTTCTTGCCTTTCCTTAAAGCATAACTGTTTACTGCAATTGCATAGAAAATAAATGGGGCTTTATCGGCGATTTAATAGTATTCAACATTTCTAAACGTGCACTGGCACTAACAAAAACACATTTTCTAGTGCATGAGGTGTCAAAAACAGTGTACTGCTTTTTGAATTTGTGACATGTTGCACTTGTGCATTAATAATAATATTCTACAGAGGCCCTGAGCAATAAAGTTTAATGTGTGAACCAAGGGCCTTTTTCTGCAAGAGAAAAAAATGTGCTATGTACAGGACCTTAATAAAGGAAGCTAAAATTCTTCCCTTGTACATGAACATGCAAGCACTAAAAATTAGAGTTTGCAGAAATGTAATGAAGGTGGGTCATGTGCAAACGAGGGCATATCGTAAGCAAACGAGAAACTTCATCCATCACAAAGGAAATATTTTGGCATGGTATTCGCACTCGCCATTTTCCCTGAACTCAGTAAAGTACAGCCTTGAAACAGCTCCCAGCGCCAGCTGAATTCTTCAGATGGTAGCTGTTGCAAAGTGAAAGGGCTAGTTAGAGTGGAAGAACCCCCCCCTCCCTCCCTGCTAGTATAATGAACAAGTGGCCTTCAAACCCAAAATTCCAATCCTCCCTCCCAACGTTTTTCCTTTGCCATGTCCCACCTACAGGAAATTGCATCAGAGGAGGTGGGACACCACAGAGGGAAAACGCAAGCGCTTGTTGAAAGCTGCCTGTTGTTTCATGCTGCTGCTGCAGGCAGGCAAGATAAAGCGTATAAAACCATGGAGGAAGAGGGAGGGACAGAGTGACCGGACCAGGGCATTGGAGAAAGAAGGGAAGAGACACTGGACCAAGTGAGCGAGGGAGGGAGGGAGAGATACCAGACCTGTTGGGGGGGTGGGGTTGAGCATGGAAGTAATGTGGGGGAGGGTTACCAGATTGTACTCCTGTAAAATTGGGACCTAAAGCCCTGCCCCTAGGCCCGCCCTGTTCTTTCTAGCCTCGCCTCATTACATGCAAGTCATGCCCCGTTCAGCCCCAGCCTTTCCCCCCCCTCCCCTCAACCTGTTCTCATCCTCGAGACTGCATCAGGAAGGCATATCTGCACATGCACGGATGCAACGCAACGTCACACGCATGCTCGCAACATCACCGTGTGGCGTCCACGCATGCGCGGATGCCCTCCCGAGGTGGGAGCTTTTGAAACCCTAGACAAGGTGCCAGGTTTTGAAAAGCTGTCTGGATGCTTGGACGTGTCTTCTAAAAAGAGGACCTGTCTGGGAAAATACAGACGTCCATTTTGAACAGGACCATCTCGTTTATATGTAGCCTGTCCCATTGTTCCCAAGCACAGCTTCGGGAAGCCGAAATGTCCTGTTTTCAGGGGCCCGCTGAAGAAACAAGTACCATAGTGAGTACAGACCCCTCCCCACAGCCCCTCCTGAAGAAAGAAGTACCGTAGCGAATACAGCCTCCCCCCTGGGTACCTTTATTAAATCCCGGCGGCTGCCTCCTGTCCTGGTGTCTTCCGGCAGCGGCAGAGCTGCCTGGTTCCGCGCTGCTCACTGACGCGACAACCGATGGCAGCCATTCAGTGAGCGGGACCAGGCAGGCGCACGAAAAGCTCACACCTGCCTTGTGTGCCACTCCGCCGCTGCCGGAAGACATCAGGACAGGAGGCAGCCACCGGGATTGGGGAGGAGTCCTGTCCCATTTTGGAAAATTAATTAATGGTCATGTTACTTATGCTGCCCATCTCTCTTCTGCCCACAGGGTCTGATTGCTCCCGTCTCCTCTTCCCACTTATTCAGTGAACGACTCCTCTTCCAGCCATGCAGGTGTCTAATCTAATCTAATCCTTAGGTTTGTATACCGCATCATCTCCACGTTCGTAGAGCTCGACGCAGTTTACAGTAGGAGAAATAGGAAGGAACTACAACAGAGGGTTAGAGGTAGAAGTGTGAAGAAAATTTAGAGGACTTGGGATGCCAAGATATAAGAGTTTCCTTGATTCCTAAGTTGGAGGGAGACTTACATTTTTTGAGAAAAGCCAGGTTTTCAGATGTTTGCGAAAAACTTGGAGAGAGCTCAAGTTCCGAAGAGGGGAGGTAAGGTTGTTCCAGAGCTCAGTGATTTTGAAGTGGAGGGAGGTCCCTAGCTTTCCTGTGTGGGAAATGCCTTTTAGCGAGGGGAAGGATAGTTTTAATTTGTGGGAGGATCTGGTGGTATTAGGGTTTTGAGGAATTCCAAGAAAGAGGGATAAAAGGAGGGAGGATACCATATAGGATTTTGAAAGTTAAACAGGCGCATTTATAGTGGACCCTGGCAATTATCGGAAGCCAGTGGAGCTTGGCCAGGAGCGGGGAGACATGGTCAAATTTACTTTTAGCGAAGATAAGCTTGGCTGTGGCATTCTGAATCCATTGGAGTCTGTGGAGGTTTTTAAGTAGATAGAGTTGCAATAGTCCAATCTGGAGAGGATGATGGATTGGACAAGGAGGGTAAAATGTTTTTGATGGAAGCAGGATCTAACTTTCCTCAGCATGTGAAGGCTGAAAAAGCATTTTTTTTTACCAAGGATTGGAGGTGGTCATTGAAGGACAATGTGGAATCAATGATGATGCCCAAGACCTTGCTCGAGAACTCAAGCTGCAGAGAGGAACCAGAGGGTAGTGGGATGGAGGTGGGTAGGTGATCTAGTTTTGGACCGAGCCAAAGAAGTCTTGTTTTGGACTCATTCAAATTCATTTGCACAGTGTGGGCCCAGGATTGTAGGTTCATTATACAAGAGGATATGTTCTTAGACAGGTAATATTATCACTTTCAGATCACATATGAAATTCTGTGTGGCATGCTTAACATCCTGGGTATTTGGATTATTCTGCACAAATTGCAGTATTTCCCCAGGAGAAGGAAGTGCTTTTGATTGCTCTTCCTCAGTATTTAGCCTATACTCGTTTTCTCCCTCTTAATTGCTTGATACTGCTAGATCCTTAATTGTAAAAGAAAATTAGAGCTTACGGGCTTAATTTTAACAATGATTAAAAGTCAATGAACCACTTCAAAAGATTAAAAAATATGACATTTCTCAAAGATTTCAATATCTTAAATTAATTAAAGGTAAGTGGAGAACATAAGGATGGTGACTGCAGAACTTTTTTCAAAAAATTTGTGCAGGATGGTTAATCCCAGTGCGGTGCTGGTAGTGTAATGGAAAACTCCCATCTCCTTAGATCAGTTGAAGAATTAATGCTGCCAAACCTCAGGAGGTATGAAGGGAAGGGAAAGAGGAACTTGTATACCCCCTTTTTGTGGGTTTTGACATTCAAAGCAGTGGACACTGGACATAAGAACATAAGAAAAGCCTTCACCGGATCAGACCGAGGTCCATCCAGTCCGGTGATCCGCACACGCGGCGGCCCATTTAGGTGCTTCTGATTGGAGACCCAGATATACCGTAGCCCTCAATATGATTTGCAAGAAGGTGTGCATCCAACTTGCGCTTGAATCCCAGAACAGTAATCTCTGTCACAACATCCTCCGGGAGAGCATTCCAAATTCCCAGCACTCTCTGTGTGAAAAAGAACTTCCTGACATTCGTCCTGAACCTGCTGCCTCTCAGTTTCAGTCTGTGACCTCTTGTCCGTGTCACCTCCGAAAAAGTTAGTAAAGCTTCTTCTTGGTCCATTTTATCAAATCCTTTATTAATTTAAAAGTCTCTATTAGATCCCCTCTCAGTCTTCTCTGCTCGAGGGTAAACAGTCCCAATTTCATAAGGCGCTCTTTGTAGCTCAAATTCTCCAATCCCTTGACAAGTTTCGTGGCTCTCCTCTGTACCCTCTCCAGCAGGGTTATATCTTTCTTGAGGTATGGAGACCAGTGTTGTACACAGTACTCCAATTGCGGTCTAACCATTGCTCTATAAAGTGGCATTATTACATCTTCCGATCTACTCGTGATCCCCTTCTTAATCATGCCCAACATCCGGTTTGCTTTCTTCGCCGCTGCTGCGCTTTGTGCCGAAGGCTTTAGGGTTCTGTCAATCAGTACCCCCAAATCCCTTTCTTGTTCGCATTTTGCTAATGTCGCCCCCAGCATCTTATATTCGTGTTTTGTTTTTTTTTCCTAGATGCATCACCTTGCATTTGTTTATGTTAAAATTCATCTGCCACTTTGATGCCCATGCTTCCAGCCTGTTCAGATCCTTCTGGAGTTCCTCGCAGTCCCTTTGAGAGTCAACCGCCCGACATAGTTTTGTATCGTCTGCAAACTTTATTATATTGCAAGTTGTTTCCTCTTCCAGATCGTTTATAAAAATATTGAACAAGATGGGCCCAAGAACCGAGCCCTGGGGCACGCCGCTAGTCACCCTCTCCCAGTCCGAGAATTTCCCATTTATGGTAACCCTCTGCTTTCTGTTCTCCAACCACTTGCCGATCCATCTGTGCACTTCTCCTCCTACTCCATGGCTTAGTAGTTTCTTCATAAGCCTTGCATGTGGAACCTTGTCAAACGCTTTCTGGAAGTCCAAGTAGACTATGTCCACGGACTCCCCACTATCCACTTGTTTGTTTACTTTCTCAAAGAATTGTAGTAAATTTGTCAAACATGACTTCCCTTTCCTGTTGGCTAGCTCTTATTAGGTTGTGATCATCCAAATGTTGTACTATGTTGTCTTTAATCAGTGTTTCAATTATCTTCCCAGGAACCGAAGTGAGGCTCACAGGTCGATAGTTTCCTGGTTCACCTCTTGATCCTTTTTTGAAAATTGGGACAACATTTGCTATCCTCCAGTCTTCTGGTATTTGCCCGGTTCTAATTGACATATTAGCCACAGTTTGTAGCAATTCACCAATTTCGACCTTAAGTTCCTTTAAAACTCTCGGGTGAATTCCATCCGGTCCAGGGGATTTGTCACTTTTCAGTTTGTCAATCTGAAAGTATATCATGTCCAACGTCACATTTACTGATGTGAGGCTTTCTTCTATGCCTCCGGTGAATATCTTTCCTGTGTCTGGCACTGTTGAAATGTCCTCATTTGTGAAGACAGAGGCAAAGAATGAATTTAACCTATCGGCAACCTGTTTATCCTCTTTAATTGAACCTTTCTTTCCTTGGTCGTCGAGAGGGCCCACTGTCTCTCTTGCTGGTTTCTTACCTTTTATATATCTAAAAAAGGGCTTGAAATTTTTAGTTTCCTGAGCTATCTTTTCTTCATAGACTTTTTTGGCGTCTCTTACCACTCTATGACACCTTTTCTGGTCAATTTTGTGACAGTTCCAGGCCTCTAATGTTTTTTCTCGCTTCCATTTTTTAAACGAATTCCTCTTCTCCCTCACTGCATCTTTCACCTCTTTTGATAACCACGCTGGTTCTTTGTTCTTCTTCCGCCTTCCTTTAGATATTTTCGGTATGTGAAGATTCTGTGCTTCTGTGATGGTGTTTTTCAGCAGTGACCATGCTTGATCAACTGTTTGGTTTTCTGCTTTGTGCTTCTTGAGCCGTTTTCTAACCATGGATCTCATGCTGTCGTAATTTCCTTTTTTGAAGTTAAGGGTCTTGGTTTTATTCTTGATTGGTTTCCCCTTTCCGATGCTAATGGTAAAAAAGATCATATTGTGATCACTTGTCCCTAGCGGGGCCTTAACTTTTACATCTGTTGCTCTTCCCGAAATGCCATTTATGACCAGATCCAGGACTGCATTTCCTCTTGTCGGTTCTCCTACCATTTGTTCCATGAAACAGTCTCCTATCATATCCAGGAATTTTATCTCCCTGCCGCAGTTTGACGTTCCCAAAGTCCAGTTTATCCCCGGAAAGTTGAAGTCTCCCATGATCGTCACATTGCCTGATTTACTTCCCCGATTAATTTCCTCCATCATTTCTATGTCGGTTTCCTCAGTCTGTCCCGGAGGTCGGTAATAGAGGCCAATTTGTGTGTCAGCCTCTTTATGTCCAGGAATCTTTATCCAGAGTGATTCTAGTTTTCCATTTGCTTCTTTCTCTTCTCTAACAGACTCTATTTCTTCTTGGACATATAGGGCAATACCTCCCCCTTTCTGCCCTATCCTATCTCTTCTATATAGTTTATATCCTTGTAATGCTGTGTCCCATTCATTTTCTTCATTCCACCATGTTTCTGTTATTCCTATGATATCCGGTTGCTGTCTACTTGCTAATTCTTCCAGCTCTCCCATTTTGTTTCCTAAGCTTCTTGCATTCGTGTACATACATTTAAGTTCTTTTCGTGGTAAGTTACTGGCTTTAGTGGTCCCCACATCCTTTTTTGTATCTAATTGATCCTTTTTATTTTCTCTTGTAGTGTCCTCATAATCATGCCCTATATCTGTATGATTGCTTGGTGTTGCTTCCTCAGGATATCTTGGTGTCCGGGCCATCGACCGGCTGTCGACTGTCGGCTCTCCCCTGATCTTTAGTTTAAAGCCTTCTCAATGAACTTCCTTATGTTCTCAGCCAGAACTCTCGCTCCTTGTTTGGCTAGGTGAAGTCCGTCCTTTCTATAATACCCGCTCTTTCCCCAGAATGTTGACCAGTTTCGCACGAAGTCAAAACCCTCTTCCTCACACCAATGCCTCATCCAGGCGTTCACAGCTTTCAGTTCATCCTGTCTCGTAGCGTCCGCTCTCGGTACCGGAAGGATTTCCGAGAAAGCCACCTTCACCTCTTCCACCTTCAACTGCCTTCCAAGTGAGCGGAGCTGATGCTTTAATTCTTCCCTGTCATACTTCCGTCTGCAAACATCATTGGTTCCCACATGGATGAGCACAGTAGTTTCCTTTCCCCCTGCTCCATCTATGATCCTGGTGATCCTGCTGGCCACATCCTTGACTCTTGCACCAGGCAGGCAGGTGACTAATCTATCCCTTCTTCCTCCCGCAATGTGGCTGTCCACATTTCTTATTATGGAATCTCCGACTATAATCCCAATCTTCTCTAGTTGGATGATCCTTGGGGGTCTTAAGTCTGTATCCTCGGCGTAAGTCATGCTTGCATTCATCTGTGTCTCGTCCTCAGTTGGTCTATCGTCTGTGCTGATTGGATTGTTGTCACTTTCTGCATCAATTGTTCCAGCCTCTTTGGTTGTTTGGTTGCTGATCTCAAGCCCTGGGGTCTCCACAATCTGCTGGTGGGCATCTTCGATGTATCTCTCCAATTCTTCAATCACTTCATTAGAGCTGGACTCCACAGTCAACCTCTCCTGCGTGCGATTTTCATCTTTAATAATGAGAAGTTCTTCTAGATCCTTCACCGTTCCCTCCAGCAACCAGACTTGCTGTTTCAGGCTTTCCAGCACCGACTGCAAATGTATGCCATAGTCCCAAAGGGGAGGTATTCATACATACTGCAGTCGGTACAGAAGACTGGAAAGCTCATCTTCTGGCTTCCGTGGGCGCTCATAGCCTCCTTATGATCAATGAATATGCACTGAAAGCAGTGCATGCAAATAGATCTCCTGCATATTCATTGGGGAAATCCTGAAAACCCGACTGGAATATTGCTCTCGAGGACCGGAGTTCCCTACCCCTGGACTAGGGGGTCACTCGATGAAGTTACAGGGAAATACTTTTAAAACCAATAGTGGCATATTCCGCTATTAAAAGATATTAGCGGGATGTGCTCCTGAGTTTGCCCCTGAAGAACGGCATGAAACGGGGTACTCTGAAGGGCAATCAGCCAAGGCACCCCCCTTTCAAAGAAATTTATAGATGCTTGCGGGCATCATCAAGATGAGTTGCCGCTTATATTTACTCTAGAACTGTGATGGAAACTTTTTCTTATAAGGATTTATGGGTTCATAGACAGTGGCGTGCAAGACACCAGCGTGCTGACAATGCAGCGCTGACAATTCGGCGCAAGACAGAAGCGCGCAGGGGAAAAAATCATTTTTAAAGCGGTCCGACGGGGGGATGGGGGGGGTGGCGGCAACCCCCCCACTTTATTGGTTAGTGTTTGCGCTGCTGTTGGAGGGGGGTTCGGGGGATTGGAAACCTCCATTATAGCGAAAATGGAACTTTTTCTTATTTTTTTTCGGGAAAAGTTCAGTTTTCTCTATAATGCGGGGGGTTTCTCCCCCCACACCCTCTTGCAACTGCAGCACGAACACTAACCAATAAAGTGGGGGGATTGCCACCCCAAACCCCAGTCGGAGCTCTATAAAAATTACTTTTTCCCCCGCACGCTTTTGTCTTGCGCTGAATTGTGGGCACTGGATTTTCGGCGCGCTGGCATCTGGCGCGTGATTATCCCGTCACCGGATTTATGAGTATAAGGGATGTTGAATTGTAACACTTGAACTCTTTATATTACTTCTGCACATGGCACTTTTGAATATGAAAAATAAAATAAATCCAAGATGATGATATGTGATGTTTGTGGGTAAATCCTGCAGTGGTGGACATACTCAGATGGATGCTTTGATTGTTTTAGGAAGTCCCCAGAGGCTGATAAACCACCTTATATTGAATAATTGATGAATTGTAATCTGGTACACAAGGTTCTGTATGAAGTAAGAGAACTAGGAGCTGGTTTATTGTGACTGGTTTATATAACTTTTTGACCCCTCTGGATTTTTGCTGAGGCCATATAAATTTTTGTGCTCCTGAGGCAAGCCATAAGGCCGAAACGCAACTTGTGTCAAGCCTGATGATATATACCCAATAAAGGCTGTTCATCTATACTTCATTTTCATCTGTGAATACTTCTGCCATTGGTTTCAGTTTACTCTGCTGTTCCTATGGGGGAGGGGGAAGGGGGGAGGGGATCCATAGTATGACAACATAATCCCTTACTGGATTTATTTTCTATGATTACTTCTGCTTTACAAACCATTCTTTTGAGGTCTTTCTTCTTACTTGGTGGTTCATTTCCTCCCCCTATTTGCTTTGCATCCCTTCAGATCAAAAAATAATAATATTTGTTATAGTTCCCATCCTCGAATACTATGTTAAAATCCACAAGAAACCAAAAAAAATCACTGTGGCATGAGGATGTTCCTGAGATGGACCTGACTGAAAATTTCAAAGCTCCAAAGGTACAATTAAGCAATCCACGTGAAAATAAAATAATCCACATAAAAACCTAAAGGATCTAGTCTGTTGAAAGTACGGTCCAAGTTTCGGCAAGATAGTCTTCTTCAGGGGTCCCTGAAAGTCCTATAGTAGTAGATACGTGGAATAACTGGTATGTGGAGAGTCGTGAGGAGAGTTTGGAATAAGGCCTGTGTAAGGGTTGATAGGCAAATGCTCAGAACCTACTAACAGTACTAGAGACAATCGGCGCTGGACTAGGGCCAGTGTTAGACTGCACACAATGTTCAGAGGGCACCAATGCAGGGAGCAGCATGGATGCTGAAAATCAGCGCAAATAACATGTGGACGTATGTAAATGAGGTGCTTAACTATTCCTTCCCAATGCTCAGAGACAGCGCACAAATCAGACAGTGCCCTGACTGCTGAAAACCTAACGCCAGCTCAGAGCCGGCATTAGGATAGGGTTTCCAAGGAACAGGAGGCATTAGAGTTATTTTGCTGGTGCAAGTTGCCTTGCTGGGGCTTTGTCTCGGAGATCAGGCTTGGGAGAAGAACTTTCAACAAGTTTTCCAGCCATGTGGATGTAAACAAAATTGGGGAAAGTTCATTATAAGAGCGTGCTAACAGTACCTGAGCTTATAGAACCTGTTCTTAGGGACCGGGTGAAAGTTGAATGTTTAACCCTGAAGAGAGGCTTTCCAGAGCTATCTCACAGGCTGATGAGTGTAATATGGGAGTGACTGTCTTCTTCCTGGCTCCCTGCTCCCCACTCTGACTGGGCATGTGCACAAGAGCTTTGCTTACCACACAGGCACATTCCTCTTTCATACTGAAAAATAACTTCCTAATGCTCAACGCTAATTGTATGCATATGATTTGCATGCTATTAATGTTGAACTTTGGGAAGTTATTTTTCAGCAGTGTTCCTGTGATATTCTCCTGTGCTGGAGTTCTGAGCATCTTCCTTTGAGACTTCATAAGACTTTCTACTTTGAGAACACATACCAAGGTGCGGTTGGGAAGAAAAGTCTAGTGGTGGGTTTGAGAATGCATACCGGGTGCGGTTGGGAAGAGAAGTCTAGTGGTGATTTTAAGAATGCATACCGGGTGCAGTTGGGAAGAGAAGTCTAGTGGTGGGTTTAAGAATGCATACCTGGTACGGTTGGGAAGAGAAGTCTAGTGGTGGGTTTAAGAATGCATACTGGGTGCGGTTGGTAAGAGAAGCCTAGTGGTGGGTTTGAGAATGCATACTGGGTACGGTTGGCAAGAGAAGTCTAGTGGTGGGTTTGAGAATGCATACTGGGTACGGTTGGGAAGAGAAGCCTAGTGGTGGGTTTAAGAATGCATACGGGTGCAGCTGGGAAGAGATGTCTAGTGGTGGGGGGTTTCCCCCCCCTGTACATATTGTTTACTGCTCTTAGCATTCTGTAGTCTATATGCTGTCCAGTCAGATAGAACAATTCAGTATTTTTCCAGATTATGAAGCTGTATACTGCTTTGTATTCTTGAATAAAAAATCCTAATTAAACTAATCTAAGCTGAGGTTGTAGTCCAGAATTGATGCATTTCTGCCAGTAGCAGCCCTACCTACTTAACACATCATCATCAAATTCATTAGTATGCACACTTTAAAATCCACTGTTAGCACCCACATGTAATTACATCTCAGTACAGCATTGTCATTAACCAAAAGGAGATTTTGCTATAGTCTCAGATTTACAGGCTTCCAGCAGTTCCAGAGGAAGATTAACTCAACAGATATAATTAACGGATGCAAAGCATAATTCAGAATTTCTTGATCCTCCATTAAAAGAAGTACTTTATCTGTTGACTTACGTACTGTGTAATCCGTTAATTAGAACATTCTAGTGGACAGGTTCACTGCAACTGTCTTTCACCTTTCTCTCATTTTGATATTGTGAGTGACTATGTTGAATTGCCAGGTGCTGTTAACCATTTGTGTAACTTGTTTTAGAAAACAAACAAGAACGTATAAGAAATGCCATGACATAAAATTGTTACACATGATATCAGTATACGTTTGAATGCTAAACTGGACAGGTTTCTAAGGAATAGCAGTGTTCTAACGTTCTGGTACATTTCAATCCCAAAGTGGTTTCCATAAAATGAAAATATATACGATGCAATCCTTGGTCTTCAACCTTTATGAGAGTGGATGAAGTGGATGAAGAGATTAGATAAAAATCAGTTTGTAGAGTTCCAATAATAATTTATTTTTAAATATATGCAGGGTCTTTATCTTCTGGGTAGCCACAAATGCTCATTTGCATTCCTTGATTTCTTATTTGCACCAAAACTCATCATTACATTTATTCCATCATTACATTTATTCCATGCTTTTCGAAAGTAGGCTCTGAAAGCTGTCAGCTATTCTGCATGCTGTTTTAGATTCCTTAATATATCATTTTTAAATTTGTATTTTGCACTTCTTATCTTTTCATAGCTTTTTATTCTTTCAACTTTTTTTAGGGCTGCATTTCAATTAAAATTTGTGATCATGATTAATTGCGCAATTGATGGTATGTTATTTTGTTTATGACTCTGGGCAAAAGAGGGTTAAGTGACTTGCCCAGAGTCACAAGGAGCTGTAGTGGGATAATAAATAAATAACAGCTTTAATTGTGTGATTTATAATGATTAAATTTTTAATCGAGGTCTAGCCCTATTTCTGTTTGTTTCCAATTGGTCTTTAGAAACTACTTTTTTTCCAATTTTCTATATTGTTCTCCCAAGGGAGCTCAGAATGGTTTACATGAATTTTATTCAGGTCCTGAAGCATTTTTCCCCGTCTGGGCTCACAATCTATCTAATGTACCTGGGGCAATGGGGGGATTAAGTGACTTGCCCAGGGTCACAAGGAGCAGCGTGGGTTTGAACCCACAACCTCAGGGTGCTGAGGCTGTAGCTTTAACCACTGTGCCACTCTGGAAATCAAAATGTATCAGAAGTGAGCCAAGTAAAGGACAATCAAGCCGTTGTGACATCACTGATGAGGTTGGCTCTTATTGGAGGAATGAGGCATTGTGACATCACAGTATCAGCTCTAGTTACCAGAAACTTTTCATACTATTTATTCAGTTTTCTATACTGATCTCCCAAGTGAGCTCAGAATGGTTTACATGAGTTTATTCAGGTACTCAAACATTTTTTCCCTCTCTGTCCCAGCAGGCTCACAATTTATCTAATGTACCTGGGGCAATGGGGGGATTAAGTGACTTGCCCAGGGTCACAAGGAGCAGCGTGGGTTTTATCCCACAACCTCAGGGTTCTGAGGCTGTAGCTTTAACCACTGTACCACACACTCCCCCACTTAAATGTTCCTAAGGCCTTGCAAACCACTGTTCCCCTTGCTCCTCAAGCTTTAAACTCCAAATTTTCTTGCTCTTGATATGGTAATGACTGATGAAAAAGATTTTCTTTTTTGCCCCCCCCCCCAACTGAAACTGCCTTGGTGTTTCCCATTATGTGACTGCTTCTCCAGTTTCAAACCTCAGCTGCAAGTAAATCTTTCTTTTTCTTTGACTCTGTATCATTTTCTCTTCTCTGTCGTAAAAGCCATACAAAAACTTCGCATTCAGCCTTTTGGTCCAACCCTCTTCCCCCTCCCCTTACCCTGACATTAATTTATGAATATTGTGTCAGAGACTTGGTTTCCGTTGTGATACATTATTTGGTGCAACGTTATCCAGACATGCTTTTTAAATGATTTTCATTTCTCAAGTTCATCGGCTATTACTTAGATTTACCACTTCCTTCTGTTGTCACAACATACAAATCTGTCATTGATTTTTCCGTCGTAAAAGACAGCAAATAAAATGGATCAAAGCTCGTACCATACAGTAACTATGGAGGCATGTAATTGCCTGGGCTAATACCTGTCATGTACAAATCACTCCAAAGAACAGTATGAGAAGTATGGCGGGAAAGAACAGTTCAAAAGAAGCTTATGTACGCAAACAATATTTGCATGGCAGCAATCATAAACAGTTATATAAAAATCATTGATATAAATACATTTATACATCAAGGTTTTGCTAGATACACTAACAGGTCAATTTCTTTATTCTGATATGGTTTCCTATCAGATTTGAGAGCTCTTTCACTTAGCGGTGCTGAAAAGTGGCCTGTGGTATCAGAAGGACACGGCTTTCCCATACACTGAGGCCACTTTTAGCATGGCTGTAAAATGGCTGATTTGCCTATTTTTTTCCGTTAATGACCGTGCACTGATTTCCCAATTAGCGTGTAGCCAATAGCACAGGAGCCCTGACAGATAACCAGTTTACTAGACGACTCCCACGCTAACAACACACTAATCAGTTTTCTGTTTTTTAGCACGTGGGTAGCACGCACTGAAAACAAAACTGCCACGGGACGCCTGAATGCCCTCCCGCAGTAGTGGATTTCAAACTGCAGTCAACGCGTGTTAGTGCTCGCCGCAGCTTAGTTAAAGGGCCCCTTGATTTGCTGTCTTATTCAATGTAGATAGGCTTTGCAGTCTAAATCCAGGATGCCATTTTCACTGTCTTATTGGGCCAGATTCCATAAATGACGCCTAACGTCTTGGCGCCAAAGGCAACTGCACCTACTGCATGTCAGTCAAAGTTAGGCGCCGTTTGTAAAAATCACACCTACCAGCGTCTAAATCGATTTGGGTGCTGGTTGGTATCATAATGTAAGGTGCCAGTATATTATGCCTGGGTTTTCTTGGCCTAATATACCAGCGCTTAAGGTAGATGCCTACCAGTGGCTAACTCAATCCATGCCACAATACTGCCCCTAACTACGCCTACTTTATGTGTAGGCACCAGTAGGCGCTGGTAGGTGCTTTAGTGTAGATGCCTGGCAAACAAGAAGAATTTACCAAATCGATCCACAGTGAAAAATGGTCAACCAGGAAACAACACAACACTGTGGAGACGATGATCTCGATGAGCAGTTTATTGTGACTAAAGTCTTCACGTGTAAAAGCAACACGTACCGTACTTCAAAATCCAAATAGTACACAGTTATCAAATCCGTGGTATGGACCCGACATGGTCCGTGTTGCGGTAATAGGCAACTTTCTTCTGGGGGTCTGTTCTTATGAAACCACAAAGAACAGAAATGCTTGAAAGCATCCAAAATACTGTGTTATGAAATTCGGAACGCAGCAACGCAGTCTGAATCAAAGGGCATAGAGAAAGTGGAGAGGGACAGATTCTTCGAACTTTCAGAAACTACAAGAACGAGAGGGCATACGGAAAAATTAAGAGGGGACAGATTCAGAGCCAATGCTAGGAAGTTCTTCTTCACCCAAAAGGGTGGTGGATGCCTGGAATGCGCTTCCAGAGGGTGTTATAGAACAGGGTACGGTATCAGGGTTCAAGAAAGGATTGGATGAATTCCTGAAGAAAAAATGGATAGAAGGGCATAGATAGAGATCACTATACAGGTCCTGGACCTGATGGGCCGCCGCGTGAGCGGACTGCTGGGCAGGATGGACCCCTGGTCTGACCCAGCAGAGGCACTGCTTATGTTCTTATGTTATCAGTGTAGATGCCTACCACGAGGTGACGGGCCCCTACTGAGTTAGGTGCCTACTGGCCAATTGATTTTTTATAACTGTGTTTTAAATAATTTTTTAATGGTGCTTTCAATTAAGCCAATTAAAAAAAAAAGTTAGATGCCTAGATTGGTAGGTGCCCCAATCTTGGCTCCTATCGGTAGGCACCCTTTATAGAATCATGGCCATTATGTTGGAAATATACTGTGGTTTTGAGGATTCTTCTACATGTTCCTCAATCATTGTTCCAAATAGCAATGCCTCTATCACAGATATTTTGTCTTTATTGAATTTCAGTAGATACTGAGACTGAATCAACATAGTCCTGCTTCCTGGAGACAGAAATTATGTTGTGAATCATTGAGTAAATAGGTTGCATAGCGATTTATTTTAATTTCAGCCTGGCAATTATACTTCTGTGCATCTCCTATTGAAAACCTGTCTTAACGGATCATAGGAACTGAGACATCAGCAAGATTTTCTCTGAGTGCATTAATGTAATGAATCGTAAGATAATGTTTTTAGTAATGTGGGAGAGTCCGAAAAACAGAAATTAATTAGAATTTGAAAAAAGTTTCTAAGATGATGAGTTTATTGCTTAATAACCTCTGAAAGTTGAAGGATAATTTTTATTAATTGTCACACAAAAGTACTGGAACATTGAGTAGACTAGATTTCCCTTTGCAACCAAAGGATGACTCAATCAGGAGGTAAACTAGGGTTACCAGATTTCTTCAATTAAACAAAAAGAGGACATGTGGTCCCTGTCGGGTTTTGGAAATCCTTCCGGGCACCCAGATAGTCCTCTAAAAAGAGGACATGTTCAGATTTCCCCAGCCATTGATAACCCTAAGATAAGCAAGTACTCGGGATACAAATTACAGGCAAGATTTTCGAAGGATTTTCTGTGGATAAACAGAATTGATAAAATGTACAGTAAGAGCAGCTGTTTTAGAAAGATACACATTGAAAAAATAAACAGCACATGGAAGTGTCAGAAATGGCGATTTTGCAACTTCCACATATAAATACCAACACATCCTTGTATAGTTGCCTGATGTTATAAACCTACACAAATATGGAATATTGGTACTCTTTGGGTTTTGGCCAGGTACTAATGACCTGGATTGGTCACCGTGAGAACGGGCTACTGGGCTTGATGGACCATAGGTCTGACCCAGTATGGCTATTCTTATGTTCTTATGAGTGAGTACCAACATTTAATTAATGAGGACACAATTTTTAAACTCCAGATGGGGGCCTTTGGTAGGGTTACAGATGAGCATCATCTGAAACATATATGCTAAGTATTTTTCCCATCAATACGTCAATAATGTGTCGGTGACCAGCTGAATCTGACCTGGATATTCAATGCTGAACCACATCTAAAAAAAATGGCAGGAGGGATACTGACTCCCTCCTGCTGACTCTTTCCTTCTCTCCCCCTCCAAAACAAACACTGATACCCCAGTCCCCTCCCCCTCCCTCTACCTCTAAAAGTTGGGAGCAGGAGGGGTGCTCAGTCCCTCCTGCTCCTCGGCCTCCTCTGATGTGACTGGGCCTTAGGCCCCACCCTGGTGAATCATGGTATGTATGGGGAGGGGCCTAAGGCCCTTATTGTCTCAGGCTCCTCGGGTTCCTCCCTTGGGAAGGGCCTGAGGTGCCTGAGCCAATCAGGGACTTCCTTAGGGTTGAGCCTATAAAACTGTGTTCTAGCTGGCTATAAGACATCCAAGCAGGCCTGCTCCTCCTCCTCCTTCCTTCCAGCCGCAATTCTTTCTTCACAAAGCCATAGCAGCAGAGTATGGCCAGAGGTCCTGGTGTGCTGGCTGCAAGGCTTACTACCAAAAGGTGTGCGGTCATGTAGCTTGGAGGCAACATTGAATGGGCTGCGTCACATTTACCACATAGGAATTGCTATCGTGGCTTTGTAAAAGGGGCCCATAGTTAACCAAATCAATTGTTTGGAATACAGGGGTGGACCAAAAGTAGGTATGTTTATTGTTTCTCGCCTAGATTTGTAGATAGGCGGGTTATAAATGATTTTTAATTAATTAAATAAAATAAATAAACATATACAGTATTTATTCATCATTTCTTTTTATTTTACAGGTGTTGCAAATATTTGTGTGAAGTTTTTGCATCAGTTACATTGTTTTGTTTTTACTTGATTATTGTTCAGTAATGTCAGGTTGGGGGGGTTTGGGGGGATTCAAGGGGCTGGTGGCAGGAGGGAGTGGGCATGCCTCCTGCCAATTTCAGGGGTGCTTGTTGGGGGATTGTCTGTTGCGGCAAGCTTAGCTGATTGTGGTGGGGTATTCCCCCCCCTCCCCCCGATCAGCTTAGCCGACAGGACTCTCCTAAGCGCAGCTTTGGGGAGTCCTGCCGGCTCAGTTGATTGGGGATTCCCTTGCCATGATCAGCTGACGGCAAGGGATCCCTCAGCAAAGAAAGGCGGCTGAGCCGCCTACCTTTGTGATCAGTCTCAAAGGTGTGATTCTCTCGGGAAGAGTTTGGAACTGGTTTCAGGGTTTTTTAACCAAAAGATCATATCAAGTGATCTGCGATGGGAAATACTCCAACTCTTAGAAAACCCTTCGGGAGTACCTCAAGGTTCCCCACTATCACCCACCTTATTTAATATCTACATTTCTTCTTTAGGGCACCTATTACAAAAGCTAAACCTAAAATACTACATATATGCTGATGATATCTCTCTTTTTATTCCCCTGAATAACGCGACCAGTGAAACTTTAAAACACATTTCCCATATCATGACTGAAATCGAACAATGGACTGTCAAACTTTAAATTGAAATTAAACACAGAAAAGACAAAAATTTTCTTGGCAAGCCCAAAGGACAAAATCACTATAACATCAATACACCTAAACGGTCATGATCACCCAATATCAAAAACTATAAAAATATTAGGAGTCACTTTAGTCACCCACTTGACCGTGATCGAACACACGAACTTGGTGGCAAAAAAGTGCTTCTTTGCACTATGGAAATTAAAAACCATCAAAAAACATTTCGACCCTCTATCTTTCAGACTACTGGTACAGTCATTGATTCTATCCACCCTGGACTACTGCAACATCATTTATGTGGGTATACCTAAAAAAAACTGTGAAAAAATTAAGAATAGTGCAAAACACGGCCGTCCACTTAATATTTGGACTAAAGAAAAGCGAACACATTAGTCCCTACTACAAACTGCTACACTGGTTGCCAACAGAGGCACGAATAATATTCAAATTCTCTTTCTTTTGCTTTAAACTGGTGTGGGGAATGGCCCCTACCTATCTCTTACCACATTTCGAGTTGCACATCCCCACGAGGACAACCAGAAATTGCAATCTTTTTGCCTATCCAAAGATCACTGATTGCAAATACAGGACCTTTCTGGACAGAACCTTTAAGTTAGCAAGCTAGCAAACAGCAGACCTGGCTAGGCAATTACATCGATCTACGGCGCATTTCGGAAAGAAATTAAGACAGTTCTGTTAGATAGATTTATCTCCTAGTCAGATACCCCTTCTAAAATTATTAACAACATATCGATATTGTGTATTCTCACTAATTTTATTCTGTTTCCACTGACTGTTCAGTGACATCTTCTCTATTTGTATTCTGGAATTCGCTGATTGTCCAGCTCTCTTCACTGTAAACCGTCTAGAAGTCGCAAGATTGTGACGGTATAGAAAAAATAAAATTATTATTATTATTATTATTAACTGGCCCCAGTGACATGGGTGCCAGTTAGAGAATCGGGGGGGAGGGGGGTTAGGCGTCTGTTTGTTGGGGGCAGACTCCATTCTGCATAGGACGCATGTACCCGATTCTCAGCCGCTTCTTAGGCGGCTGCCAAGACAGGCATCCTTTACAGAATCAGGCCCTTAGTGTGCCTTTTGTAAAATAGGCTGAAAATTATGAATGCCCTGACTGAAGGGGCCCCCCCCCATATCTCCCTTCACTTATCTCCCCCTATATGCCTCCCCATGATCTCTGTTCGTCGGGCAAGCCCATCTTATCCGTACCCTTCTCTTCCACTGCCAACTCCAGACTCAGTCCCTTCTTTCTTGCGGTACCATATGCCTGGAACAGGCTGCCTGAATCAATACGTCGTGCTCCCTCCCTAGCAGCATTCAAATCCAAGCTAAAAGCCCACTTTGTTTGAATCTGTTTTCAACTCCTAATTCCCACTCACTGCTGTCAGATACCTAGACCCACTGTATCCTTTTCTCTACCATAATCTCCCCAACCCCGAAATGTCCTGTTTAAATTAGATTGTAAGCTCTTCTTAGCAGGGACCATCTATTGTATATTAAAAATGTACCACGCTGTGTACGCCTTTCAGCGCTTTAGAAATAATAAATAGTAGAAGTAGTAGTAGTTAGAAGTCCCCTTTGTGACCTAAAATTGAAACAAAATCATATCCTTCTTGATGACTGAATTCTGTATTTAAAGTTTTGCATAAAGATTCTGAAAATGTAAATTTTAGGTCATTTATATGGTAGTTTTATTATAAAAATCCACATCAGGACTACCATAATGGAAATTTGAATAGATGGCAATGTTTGTGTTTTAAAATGATTTGAAATACCTTTTTGTTTTATTGTAATGCTTAAGTGGACTTTTAAAGGAGTGGTATTGGCAGGGAAACGTGGGTCAGGCAATGCATTGTATAGAAATGCTAATAATTGTAATAGCCATGGGATCATTTAGAGAGGTGGTGGTGTGCTAGAAAGATGGAGAGATAAAAATGGAGTATAGAATGTTCCGGAAATGGAATCATTTCATTATTACATGTTAGCTTTGTAGCTATGGAAATTTCTAATTGAATCATATTTTCCTAGTATTAATTAAACACCAAGCAAGAATGACTGGTGAACCTTACTGATTGTGTGATTCCCTAATTTACTTAAATGAGTTATAATGATGATGATGTGCCAGAATTACTTATTATTTTCGACCGAGATTCTAAGTCTAATAGATGTTGGCACTGTCATCTTGAATCTGGAACATTGGATCATTTATTGTTTTTTTGCCCTTTAATATATAATTTTTGGAAATCTATTTGGAGTCAAATTAGTAATTTACTTGAAAATCCGGTGGCACTTTCATATGATACGATATTATTTGGAACTTCAGTGAGAAAATAAAAGTCAAATATCTAATAAAAACAATAAGTTTTTACTCATAATGACAGGAGTTGCTATTCAGCAAATTACGAGGAATTGGAAAAATTATGATAGATTAAGTTATAGTTTTTGGTGGAATTCATTATGCCATATTTTTAAAATGGAGAAAATAATAGCTGTCCAACGAGGAAGTTATAAAAAGTTTATGGAGGTCTGGGAGCCATTAACAAATTATTGTAAGGATTAATTATAATTTAGTAATTAATAATTTATTTCTCTCCTTTTGATTATTAAAGAATAAGGGGGGAGGGGGAGGATTTTATATGTATAAAATTATATGATTACATTAGAAGAAGGATGGGAGGGCGAAGTTATAGTTTGATTTCAGTGAATGTATTATTAATAAGTATTATTATAGTGTATATATTATATGATTGTATAATGAATTACTTGTTGAAAGTTTTAAAATGAATAAAGAAATAAAAAAAAATAATAATAATATCAGTCATAGGAAAATTTGGAATTTTAAGCTGTATTCACTTTCTCTATAACTTCTCATTGCACTAGAGTAGAACATTTGGAGTAACCATACCAGTGTAAATTCAAGTGTCTCACTTCCAAGATCATTTGCATGAATCAAAAACATTTTTTTTCCCCTTTATATATACAGAAGTCTTATCTGTATGTTGTTCAATTTAGTATTTCACTGCCATGGCTAGCTTTGGGTAAGCAAAGTCAGCAGGGCAATTTTCTGGGACTCCCAACGGCAGATGCCACCCCTTGAAAAAGCTGAGTGATGTCGTACAGAGGCAACATCCTGAACATCTGGCTGGCTTGTGGTCCTCAGGGCAACAATGAAGAATGCTGGACTGAGGTTGCGATAGACATCGCGGGGACGGGGACAAATTCAGTCACCATGGTATTGCAAACTTGCATGTTCGGCTGTGACAGAAATTTAAATACATTTGCTCTGTTTGGTGCGCCAGAGCTAAAATCGTTTGAGAGACACTGATCTAAGTGGAGAACAAAAACTGGAAAACAACGAACAGACAGCAGATAATGTACAAGATGCCAGGCGTTGTTTATTAGTAAATGCAGTAACATATACAACCTTATAGCCAACCAAGGGACCCGACACGGTCCGTGTTTCGGATAACACGCCTTCCTCAGGGGTCCATGGTGGTTAAGGTATAAAGCAAACTGCATAAAAGATAACAAACACACGATCCTATTCAACATCTTTATAAGAGATTTGACAGAAGGGCTCCATGGTAAAATAACATTATTCGCCGATGACGCCAAACTAAGCAATGTAGTGGGCAAAAGCACAACAGACATAAATTCAATGTCCGACAACATGATGCACGACCTACTCCTACTGGAGCGCTGGTCTAGGTCCTGGCAACTCAGCTTCAATGCCAAAAAATGCAAAGTCATGCACCTGGGCAGCCAAAATCCATGCAAGACTTACACCCTTAATGGCGAGATCCTAACAAGAACTGAAGCAGAACGAGACTTAGGGGTGATCGTCAGTGAGAACATGAAGACTGCCAATCAAGTGGAGCAAGCTTCATCCAAGGCAAGGCAAATCATAGGTTGCATACGCAGGAGTTTCGTCAGCCGTAAGCCTGAAGTCATTATGCCATTGTATAGATCCATGGTGAGGCCCCACCTGGAATACTGTGTGCAATTCTGGAGGCCGTATTACCGTAAGGATGTGCTGAGACTGGAGTCGGTCCAGAGAATGGCCACCCGGATGGTCTCAAGACTCAAGGATCTCCCGTACGAGGAACGGCTGGATAAGTTGCAGCTGTACTCACTCGAGGAACGCAGAGAGAGGGGTGACATGATTGAGACATTCAAGTATCTCGCGGGCCGCATCGAGGTGGAAGAAGATATCTTCGTTTTCAAGGGTCCCGCGGCAACAAGGGGGCATCCATGGAAAATCAGGGGCGGGAAACTGCACGGGGACACCAGGAAATTCTTTTTCACTGAAAGGGTGGTTGATCGCTGGAATAGTCTTCCACTTCAGGTTATTGAGGCCAGCAGCGTGCCTGATTTTAAGGCCAAATGGGATAGACACGTGGGATCTATTCACAGAGAAAGGTAGGGGAGGGTCATTGGGGTGGGCAGACTATATGGGCCATGGTCCTTATCTGCCGTCTATTTCTATGTTTCTATGTTAGGGAACTTTCTGTGAAGTTACAGGGAAATACTTTTAAAACCAATAGGAGGAAATTTTTTTTCACTCAGAGAATAGTTAAGCTCTGGAACATATTGCCAGAGGTTGTGGTAAGAGCGGATAGCGTAGCTGGTTTTAAGAAAGGTTTGGACAAGTTCCTGGAGGGAAAGTCCATAGTCTGTTGTTGAGAAAGACATGGGGGAAACCACTGCTTTGCCCTGGATCGGTAGCATAGAATATTGCTACGCCTTGGGTTTTAGCCAGGTGCTAGTGACCTGGATTGGCCACCGTGAGAACGGGCTACTGGGCTTGATGGCCTGACCCAGTAAGGCTATTCTTATGTTCAATACCAGCTCTGGTTATCAGAGGCTGAAACTTTACACACTGTTTATTCAATTTTCTAAACTGTTCTCCCAGGGGAGTTCAGAATGGTTTACATGAGTTTATTCAGGTACTCAAGCATTTTTCCCCGCCTGTCCTGGTGGTCTCACAATCTATCTAATGTACCTGGGGCAATGGGGGATTAAGTGACTTGCCCAGGGTCACAAGGAGCAGCATAGGTTTGAACCCACAACCCCAGGGTGCTGAGGCTGTAGCTTTAACCACTGCGCCACTCTGGAAATCAAAATGTATCAGAAGTGAGCCAAGTAAAGGACAATCAAGCCGTTGTGACATCACTGATGAGGTTGGCTCTTATTGGAGGAATGAGGCATTGTGACATCACAGTATCAGCTCTGGTTACCAGAAACTTTTCATACTATTTATTCAGTTTTCTATACCGTTTTCCCAGGGGAGCTCAGAATGGTTTACATGAGTTTATTCAGGTACTCAAGCATTTTCCCTGTCTGGCCTAGTGGGCTCACAATCTATCTAATGTACCTGGGGCAATGGGGGATTAAGTGACTTGCCCAGGGTCACAAGGAGCAGCGTGGGTTTGAACCCACAACCCCAGGGTACTGAGGCTGTAGCTTTAACCACTACGCCACACTCTGTAGTTGGCATATCAAGAACAATCTTTAGACTATTACCATATGGGAAATAGAGTACATCCAGAGTTTTCACATACTGATGCTGTGTGGAGAGAGAAAATCCCAGAGTGATCTGTGGATGTCATTGTTTTTAATCTTCTTGATTTATCAAATTCTGTAGGAACCAAGTAGAAAATACTCAGTTCTCGAAAAAGGCCTGTGCATAAATCTCTGAAGTTGGCAGAGGAGTCGGAGACCGAGGCAGGCAATACCTATCATTGATCTGGCAATTTGTTTCTCAACAACTGTAAAAATTTGAGAGATAAGTAGTTCCTTCATTCAAGAGCTCCCAGCACAAATCTGTAAACATTCTGTCGATGTTTTCTCTTTAATTCTTTCCTTTTGATCTTCATTTGAAGAGAGCGGGTTGTGCGAATTTAAATCAATCTGTATTGCTGTGAATTATTTAAGAAGAGAAAGACATGCTGTTTTTGAGCCCTCCCGGCAGCAGGGTCTTGAAGTATACGCTTCTCCCCCTATGGAGAAGAACCCAATAGCCTATTTTAGGGTAAAGAAAGGGAACAGTCTGCACTTCTTATCAGTAATGTTTCCCACTGACATGCACAGAAACATGGTTTGAACTGAAAAAAAGATAAATGCAGCCCCTATTAAGCTGTGGACAGTAATACTAGCATTCTACCTATTGGCAATTCCACATGTAACCGCAGTTGTAGAATTCATACTTTAACACCCTGTGAGTGACGGAGCTAAAGCGCGCCAGGCAATCACGCAAGGGCAAAGGAGCTCAAACAAATGTGCGCAGGACATCAGCATTCCAGATTATTTTATTTATTTTTTGTTTATTTTAAGTGTGCTGATCGAATAATATAAAATGTTAAAAACAATAATGTAAAATCAACCAACCAATCTTCTCATAACAATAAGCGAAAAGATTTAGGGCTCCTTTTACTAAGGTGCGCTAGCGGTTTTAGCACGTGCTACAATACCGCACGTGCTAAACGCTAACGCCTCCTTAGAGCTTGCGTTAGTATTTTTCGTTTAGCGTGTGGTTAACGCGCGCTAATCTTTAATGGCGCGCTAAAAACGCTAGCGCACCTTAGTAAAAGGAGCCCGTAATCTATAAAAAAAATAAATAGCAATATTCCATCTGTTGCTTCTGTGGGTTTCAGGGGAGAGAAAAAATAAAATGATGTTAGAAAAAGCAACTTAGAAGATTCAGGCCTGGAAGAAAATTAAAGCCCTCCCTTCATTTATCTAGCAATTTTCTTTCCAATGGTAATTATCCCCTCGACTCGCGAACCTTTTAATGGGATACAACTGTTTAATATCCTTTGTGTTTTCCTAATCATATTTCTACACAAAATCGTTTTTAGTACTAGGATGTGAGAGAAGAAAGACTGATAAGAGACACAAATAATAGTAAGAATTCAATGAAAGGATGCATCTTGTTGACTAAATCATGTGCACAAGGGGAAAGAAACCATGTTTTCTTACTTTTTTTTTTTTAAATATACATTTGAATTATGAATCTCAAAAACTGATGTATCCTGGGAATGACCAATAAAACTCTGAAGATTTGGGGCTTGTTTTACAAAGCCACGCGGTAACGGCCCCGAAGCCCATAGAGATTTATAGGGCTTTGGGGCTGTTGCTGCGCGGCAGCCGCTAGCACGGCTTTGTAAAGCAGGCCCCTGGATTAAAATGCTTCAGTTATTTATTTAAAATATTTATATCTTGCATATCACAAAAATCTATGTGGGTTACAATAAACACACAAATACATTATTAGACCAAACAACACATCAACACACTCAAATAAAAATTAAAACTGTTAAAATAACAGTCTTCATCCAGACTTTAGCAAAAAAAATAAATAAATAAAAGCAACAACCACAACTTCCCTTCACAAAGTACCAAAAGCTTCCTGGAAAAAGTAAGCCTTGAAAGCCTTGCGAAAAGAAAGAAACGGCGATACCCGGTGAATATCATCAGGGAGGGCAGTCCGCAGCCGTGGGCCCGCCACACTAAAGACCCTGGAATGAATTCTGACTTTTTCAATAAACCGTAACGGAGGCATTTCCAACAAATGTTGAGACTCTGGCGGTAGAGTACTGGAGGGTACATATAGAATAATTAAAGAACCCACTACCTTTGGTAGCATATGCTGTATGGCCTTAAATACTGAAACTAGGATCTTAACCCTTTATTTGACATTGTTGCTCAGAAGCAACATGTGTTTCTAAGGCTCCTAAGGGAGATCTGCATCTCCAAATGCCTGTTGCATGGCACTGGCGCTTTCGTTCAACATCAAGTTACATAAAGCAGCCGGTTTCACCATCTGCCAATTAAAGGGTTAAACTGAATTCTCCAAGGAACTGGAAGCCAATGCAACTTAGCCAACAAAGGAGTTACATGCTCCATACGAGAAATTCCCACAGTCGCTCTAGCCGTCACATTCTGCGCCACTTGCTATTAGAAACAGAAGGCTCAATATTGAGATCCTAAATTTGTCCCCTATTTTCAACCAGTGCACCTAAAGAGAGAATAAATAGGGAGCACTAGCGGAGCTAATTATGCTGCACTGCTTGCCTCAGCTGGTAAAAAGAATGGGGAACCTATCCACCCCCACATTCTTCATAGAATTCAAAAAGTGAAAACTCTAGACCAGTGGTTCTTAAACCCATCCTAGGGGTCCCCCCCAGGACTGCTTTAGACTATCCAAAGGTCAGGAGGATAAGGGGGCAGGGAACAGAGGACAATTCCTTAAAATCTGCAAGAGTTCCCTATCGGGGATATACCATTCAATGAAGACACTATAAGTAGAGGCTCAGAGAGCTCCGACAAAGCTGTTCAGAGACTTTGAGGGTCATTTTTTTTGAAAGTGCATCTATCTCCAATTTGGACACCCTGAGAATTCATTCAAAATTCAGATGGCAAAAATGTCTATTTTCAAAACTGCTAGACATTTTTTTTTTTTTTTTTTTTCCAAAAAATGGTTTATTTAGACATCTTGGAATCAGGACGTCCAACCATAGGATGCCTAACTTTTTGGCCATTTTGGAACACAAAAGCATTCAAGTTCTAAATGTCCAACCCCAAGCCATTCGGATGTGGATGGTGCCACACAGAGAGTGGGACACCTTAGATGACACTGCTGTGAACTTCACATTAAGGGTGTCGGGGACTCATGTCACCCTAACCCCCATATAACATATGGTGAGCCCTCAGACTCTCCCAAAACCTTCTGTACCCACCTGTCGACCACCCTAATAGCCCTTATGGTTCCAGATGGCACCTATATGGCAGTATAGTAGGATTTTGGTGGGCTCACACTTTCCACCATAAACGTAGTGATTAGAGTGGGATACGGGACTTGGTTCCCCTCTCTATGGTTCACTACACTGCCCTCCAGGCTATTCCTTACCAGGTGCTGCTGTTCTAGAGACAGGTATATACTGTTTCATTCGGATCTTTGGGGGATGGGAGGGGGGGGGTCAGTGACCACTGGGGGAGTGTAGGAGGTTCATTACTTAATCCCTCCAGTGGTCATCTAGTCAGTTTGGGTACCTTTTTTGGCACTTAGACCCTTGTCTAGCTCTGGACACCTAAGTTGTATCCTGGACGTCTTGGGAAAGGTTCTCATGCCCTTTTGAACTTTGGACTCTCAGTGGACAAGAAGAATAGCGAAATGTCCAGAATGTTGGTTTCAAAAATTGACACTTGGACGTTTTGGTGAGAAAAACACCCAGGTGTCGGTTTATGCTGTTTTTTTGGGATGTCTTTGTGTTTTGAAAATGAGCCCCTTTAGGTTTAAGGAAAAAAAACACCTTTTTTAAAAATTTCTCTCTGGCTGTACACAGAGGATCTCTATATAGAAAGAAGATGGAAACAAATTAAAACAAAGCTTAAATGATGTCATGGTTGGAGTGAGCTTTGACTGCGACTTCTATGGGCTGGGTCCTGTAAATGACAAAAACAGATCAGGATCAAGACTGGAGTGGGTGGAAAGTATGACCAGTGCTGAGCAGACTCTCTAGGTCTGTGACCCAAAAATGGCAGGTAGAGAAAGGATGTAGGTATATTGTACTATCACATACACATTACTTGCAATCATAGCAGATGAGTAGACATTGTAACGTTGATATTAGAGAATAAATGATTCTAGGTAGCCCTGGGGAAAGGTAGATGTTCTTAAGGTTGACATTAATTATTGGGGTATCATGTTCCAAGATTGCATCATATAACTGCAGTTGGTAAGGTGGCAAGTTACCGACTACCCCAGGGGTGGGCAACGAGGGCCGCAATCTATTCGGGTTTTTAGGATTTCCTCAATGAATATGCATGAGACCCATTTGCATACAGTGGAGGTAGTTCATGCAGATAGATCTCATACATATTCAGTGGGGAAATCCTGAATGCCCGCCTGGATTGCGGCCCTCGTTGACCACCCCTGAACTACCCTGTTCTTGATGCTAGTGTTTAATCATAAAGAAGTGTAACTTGCACAGAATGACAGATATAATAATGGCCACCTTTGTGGGCAGACTGGATGGACTGTACAGGTCTTTTATCTGTCACCATGAACTATGTTACTATGACATTATTCCTGTTACCTGAAGAAATACAATTTCCAGTAAACCCTTTTGGTTCAAAATAAACATTCTGGCCTGAATGTTTACATATGGATTTGGCACTGCAGAGTGTGTGTGTGTGTTATGGGGGTGGGGGGGGTGTGTGAATTAGTGTGGGTCCTTTTAGTTTCATCTACCCAGAAAAGTAGAATCCCGTGACAACGTCTTTCATCCCTGTGGGAATCCTGCGGGTTCCGCAGGCTTTCTGCATTCCCCATTCTCGTGCAGTCCCCTGGGAATGAAAATGGAAGGCAAAGAAATTTGGTTTGAATAATGAGAGGGGCCAAGCTTCTATGGCTGGCTGCTGCGATATATCGTTAGTAGTGTAGGCAAGACTGTATAGATTGTCTATTCTTCCTTAGTCTGTAATTCACTCTAGATTTACTGACTTGTGCAAAGTAAGACTGCATCTGCTGCTTTTTTTTTTTTTTTTTTAAACATTTTCTCGGGTTGCCAACAAGCATTTATATCATGGGTTAAGTGCTGCCCTCTAGGGAGTGCAAGAAAGATTGAGAGAGTCAGTGAGAGAGAGGGAGGTGGGAATATAGTATAAGTAATCTATTCATATGTTTACTGTATATATGCATGAGAGAGAGGGAATGAGTCTGGAAGCCTCGGAGCCTCATTTGTATCCCTAATAAGAAGCAGTAGTCTATCAATGTGTCTCCACTTTTCTTTGATCTTGATGCCTTTCTGATCATCACATAAATTAGTAATTGTGAAGAAAGGCTGATCTTAGTCAAACCTCAAAGCAAGCAGTTGTGGGAGGAGGAGAGAGAGAAGCTGATTATACAGCTGAAGTGGTGTCATCGAGTGGCCTAGTTCAGACACCTTCCGAGTATACATATAGCGCAGTTGGATCTCTGCTATTTGAAAACTGTCAGAGAGGTTCAATACTTTATGTATCCTGTGATACACTTTTTTTTGTCCTAATACACTTCTCCCTCGGTATTTGCGGGAGTTGGGTGCAGAGCTGGACCGCGAAGTGTGAAAAAACACGAATAAGTTTTCAGCCGGCTTTGACCCACCCCGCCTCATTCTGGACCTTCCTGCCTCCCTCCCGGCATCCCAGACCTTACTTGGTGGTCTAGCGGGCTTTCGGGGCAGGAGCGATCTTCCTACGCTCCTGCCCCGTGCAGATCACTCAAAGCAAATGGCTGCCATGAGTTCCCGTAATCTTTCGAGACTACGATGGGAATTCCCCGCAGCCATTTTGTATGAGTGATTTGCACGGGGCAGGATCGTAGGGAGATCGTTGCTGCCCCGAAAGCCCGCTAGACCACCAGGTAAGGTCTGGGATGCCAGGAGGGAGGCGGGGAAGATCCAGAATTAGCTTTTTTTAAAAAAAAACAAAAATAAAAAATCGCGAACAACCGAATCCGCAGATACTGAAACCGCGGATTCGGAGGGAGAAGTTTATACCCAAATGAAACCCTAAGATGACAGACTCTGCATGCAGTACAACAACAGAGAAACAGAACTATATTTCTTCCTGAACGGTGCAAAATATAGACAGCAGATGTAAATTCTGAAAACTGACACGTTTCAATCACTAAATTGAAAATAAAATCACTTTTCCTGCCTTTGTCATCTGCTGATTTTATTTTCCCCACTCATCTTTTCCCAGTCTCCGGTTGCACTTCCTTCAGTCTGTGCTCTTAACTCTGTTTCCAAGGCCTTCTTATGCATTTGCTCTTTCCTCTCCTTCACTTTCTGCCCTACATCCATTTTTCAAAAAAAAAAGCCCCACACCAAATATTAAATGTGTCCAATTATTTAATAACAACTATATATAAATATTCAAATCTAGATTTTCATGTGCTCATAGAGAAATTTTCACAGGACGCCATGCGGGAATAAAATATTACCATTGATGCATGAAATATTAATCGTAGCACATTATTAACGGGTTTCAAGTAGCTCAACTGTTAGTGAGATGTCTCTTAAGTGTAAAGGATGCCCCTCCCCCCATTTTTCACGGACATCTTGCTAACAGTTATTGAGCTACTTGAAGACCATAAGAATTGCCGCTGCTGGGTCAGACCAGTGGTCCATCGTGCTCAGCAGTCTGCTCCCGCGGCGGCCCGCTGGTCAAAGACCAGCGCTCTAACTGAGACCAGCAGGAACTTGTCTAACTTTGTCTTGAATCCCTGGAGGGTGTTTTCCCCTATGACAGACTCCGGAAGAGCGTTCCAGTCTTTAATAATGTGCTATGATTAGAATGCCATGCACTGCTGGTGAAAATTTCTCTATGAGCACATGAAAATCTAAATTTTAATATTTATTTATAGTAGTGTTTTTAAATAATTGGACACATTTAATATTTGGTGTGGGGCTTTTGTTTGGAAATATTTTGCCTTTTATCCCAACCATTTTATTGGTTTGGAGTAAAAATCCCCTGTTTGTTTTTGGATCAATCCCACATGCATCTTTGGCATTAACTTTTAATATTCAACTGTCTTCAATTTTTCTGCTTCCTTCTCAGATCTATTTACTTTTCCATGTCTTCCCTTCCCATCTGTCCATGCGTACTATCTTTTCCCTCTCTCTGCCCTTCCCCCACCATCCATGCCCTTCACTACCATCCATCTCCCTCTTTCTTCTCCCTTATTCCCATCTATCCATAAACAGCATTTCTTCCATCTCTCTTTCCTTCCCCATCCCTGTGCACCATGTCCTCCTTCTCTCTCCCTTCCCCTCCATTCCTATGTACCATCTCCTCCTTCTCTTTCCCTCTCCCTCTCCTGTGGTCTGACATCTATCTTCCTCCTTTTCCTCTATGGTCTGGGATTTTTATCCTCTCTTTCTCACAGTCTGGCATCTCTCTCCTCTCCTTCCTTTCCCTCCCCCTCCCTTTGTGGTTTGGCATCTCTGCCTTTCCCTTCCCCTCTCCCTGCCTTAGTCTGGAATCCCTCCCTCCTTCCTTTCTCTCTCCAGTGGTCTGACATCTTTATCTGCCCCTTCCATTCCCTCCCCTGGTACATACAGTACATGTATTGATTCTTGTAAGTGTTGGATACAATTAGACATGAGCAATCACAAATAATAAATAGCCCTCATGTTCAGTAAGATCGCTTGCAACAAATAAGCTATTGGATTCACTTTATTGGTGTAATACTGTTAATTAAATTCAGACACATTCTAATTATGTTTGAAGTGAACTTAGTTTACTGTTCCAGCTTCATGAATGCAAACCTTGCTTGGTATAAAAGTATTCATTAGTAAGCTGGTAGACAATGAGAAGGCTGATTAAATCACTTGTAACAATCATATCAATCTTTTTCCTTCATCCACGACGGATCCAATTGGTTCAGTTCCAGACAAGAGATTGGCCAGACATTTCATATCACCTAGATGAGTAATAAAATGTAGCCGCTCTCTATTTGAAGAGACAACGTTCAATGCAATAATAAGTTATACATGTTTGCTATTTTATAAAATGAAGTAACCATGAAAAGTGTGGGTTTTTTTCTTTTTAAAATTTATTTCTACAAAGATGCTCGATAAAACAATTACATTTTGTGCCATTTCCCCCTTGCAGGAGGCATTGTTGATAAGGATCTTCGTCACTACCTCAATTTACGTTTCCAGAAGGGTTCCGTGGACCATGAGCTCCAGCAGATAATTCGAGACAATCTCTACCTCCGAACAGTGCCATGTGAGTGCAGAAGATTTTATCTGCTTTCTCATTTCAGCTTTTCTTTAGAGGGCAGATGTCTGGTTAAATCAATGTGAAATGATCTTTCCGTGAAAGTCAGGTATTATGCTTTAGAGTTGAAAGGTATTTTGGGTGCTTGGGGGTGGAGGTCAAATGTTGACCTTTGCCAACGGAAAGTTTTAGATTATATCTGTTGTGAAATATAGAAGCAAGCATTTCTTAAAAGACCAAATAGACTGGTGTATCTCTCTCCCTGAAGAGATATAGTTTAGAGTACAGGCAGTCCCCGAGTTACAGACACCCGACTTAAGAACGACTCGTACTTAAGGACATAGTTGTGGCTCCATATGATTTCACTGATCAGTATTTCCAGTGGCTTAGACTCCTACACTTCTGTAGCAGATTCAGGAATGATTTATGACCACATTAAGAACAGTGTGTGGTTGTGCATGCTGTACCTTAGAGGGAACACTGGGACAGTTGGCCCTTTTGTCAGCTGGGAGCAGCAAGAATCTTAAAATCTACAAGTTCTGAGTTACCGTATATACAAATCCAACTTAACAGCTTTAAAAACGTATCTTGTTCTTAACCCAGGAATTGCCAATATAGGAATAATCAATCCATTGTGACATCACTGCTGAGACTGGCTCTTAGGCATTGGTGGAATGAGGCATTATGACATCACAATATGAGCTCTCGAATGTTGCTTCTTAAGAATGTGGTTGCAGCTTCATATGATTTCACCAAGCAGTATTTCCACTGGCATAGACTCCTAAACTTTGCCTGTAGCAGATTCTGGAATGATGAATGGCCACATTAAGAACAGTCTGTGGTTGTGCATGCTGTACCTTACAGGGAACACTGGTAGGGACAGTTGGCCCTTTTGTCAGTTGGGAGCAGAGGTAAGCAGCAAGAACCTTAAAATTTACAAGTTATGAGTTCCATACAAATCCAACTTTAGAACAGCTTTAAAACATAACTTGTGCTTAACCCGGGGGACTGCCTGTTGTCATTTTGGTGTACGTGTGCCTACATTTAAAGGAAGCCGAGGATTGGAAAATGCCTTGAGAAGTAGTCCTTTAGCAGTTTGAGCTGGGGTGGGGAAAAGGAAAAAGAATAAAATCTTCGATACCGGTTCTGTTTTGAAAAGGCTATTACTAATTAGAGCAGATTGGTGTCTTAATTGTTTATTGGAAGCTTCGATACTGCTACTAATGACAGGGGATGAAAACTTAAGATGAAAGCTGGAATTAAAAGGTGTATCTTAGCTTTAAAAGAATAGCTTTAAAGGCGGTTCATCCACTAAGGATAACTTCCTTGTTTGTGTTCCCTCCAGTACGAGGATGTCTTTACAAGACGTTTTTGCATCGAACAATTGCATATCAGGCTGCTAGCTGGGATTCAGGACTGCATATTTTGTTTGCTTCTTCGATTTCATATATGCATTTCCGAAAACTATTAAAGACACCTCTTTTTGTAAAATTCTGAGGAAAGTAAGGAAGATGATATACCTCTTGTATTTCACCGTGATGTAGAGTCTCTTGATGATGTTAAACCGCATCGATCTGGAAAGTATTACGGTCTAGAAATGGATTTTAATGTAATGTAATTATTTTATGTTCTTTTTTTCTTAAATCATTTTAAATTAATTTCTGTGCTTTTGGTCTAATTTTGACTTTTGCAGCTTTCAGGCTACTTTGGGCTACTTCTGGCCCTTTGTGCCCAGGGAGCATTCACCTTTTTCAATATCCTTTCTCCCAAACTCCCTGGGTCATTGAGCCTTTTGACTTTATACTGTGTTTCCCTAAAAATAAGACCGGGTCTTGTATTAATTTTGGCTCCAAAAAACGCATTAGGGTTTATTTTGGGGGGGATTTCTTATTTTTTTTTTCATGTACAACAATCATCTCTCCCTTCTTCTCCACCCCAATTCTTAAGAACATAAGAACATAAGAAGCGCCATCTCCGGATCAGACCTTCGGTCCATCAAGTCCGGCGATCCGCACACGCGGAGGCCCTGCCAGGTATACACCTGGCTTATTTTATAGCCAACCATATCTTTATATGCCTCTCTCAAGGAGATATGCATCTATTTTGCTTTTGAAGCCTAGGACTGTCGATTGTGCAATAATCTCTCCTGGGAGAGTATTCCAGATGTCAACCACTCTCTGTGTGAAGCAGAACTTCCTGATATTAGTCCTGAACTTGTCCCCCCTTAGCTTCATTTCATGTCCTCTTGTCCGCGTCAAATTGGACAATGTAAATAATCTCTGCTCTATTTTGTCGATTCCTTTCAGTATTTTGAAGGTCTCGATCATATCCCCACGCAGTCTCCTCTTCTCAAGGGAGAACAATCCCAGTGTTTTAAGTCGATCCTCATATTCCAGTTTCTCCATACCCTTCACCAGTTTAGTCGCTCGTCTCTGCACCCTCTCCAGCAGTTTTATATCTTTCTTTAGGTAGGGAGACCAATGTTGGACACAGTATTCCAAGTGGGGTCTGACCATTGCCCTATAAAGCGGCATTATAACTTTCTCCGATCTACTTGAGATTCCTTTCTTTATCATGCCCAACATTCTATTTGCCTTCTTTGCCGCTGCCGCGCATTGTGCCGACGGCTTCAGGGTCCTAGCTATCAGTACACCCAGATCCCTTTCTTGTTCACTTTTTCCCAGAGTTGCACCTGACATTCTTCCTCTTTCCTTTCTCTCCCTCCCACCCCATGTGCAGTGTCTTTCTTCCCCTCTCACCCATCCCCTTGTGCAGCATCTTTCTATCCCTCCCTCCAAACCCCCTGTGCAGCAGAACTCCACCAACCTTCCCACCTTAAGACTGATATACCGTACCTCCAAGGCCTCCAAAAACAACAGCAGCAGCAGCGCTCTGAATGGGCTGCTTCGTGGCCTTTCCTGCCAGGGACCTTCCCTCTGCTGCATCACTGATTATGTCATCAGTGATGCAGCAGAGGGAAGGCCCTGGCGGGGAAGGCCACAAAGCAGCATGTTCAGAGCATTGCTGCTGTTACTGCTCTAGGAGGCCTTGCAGCGGAGGTATGTCAGGTCTCACTGGGGTGGGGGTCGCTGAATTTACGACTCCGACTTTTTGGGTGAATCTGGCAGTACTAGTGTCAGGGGTGGAGTCAGGGAGTGTTGGGGACATTTTGGGGGGAGCTTTGGGGGTCGATCAAAACTAGGGATTATTTTTGAGGTATGGCTTATATTAGGAGTATCTTTAAAAATCACGCTAGGGCTTATTTTCGGGATAGGTCTTATTTTCAGGGAAACACGGTATTAGCTGTTTTCCCCTCCATGTCAAATGCACTTGATGTAACAGGAAAAAAGATTTTTGAGAGACCAGACTTAGAGCAATTACACTCTACTTTTTAAATCACAGCACTCTGAATTACTTTTACCATAGCAAACTTCAGCTATATTGAAAAAGTAAAGAGTGGAAAAAAAACAAAACAAACCCCAAAAAACTTGACAGGTTTTGACCTGTTTTGCATCAAGCTGCTTTAGAAAATCCAACGCTGATTTTTAAAAAAATGCTGGTCTCACTCTGTGTTGTTTGCTTCAATCATTCTTGATCATGCAAGTTCGGACTCTCAAAAACTTTTTTGTCTGAGCACAGATGAATCTGATACATTGTATATGAATAACCTAAAACTAATCACCCCAGCAGTATATAAAAATATAGTAGAAAGCAAACCTAAATACTGCTACTAACCAGCAATACACATCAGTGTTATTAGCCCAACAAATTTGAAGGGCTATGGCCTCAGAATCGGAGCCTACGCACAGCAGTGCCAATCACAAACTGAGGATAATCTGCGTAGTGAAATCGCTCCTGCTCCAATCATTGGCCAACACACATAAATTTTTTTTAGAAAATTTTCAAAAGCATTTAAATGAAGCTATAGATACAACCCCTACAGGGTTACATTGTGTAAGTGCAAGCCAGGATATGAAAAACATAGACCAGAAAAGCAACTTAGCTTTGTAGCTGACTTGTCTTTACAGGGAAATACAGTCACTAGTGTTTGTTTGTCGACGCAGCCAGCGTTTCGCAGGAATTTTATAATAAAGACCATCCGCTGCGTCAGGGCCACCAGGACATTCAAAAATCAAGGCTCACTGTAAAATTGAGAACAAAATTAGAAAATGTATTTAGCTCCCAAAAACCAAAGAAATAGAAAAACAAAGTAACAGCACTCACATTACTGCACTCGGTCACAGAATTTCAGATCATGTTAAGATAACAGTCGGCTACGTTTTATAGCCGTTACGTAACATACCGTAATGACGTCACGGATCACTGGACACACTGTAAACACTAGTAAAAATGTTGCCACTCAAATGATCTATTAAGTCCCAAAGGCCACAGTGTGTCCAGCCTATTTATCCACCACTGCTCCCTCTGTGCTAAATACCTTCTGAACACTGCCTTGAAAGATCTCACGATTTTGGGTCTCTGAAAGCTTTAATTTTGGAGGTGGTTCAGCCAAGTATTAGAGGGGGGGGGACTTCAGAAGGTATTTAGCACAGAGGGAGCAGCGGTGGATAAATAGGCTGGACACACTGTGGACTTTGGGACTTAATAGATCATTTGAGTGGCAACATTTTTACTAGTGTTTACAGTGTGTCCAGTGATCCGTGACGTCATTACGGTATGTTACGTAAGGGCTATAAAACGTAGCCGACTGCCATCTTAACATGATCTGAAATTCTGTGACTGAGTGCAGTAATGTGAGTGCTGTTACTTTGTTTTTCTATTTCTTTTGTTTTTCTATTTCTTTGGTTTTTGGGAGCTAAATACATTTTCTAATTTTGTTCTCAATTTTACAGTGAGCCTTGATTTTTGAATGTCCTGGTGGCCCTGACGCAGCGGATGGTCTTTATTATAAAATTCCTGCGAAACGCTGGCCGCGTCGGCAAACAAACACTAGTGACTGTATTTCCCTGTAAAGACAAGTCAGCTACAAAGCTAAGTTGCTTTTCTGGTCTATGTTTTTCATATCCTGGCTTGCACTTACACAATGTAACCCTGTAGGGGTTGTATCTATAGCTTCATTTAAATGCTTGTGAAAATTTTCTAAAAAAAATTTGTGTGTTGGCCAATGATTGGAGCAGAAGCGATTTCACTACGCAGATTATCCTCAGTTTGTGATTGGCATTGCTGTGCGTAGGCTCCGATTCTGAGGCCAAAGCCCTTCAAATTTGTTGGGCTAATAACACTGATGTGTATTGCTGGTTAGTAGCAGTATTTAGGTTTGCTTTCTACTACATTGTATATGAATGTCTGAATATCAGGGATTGGTTTGTTTATTGCATTGTATCACATCACCCTTGGTGATTCCATTTGATATTTGAGTACCCCAGAGAGTCTTGATGTAACAGGACCATTTCAGGCTCTGATCCCAATAATTGGTGCACTCAGTGTCTGGGCCCTGAACACCGGGGCATTTGCTGCGACGTATGCCGTCGTAGGCAAAAGAGGACCCAAAAATTCCACGTCGGGAGGGAAGGCGCCTGCACTCGCGTTGCATGGGCACTGCCTTAAAGATTTAAATTGATAATGATGTGTCTGCATTGGGTTTTGTAAATGACGTCATCCACATGTAAGAATATATGCCTTCTGTCCTTGGAGAAAGCCCACTACAGGTAAGCAACTTTTGCTGTTTCCACGATGTGCTAACTGGCTTTCCAACAGAGACCTCCATGCTGTCAGGTGCGGAGTTGGCCAGTCAGAAATGATATTCTGTCACTGTGTAATGGTTTGTTAAATATAAACCAGAAGCACAGCCGGTTTCATATTGCCAGGGAACCCTTGAACTTGTGAGCATGACACTAGAGTGATGGACAGAATGAGAAGAGCTTAAGAATAAGTGGACAGCACCGTTGATGTACAGCGGTAATGACTAGGTGCACTATGAAAGCTGTGATGCCGTCTGTGCTCCTTTATGAATTCATCTTTCATGAGACACAAGTGAGATCTGAGGGAGAGAAGATGAAGTGCGGGAGTATACCACCTGAAGGTTAATGGAAAATAGATGTAACGCTGACTGCAAGGAGATGTAGCCATTAGTGTAGGACAGACAATTGAATGTGATAATAACTTATGTTATTAGTGAAAGACGAATATGCAGATGGCATAGGCTAGATCTGATGTGCCTGGAAGATATCTGGGACTGCTTTGAAGATAAAAAGTAGCAAAAAAAAAAAAAAAGTTTGCAATGGTGAGACCGTGGTGTGGATTCTTTGCAAATGACTCAAATCGTTAATGTGGAGAAGCAGTTAATGACCTCTTGTTGCATATTAGTTCCTATCTTGGACTGCTGGTTTAGGAATATGTCTGCTTTTCTATTGTGTTAATGTATTTCTTTCCTTCTGAGTTTTCCATGTCTTCCCTCGTCATTCTTTGTCTCGTCACCCCAATTGTTTTTATTGCTTTGATTTGTTTTTTAATCTTAATTATTTTTAAATTGTAAACCGCTCCGATATATGATGTGCGGCATATCAAGATCGAAGTAAACTTGAAGCACAGCACTAAATTCTGGATACGTCCAAAAGAGATTGCATAAACTATATCTGGTTGATACTCAGCCCATGGCAGCAAGCATTTTTTTGTTTTTTGTTTTTTTTTTTTAAAACGCTGATGACTGCCGTTAGAATTAGTCCTGGATATTCAGAGCCAGGTCATGTCCAGGCACTGGCACTGAACATCCACACTTATTGCAACTGCACTGGCCACAGGAATTTATGCTGATCCCAACCGATATTTAGCTGGAACCCGTATAAGTGCTTTGGGTGCCTCTGCCCCTCCTTCCCCCGTTCTCCTGGCATCAATACCCCCCCCCACCCCACTAACACATTTTTTTAGCCCAAAACCCCACAACTCTGCATCCCTGTAGCCACCCCCTAGGCCAACCTCAAAGTCCATGGTGGTCCTACAGGCAACAAAATATCAGCTGTGACCTCTAGGAGCGGTCTTGCAATACTTATATTTTCTTTCTTTGAGTAGAAGAGGGGGAGGGGATCGGGACAAACCAGGACCAGGCACTATTCAGACCAGTGCCCAATTAACTTAGCAGCTAAAGTTAGGACAGCTTTTATGCTGACCTCACTTAATTCATGAAGAGAGTCACCCCAAATGGTTTACAATACACTGAATAGTGATCAGGTCCCTATCTGCCCTGGCAGGCTCACGATCTCATTGTGGTACTTTGGGCAATGGAGAGATTATGTGACTTGGTCAAAGTCACAAGGAGCAGGCTGGGATCAAACTCGCACCCTCAGAGTGCTGAGGCAGTAGCTTTTCACCACCTAGGCCACTTTAGTTGCCTATGGAACTCCCCAGCACTACCCATCCTGGGGGTGATATTGTGTAGCATTGTGGGGCTAAATGCCGCTGAATTTCGGTGCTTAGGCAGATGCCTCTCATACCCAGCTAAATCCTTTTTAGATATTACTCGCAATGCTGTGGATTCTGTTCAATTGGGTTTTGTTTTGGGGTTTTTGTTTTTCTTTTTAAACATAGATAACTGAATATGTGCTTTGCAGAATGTTAACATGGTGGAAATTTCTTTATGGAACAAAGGATGTCTGGCATAGTGCTGAGGACAGCAGCTAAGCAGGGACTCTGAACATCTGGATGTATATAATTGCTTGCTGTTTGCATTTGATGAAGGTTTTGACCTACATTATTGGTTGTGCTTGATGGTCTGCGAGAGAAGAATAGTGAATTTGGGCAAAGGATGAGATTTTAGCATGCGGACTTGAGTATTAATTTCGCTGGTTCCTCTAGATCAGGGGTAGGGAACTCCGGTCCTCGAGAGCCGTATTCCAGTCGGGTTTTCAGGATTTCCCCAATGAATATGCATTGAAAGCAGTGCATGCAAATAGATCTCATGCACATTCATTGGGGAAATGCTGAAAACCCGACTGGAATACGGCTCTCGCGGACCGGAGTTCCCTACCCCTGCTCTAGATGCATGTTGTTAGAAATAATGGAGTACTACAAGAAGTGGTACAAAGCCCCCACGTCGGGATAAATCAGAGATCAAAAAAGTGGGAAGAGTGAGATGTTTCCAACCGGGATCTTTACTCCAAATAAGATTTTGGTGCAATATAAGCAAAGGCTCGATGCTGCAGGTGTTTCGGTACAGTAGCATACTTTCTTCATGAGTAGAGAATGACACGGGAATAAATTTTTCCCCATCCCCGCAGGAACTCAATTTCCCCATCCCGTCCCCGCGAGTTTTGTCACTGTCCCTGTCCCATTCTTGTAAGCTCTGCCTTAACTACACAAGCCTCGAACACTTATGATTTTAAAGCGTTTGAGGCTTGTGCAGATGAGGACGGAGCTGAGGCATTGGTGGAATGAGGCATTATGACATCACAATCTGAGCTCTAGAATGTTGCTACTTAGGATTTTAAAGTGTTTGAGGCTTGTGAAGATGAGGACGGAGCTTAGGCATTGGTGGAATGAGGCATTATGACATCACAATCTGAGCTCTAGAATGTTGCTACTTATGATTTTAAAGTGTTTGAGGCTTGTGCAGATTAGGATGGAGCTTAGGCATTGGTGGAATGAGGCATTATGACATCACAATCTGAGCTCTAGAATGCTGCTACTTATGATTTTAAAGTGTTTGAGGCTTGTGCAGATGAGGACAGAGCTGAGGCATTGGTGGAATGAGGCATTATGACATCACAGTCTGAGCCTTAGAATGTTGCTGCTTATGATTTTAAAGTGTTTGAGGCTCGTGCAGATGAGGACAGAGCTTAGGCATTGGTGGAATGAGGCATTATGACATCACAATCTGAGCTCTAGAATGCTGCTACTTATGATTTTAAAGTGTTTGAGGCTTGTGCAGATGAGGACAGAGCTGAGGCATTGGTGGAATGAGGCATTATGACATCACAATCTGAGCTCTAGAATGCTGCTACTTATGATTTTAAAGTGTTTGAGGCTTGTACAGATGAGGACCAAGCTCGCAGGAATGGGGCAGGGGCAGGAAAAGAGCTCTCCAGGGCTGGTAAAATGAGTTCCCGCGGGGACGGGGAAAAATTTGTCCCCATGTCGCTCTCTATTCAGGAGTCTGCAAATACGCTGGCCTCATTTAGAGCACTGGTCTTTGACCTGAGGGCCGCTGCACTGGTCTGACCCAGCAGCAGCAATACTTATGTTCTTATGTTATCATTTGCTCAAATAACCAGTGTCTGGATCTGCCAAATGCAGGACACTCGCATTCAGTCAAGAGCTGAAAGAATGAAACATATCTGTTTTCTTATCTTTCCTTATGACACGCTTAACTGAAAATTCCTAAAGATGGATTCATATTTTTGTTGTTCCATATCTTGAATGCTGCTTATAATGAAGGTCCCTGTGAATATTTTAAATTATTTTATTTATTTATTTTAAAAATTTCTATTGCATTATAGAAGCTCTGATATTTCTGCACATAATGTACTTGAAATATATTAATACATTGGGCAATGATATATTTGTAGATCAACAAACATAAGTGTGGAAGGATAATATAATATACAAACAACTCCTTTCTACTCAAAAACACATACTCCAAAAAAGACAGAGGGTAAAGTGGAAGCAAATAATCGTATCCCTTACAATGCAAAGGCTTCACAAACCTCTAAGCCAAACCAATGTAAGAGGTTACAAAGGAAATGTGTGGTTTTAAGTAGAAGGGAGTTGTTTGTAAATGATATATTTGTATACATATTTTTTTGTGTTGTGATGTGTAACTTTTTGAGCGCCACAAACTCAAGTGCCCTAAACTATTTGCTTTAAAAAAAAAAAGTAATCCTTGATGTGCAAAGGTAGATGTTCGTGTAAATGAGGGTTCTTCATAAAGTTTCTTCACTTTCATATTTTCACAGGAAATGGTTGGGGCGGGAGAAGTGGTAAGAGGGCGTGTCGCAGAATGTCATGTGACTAGTCAGTCAGTCAAAACAGGGTGATTATGTGAAAAAGTGATGCAATTTACTTTTGAAATATTGAATAGTGGTCCTGCAGCGTTCTGTTGAGTGGGATTACAAGACGTTGCTTCTTGGGGACCAGGCCCTGTTGGAGGACCAGGGCTTTACGGTTCCGCAGCGGCGCTTTATTTACCTGACTTTGTTGACGGTCAAACGTACAATTTTATGCTATTGGGTTCAGGCGGGGTCTATTCCATTGGACAGTTGGCTCACTCAGATGATAGAGCTGGCACGTTTCGAACTTTGCTATCATAAACGTTCCTCTAACCCTGAGGTGCTGGCTTATCTGGCTCTTTGGAGGGTGTTCCTGCAGCTACCTCTGGTTCTCCGGCGTGGGGTGGGAAAGGAGGGGGGGTCGGTATGAATGGGGAGTATGAGAGGGTGTTGATTGCTTTGTGTTGGTTGGTATGTGTGGTCCTTCCTCTCTGGGATGTTCTTGGGGTGGGAGGGAATACTCTCCCAAAAAAAATTTCTGAGGCTCACGGAAGAGGCGGGCTGTCTTCCTTGATTTTTCTGATTGAATTATCCTATGCTTTAGTGGTTTATCTTGCTGTTTAGATGCTGTATGTTCTGCCTCTGTACAACTTGCCAGTATTTGCATTTTTGTTATGCATTCTTGGATACAAACTTGTTTCTCTTGTGGTCTCTTTAATAAAAATGATGTTTCAAAAAAAAAAAAAATTAAATAAAAAAAGGGTGGAAACCTTTTCCAGATCCCTCGTAAAATACCTTTTATGAAGTACTTACGGTGCTAGACCATGCACCTATTCGTGACCCTGTAACTCCTTTTGTACTTGAAATTTCACTGGTTGCCAATGGAATTTAGGATCAAATTTAAGATCTTAAGGGCAAATTCTATAAGAAGCGCCCAAAAGTTAGGCGCCGATGTAGGCGCGCTGTTCAGCGCGATTCAAGTAAAATCGGGTGCTGTATAGTGAATCGCGCTGAGCGGCACCTATTTTGGAGGCGCCCATTAAATAGACCAGCTCTAGGCACAACTAAAAGTTAGGCGCTCATGCGAGCGCTTAAGCACGCTTAAGAGCAGTGATTCTGTAAGAAGGCGCCTAACACGTAGCCATGCCCACGCCTAACTTGCATAGCGCCTTTTTTTTTTTTTTTTGAAGGCCGCCTAAATTTTATGAGGCACCTTGTTACAGAATCGCGCTTTCTTGATAGGCGCCTAGGTTTCAATCAGTGCTGATTAAAAAGCTTAATTGAGCTTGTTCTTCAATTTAGATAGGCGCCTCCGAAATAGGTGCCTAACTTTAGACGCTGGTTACGGAAATTGGGCCTTAATGTTAGCGCATAGAGCACTGTATGAGTTACAACCGTTGTGTCTTTCTAACCTGGTACTGTTCTATGCGCCTAGGCGTTTATTAAGGTCCTTGAATGATAACAGAGTAGCTGTTGCCCACATTTCAAAGGCTCACCTTGCCTCGACTAGAAATGGTGCATTTTTTCTATTTAGTCCCAATACTGTGGGACAGTTTACCAGTGAAATTGAGGAAGGAAGAATTATTTCAGAATTTTAAAAGGCATCTAAAGGCGTATTTTATTTTATTTTATTTTAATTCCAAATGGCCTTTTTAAATGGATAAAATGAATTCGGGATTGCAGTCAGTATTTATATTTATATTTTTAATTAATTGTATTAATTAACAATTTTTAATTTTATTTGTTAATTTGAATGCTATAGGATATTATGTATTAGAAATGTTGCTTTTTTTTCTTCTTTCTTTTCTATTTAAATGGAGTTCTTTTCATATATTGGCCTATATATTTTCATATAACTTAGTAAATGACAGCAGATATTTTGGAGTTCTTTTCTATATGATGGCCTACTAGCCACACAAGCAGCCAAACTAGACAACCAAATCGCCAATCTACTGACGGCATCCCTAGACTACAAAACTTTTAGAAAAGAAATAAAGACCATACTCTTCAAGAAATCCCTGAAAAAGAAATAACACCGCAAGTATCAAACGCCGCCTCTCAACTAAAGCCAACTACCCTAAACAAATAGCCATATTCACTTCTTACTCTCTTTGAAAATGACCAAATTTCCTTTTGGTAAGATCTTTTTGTAATACTTCCTTGAAAAATTCTTTTGCAATCCGCCTTTGACTGCAAGGTAATGGCGGAATAGAAATCCCTAATGTAATGTAATATTTGATTAAGTTATATTGTAAACTGCTTTGATCCTATACATGCAGTATAGAAAGATTTTAATAAACATAAAGATAAATGTATGTTTTCAGTATCAAGTAGGACATGACTAGACAACTTTACTGTGCTTTCAATGGGTCTGGGATAAGGTATTTGGATTTAATAGTGTTCATCTAAGCCCAAGTATACGCAATGGTAAGAAATACCAAATCCATTGTTTTGCCTTTGGTTGGAAGAGAGAGAAAAGGCCTTATAAAGCCCATCCAGTCTGTCCATCTGCAGCATCCTCTTCTCTCTTAAGAGATCTCACGTGTCTGTCCCACGCTTTCTTGAATTCAGACACAGTCTTTGTCTCCATCACCTCTACAGGGAGACTATTCTACCCATCTACCACTCTTTCTGTAAAAAAAATAAATATTTCTATAACAATCTTAAGTAAATTACTGCAACAAAAAAATTGTTGCAAAAATGTTATGAGCCAAGTGGTGGAACTATCCTTTGAAAAACCATTTAAGTAAAGTGGAGAGAAAAGCCTCAACTAATTTTATATGATGACGGCAACCCAATGAGTTTTTTTAGCCGTTCTTACTCTGTATCATAGGCAAAAAAAACTCACTTCAATGCTGGAAATGTGACTGCAGTAAGATCGTTGAGTCTTTGGATCGCGATCCTGGCTTACATCAACGGCTGTGAAGAGTGTTACCTTCCTGAAGGTTCTTTTTCCTGTTCCCTGTGCACAGTGGTGAAATATTTTCCTATTTTGAAAGATTTCATTTAGAGAAGTAGTGGAGTTTTTTTTGCCTATGATACAGAGTAAGAACGGCTAAAAAAACTCATTGGGTTGCCGTCTGCATATAAAATTAGTTGAGGCTTTTTTCTCCACTTTACTTAAATGGTTTTTCAAAGGATAGTTCCACCACTTGGCTTATAACATTTTTGCTTTAAAAACAGACAAAAAAGTTTTCTTGGTTACAAAATACAAATGTTTCCTGATTTGGCACGGAAGAGGCAAAGGCGCCGCCGTGAATTTCTTCTTTTGAAATCTGGGGTTTTATCTTTGGGGGCAACTTTTTATTTGAGACACCCGTGTAAATGTATTGTGTGTTACCGTACTCTTAAATACGCGTTTTTTGAACCATCACAATTGACAAATTTCGTGGCAATGTCTCGTCTGAATGCAAATAATCTTTGAGCCCTATAATTTGGATATTGATGACCTCATCTCACTGCTATAGCTCTCAGTTTCTTATGTATTATTATTATTTTTCTTTATTATTTTGCCAATTTTCTTTAATTCTTGGATCTTAATTTGAAGACTTGAACATAAATAGTATATTTGTTAATTTAGGATTCACATTTGTATTGTATTTGATATCTACTCTATTCTTGCTTTCTGTACAAGTCTAACACTTGGAATTTAAATTGAAAATAATAAAAGATTTAAAATAACATTTTTGCAACAATTTTTTTTGCTGCAGTAATTTATTTAAATACCTCTATCATATCTCCTTTCTCCTGCCTTCCTTCCAAAGCATACCTACTGAGATTTTTGTCTGTCCCCGTACGCCTTATGATGAAGACCACTGACCATTTTAGTAGCCTTCCTCTGGACCGACTCCATCCTGTTGATATCTTTTTGAAAGTATGTTCTCCAGAACGGTACACAATATTCTAAATGAGCTCTCACCATGTAGGAATACCCCACAAAGGAAACACACACACGCAGTCTTAGAGTCGGGAGTCGGGAGGAGGCGCTCCAAATCAATGGTCTCTCCCCCTTTTTATTGAGAATCATAGCTCCATTAATTACTTAGTTAATGCTCTACAAGGTTATAATTTCACTAGTCTTTAAGCCCGTTACATTAACGGGTGCTAGAGATGTCTGTCTGGGTTTTTTTCTTTGTCTCTCTCTTCCTCCTCTGTTATGATCTTCCATCTCTCTGTTCTTCCTCAGGGTCTCCCCCCCCCTGTCTGCACCTCTCATAGTTCAGCATCTGCCTCCTGTCTTTCCCCTTTGGTCCAGACCTTTCTTTGTTTCTTCTGCTTACAACCCCCACCCATTATCTGCCTCTCTCTCCTTCCTTCCTCCCTCCCTATGTACCCCTTACTGTCTTTCAGCCTTTGTCCCACCCCTCCCCTGAAGCCAGCCTGCCTGCGTCCCTCCTGCGCCCAAGCCTGGCCTATCTGCTGGCGATATTTCCTCCCCCCGGTCTGCTTCAACTTGCCGCCCTTGGCTGCCTTCCTGCCTCCTCCCAAGCAGACATTGACTCCGGCGTCACCCCACCCTCTGGCGAGAAATCAACGGCTTGGCGATCGACCGCTGCCAGACTCGAGCCCTCCGCCATTTTAGGCGGGGACGACAGGGGGCGGCGCTTGGGCAGCGTTAACTCTTCATTTGTCCGTGCGGAGCCTGGTTACGGCAGTGAAGCCCTTTTATTTATGTTTACTAAGCGGAGGACTTGGCCGTGCCACAGCACTCACGCCAGCTGAGAGGCTGAGGCTGGAAGATGCAGCCCGTCGCGAGCGCCAAATCCCCCTGTGGAGATGAAACTTTTTTATCCTCACCTTGGGAGGACGATTGAGCCAGGAGGGAGGAGTCGCTGGCACACGCGCCTCCAGCTAGCGCAGGCGCCGTGAGAACTGGCACAGAAGCACACCTCACGGCGCCAGGAATCACGAAGTTTGAACAGCACATGCGCACTCAAGGGTTTTATTATTATAGATAATGCATTTACGGTGAGGATTAGACCAAGGTAACTTATTGTTTATCTATTTCATGTGCTTCTCAAAGCTACTATCTCACGTGACATATGAATACATAATAACAGTTACAATAAAGTGATTCCCAATGTGTACATTTCTGATATGTCTCCAATCTTACTATGGCATGTGACAGTCCAATGGTTATAATGCATACTTCTTAAGCTTTCTTGATTAGCCTTAAGTCAAGGCCTGCTCAGGCAGTCTGATTGTTGCCCATATAAGGGATGCTTAATCAAGATAAGGAATAAGGGTAAATGTGTGTCAGGTTAATATGTAACAGGAAGGGAGGAGGAATGCCTCAGCATTCTGTCACAAGGTGAAAACCTTGTCCTCGCTTAGAATGTATACGTGACAGGAGGGAGAGGGAATGAGAAACAGGGCCTCAGATCCAAACACAGGCCTAGATCCGTACACAGGGCCTGTATCCGTACACAGGGCCTAGGGCAGTGTGCCGACATGACCTAGTTCTGAACTGCCTGTGTACTTGACCCTGCCTGTGTTCTGATGCCCTGGATCAGAACTTATCAGACCTCTATCCCTACATCACCATACAGCCTCCTTCTAGCTTTCACCCTCGACTTATCGTCAGTGTTTTGCTATTCTAAATTATAGTTCCATTTACTCAGATTCTTGTTTTACTTGTGTAGCTCTCTATGGGGACCTTTTAGTAAGCTGTATTAGGCACTAATGCACACTTAGCCACCATCTAAATTTATGCACATCTCTTTTAATTAAAACCAATTAGCACCAATAATTGCTTCGTAAGATCTCAATGATTGGTGCTGATTGGTTCATTGTTCAATTAAACTGCAAGCACAAATTGGGCATGCAATTGTTAGCACCTTTTTATAGAATTCTTGGATATGTGAACAAATTTGCTATTATAAAATATTTGCTTAGCATCTAGATTTTAGGCACCTAACTTTAATTGCCTTTTAAAAAGAGCCCGAGAGCTAGTCTCGACAGGCGACTATAACAGTGGGCTGGATGGCCCAAGTTGGTCGCCCGTGGTGAGACTGCTTGAAAGGCTGGGATGGAGGTAGTAGGGGAAAAGTGGGGGAGAAGAGGTAGGTGGGGAGGAAAGTGATTTCCCGCCAGAATGGACGGAGGCGTGGCTGCAAGAAGGGAAGCAGGGCATGATGGGTGGGGATATATAATATTCATGCTAGTGTGCTTCCCAGTCCCTCGGAGGCAACTTTATAGAATTGGCCCCATTTATATAATTAGGCGCAGAAATTTATATATGCAAAGTAAGCATCATTTCTGCCACTTACACCAGTAATCTATAAAGACACACAAAGTGACATGTTTTGTTTGTTAAAAAAAAAAAATTGTCTGAGTAAGCATGAATCCAGTTGTAAAATTACACCTCTCTATACTTGTGTTTATAAACATTTATCTCTAGCGCATATCATATTTGTATAGTTTTTCTTAAAATGTTTTCTTCTGGTACATATCATGTTTGCATGTATTTTTAATTGATATTATAGTTGTTCTGTTCTTTTAGGATGCTTTTACATCCCCTGAGGAAGGCCTCTGTGGCCAAAACATGGACCGTGTTGGGGTTCAGTATATGCTCTTTTATAAAGGACTTTTACATGCTTGCCAAAAATCTGTTTTATTTATATGTATACTTGTGCAAATTTTAACTGAAATCCTATATTTCAACTAAACTTGTTTGTCCATACAAGTGGTTTGACCAGGGTCCCTTCCCCACTTCCTTGTTCTTCTTACAGAGCAATAGGCTGCATTATTATGCAAGAGCGCCAGATGGCTGGGTAGAAAATTTACACCCAAGCTAAGGTACCATTCAGTACTGCTTTGAATTGAAGGAAAATAAGTTCATTCAGATGTACGGTGTCTATAAAATCATAGAAATAGATGCAGAGTAACAATTGTACTGGTTACTATTCAAAAAAACTCCTAAAAATAGGGTATTAGAATGATATAATTAATAAAAATTATTTCGATATAATCATCATATTAAATTGAGGCAAATAGGACCGATGATAGTCTGCATGGTGGTTATGTACTAAGACCTGTTCTACCGGTAATAACCGCAGACGCTTGAGATCCTCCGTCTCTGTATTAAGAATATTATTCTTTAATATTTCTTCTTTTTCGCAACAGCTTGTCAAGTTTATAGGTGTTTTAGTGCGTTACACTTGAAGTATTGAAGTTATGAAGCAATATAGGAAATGTTTCAAAACAAATGCATATTCCTATGGCTTATCCCTTAAAATGAACTCTGAGAAGCGGATCAGCTCCTTGGGATCTGCTGGGACCTGTGTTTTGGACTGGCCACTGTCAGAGACAGGATATTGAGCTTGATAGACATTGCGTGGCTTTTCTTAGGTTGTTCTGTGTCAGTGCGAGCAGAAAACATTAGCACTGTGTTCAGTGGAATGTAACTTATTCCGCTGGGACCCGCAGAATGATGCATTTTAATCCCTATAAAGCCTTTTCTTCTTCTATCGCAGCATTCTTTGTTGCATTGTTCTTCCGAACAGTTCTAGATACATATTTTAGGGGGAGCTGTTGTTGCCACTTAATTGTGGATCAGGACATTATTGTGTTATAAAGTACAAGTTTTATAACCCAGTACTATACTGGCAAATCAAAGCTTGTAATTACATTCCCCCCCCCCCGTGCAAAACCAATATGAAAATTAGTTGCTGCAGATATTATGAACCTGAGGTGTCGAAGGGATTTGTAATTAACCGAAAAGCGCCTAATAAGCAATTTGAACTAAGGAGGTACAGCAATGAATTTATAATTGCTTGAAAACATTCAGGTGCTCTGAGTTTAACTTGGCACATCACTGTAGACTAGTGGCCAAAATGCGGAGGATAATATTGTGGAGAGATTGGCAGTGTTGTTCCGTTTCTAATTTATATGCCTTCAACTTTATATTGAAGAGCTGAAACCCCAGGTTCTCCGAGTATTTTCATGCAGTTATTAGGTTCATACTTTTAAATGAGGTTCTAGCATAATCTTTTGGGGAATTTAATTCATTTGACCATCTCTGTTGTAATAATAGAAATATGCGTGAGTGCAATGTGAGCCCTAGCCCAGTGTTCTTCAACCACCGGTCCATGGACCAGTGCCGGTCCACAGAAATTTCCTGCCGGTCCACAGGGCCAGCACGTGCATCAGGCCCATAACAGTGTTCTTCAACCGCTGGTCCACAGTGCGATTGATGCGTTATCTTCGAGCCAGCTCCCTCTTCCTAACTGATTCAGTTTCACAAAGCCACAGGCAGTGGCTCCTACGCGCGTCCTGCGCCTGAACCGGAAGCCTTCTCTCTGACGTTGCAGCATCAGAGGGAAGGCTTCCAGATGAGGCACGGGACGTGCAAGGTGCAATTAGTACTATTATGGGGGCGGGGTCTAGGGTGGAGATTGGGTAGAGATGGGCGGGGTCTGGCCCACGACTTAGCCCAGTGTTTTTCTGCCGGTCCATAGGTGTAAAAAGGTTGAAAAACACTGCCCTAGCCAATATCTATTTGCTGGGATTGTTAGCGGACTGTAGATGTTTTGAAGAGAACAACGATCTTTGTGTACGTTTTGAGAGTAATTTTATAAGGAAGAGTAATTTTATAAGTTTAAGAAAGCAAATAGATGTCATTGCCCCCACCCCCTGTACAAAACCATAGAGCAGTAACAGCTCTGAAGCTGAAAGGAATTCTATGAGTATTGGAGCTGATCTATGAGCATAGGATACTTTTACACTGCTGAGCAAGGCCCCTGTGGCCGGAACACGGACCCTGTTGGGGTCCAGTATATGCTCTATTATAAAGGACTTTTACATGCTTGCCAAAAATCTGTTTTATTTATAAGTATACTTGTGCGAATTTTAACTGAAATCCTATATTTCAACTAAACTTGTTTGTCCACACAAGTGGTTTGACCAGGGTCCCTTCCCCACTTCCTTGTTCTTTTTACAGAGCAATGGGCTGCATTATTATGCAAGAGGCTGCAGCAGCTAAGTAATGGGGGACATACTAGTGAAACAGTGCACACGATGACACAGAAAACCCCCCAAGCCCCCTCCCCCTTGAAAAGACCGTTTACAAATCTGTGGTAAAAACCATGCTACGGTTTTGTAAAAGGGGACTGGGGGGGTTATAAAAAAAGACAGGGAGTATTTTCAAAAAACATCTGTCCCCCCCCAAAAAAAAATGTTCTCATAATGCCCCTCCCCCAGCCCAGCCATTTCACAGCCATAATCAATCAGGAAAAAGTCTAGATTTCCTGTCTGAGTATGGCTGTGAGATGGGCATTTTTGCACTGAAAATGTACCAAAGTGAATAGCCATTTTCCAAAGTGAAATGTCAAATTTTTGAATATCAAAAACAAACCAACCCCAAACCAAACAAAAAACCCCAGGGACATGAATGTCTGTGTCTGGCATCTTTTTCAAAAATATGGCCACACAGATAAACAAGCCTTGACCACTTATGATTTTAAAGTTTTTGAAGCTTGTGCAGATGAGGACGGAGCTTAGGCATTGTTGGAATGAGGCATTATGACATCACAATCCTGAGCTCTAGAATGTTGTTTCTTATGATTATGATGAGGATGGAGCTTGCAGGAATGGGACAGGGACAGGAAAAGAACTCGCCGGGACGGGAAAATGATTTCCCATGGGGACGGGGAAAAAATTTGTCCTCATGTCATTCTCTATTCTGCACTATGCCAAGCAGTGTTCTGCAGAGGACTTCAGGCCCCACAGCACTGTTCTGTGTCAGCAGAGCAGGAGTCCTCCTGCTTCAGTCTTGCCAGTGGAGGGCGCTGTTTCACTATCATATTTTCAATAGTGAGGGACAGACAATTGCTTTCAAACTTCAGGGAACCTGCCTGTCCCTAGAGATTGAAACGCATCATCCCCTACTATTAGAAATACAGTTGGAGGATGCTCACTCAGAGAGAATATTGTTCTATAGCTTGAGTAAGTATATGTTGCTGTAGTAAGACCCAGCAAGGATTGGAAAAGTGCTAGTGTGCCCAAAAGTCACAGATGCTCAAACAGCAGCACCTAAGTCATGTACCACCTAATGTTATTTGGTTAGTAGTATTCTATTAGCGGTATGAATATTGAGGTATTCAGGTATTGGTTTTGAATATCTGTTTTCATTTTAATCATGGCAGTTGGCACATTCCTAAAATGCTGGCCCCCATGGTTAGATATTTCCCTCATTGTGCATTATTATATCTCAAGAAACAGAGACATTTCTAACCCCATTACTGTGTAAGAAAAGTCTGACTTCAATTAAACAAGAGCTTTAAATTCATAAGAACATAACGCTTGCCTTGCTAGGACAAACCGAAGGTCCATCAAACCCAATATCCTGTTTTCAATAGTAGCCATCCCAGGTCACAAGCACCTTGCAAGATCCCAAGGAGTGAAACAAATTTTATGCTGCTTATTCTAGGAATAAGCAATGGATTTCCCGAAGTTCACCTTAATAATGGCTTATGGATTTCTGTTTTAGGAAATTCTCCAAACCATTTTTAAACCCTGCTAATCTAACTGCTTTCATCACATTCTCTGACAACGAATTACAGAGTTTAATTACATGCTGAGTGAAGAAATATTTTCGCCGGCTTGTTTTCTCCAGTTGCTAAACTTTTTCTCAGCACTTGTCTGCTTACAAACCTTTATGCAGGTTGGCCTCATAAGAAATAGTGAAGGAAAAAGCTGAAGCAAGGCAGGTACCAGAAATATTGTTTATATTATTACAAAAACACTCAAAAGAATGTAATAGTTTAGGGGAGGTGCAAAGCACATACAACTGCAGTCTTCAAAGGCAAATATGTCCAATCCTCATAAAAACACAAAGCAACACTTTTTGTTATCCCAGCTCTCCCTTTTGTTTAATTCATGAAGAGCTCTGCTGCCCATAAAGATAATTTGCTCAGATCCGAGTTAACAGAAGGACTGTTTATAGTCTGGAGAAAAGGGAAATAAACAAATAAAAAGGTGGGGGGAGGGGAGGGGGGCTGCGACATCCAATAAAAGATGGGCTGTGAAGAATCAGACTAAAGTAGGTGATATTCTTTTCGCTTCACGGTTGTGTCTCTGGTTTACAATTGAAAGGCCTGGCTAACTCCCATACCTCAGTAAAGACCGAAGCAAAGAATTCATTTAGCCTAAATATATATATATATATATATATAGTGCCAAAAAATGGAACTTAGGATGATTCTAGAAAAGGCGCGCGCCATATGTAGAATTGTGCTTAGCAGTTGAACACATCACAAACATTTAGGTGCACCCGTTGGGCCACGAAAAACCAAGTCTAAATACCCACACCTAAGTTGTGCATGGATCCGGTGCATTCTATAAGTGTGCTTAACTTTTAGGAATGCCCACCATGTGTCCATGCTCCTCCCCATTTTGAGATTGGCATGCATCATTTTATAGAATGCACCTAACACACTGCGTGTGTAATTTCTAATTCATTCTAGTTAGCATCAATTGAGTGTTAATTGCTAATGATCAGCACCAATTAAGATTGTTTAGACAATTAAACTGTGTGCGCAAATTGACTGTACCGATTTGCGCACAAAACCTATGGCACCATATAAAGAATTTGAGGGTTAGTCTCTCTGTTGTATCCTTATTTTCCCCCCGAGCATCCCTGTTACTCCTTGGTGCTCTCCCTCATAGGTTTCTTTTGTTATGAGTTTTTGTTTTGCAGCAAATTCTCTTTTGACCTTCTTTATTGGTGCATTGCATCTAACTCCTCAGGAAGGATATGGCAGTACTCGAGAGGGTCCAGAGAAGAGCAACAAGAATGATAAAGGGCATGGAAAACCTTTCATATGCTGAGAGGCTGGAGAAACTGGGGCTCTTTTCCCTGGAAAAGCGGAGACTTAGAGGGGACATGATAGAAACTAACAAGATCATGAAGGGTATAGAGAAGGTGGAGAGGGACAGATTTCTTCAGACTGGCGGGGGCAACACAAACAAGAGGACACTCAAAAAAATTGAAGGGAGACAGATTCAGAACAAATGCTAGGAAGTTCTTCTTCACTCAGAGGGTGGTGGACACCTGGAATGCGCTTCCAGAGGAGGTGGTGGAGCAGAGTACGATTTTGGGTTTCAAAATGGGATTGGACGAGTTCCTGAAGGCAAAGGGGATTGAAGGGTATAATTAGAGGGATACTATACAAGGCAAAATGTGTTAAGTAAAAGATCACTTACAGGTCATTGACCTGGGGGGCCGCCGCGAGAGTGGACTGCTGGGCACGATGGACCTATGGTCTGACTCGGCAGAGGCGATGCTTATGTTCTTATGTTCTTAACTTTCCAGTGCTTATGCTGCATCCTGTTCTCTTCATTTGGGGCTTTTTTGATTTTTTTCTTTTTTTTTTTTTTTTTTGAAAGATGTTCTTTTGGCTCAAATAGCCTCTTTCACCTCACTTATGTTGTCTTAGGTTTGGCCTTCCTTCTCTCCTTTTTAATATGTGGCATACACCTGGTCTGCACTTCCAAGATGCTATTTATAAACGATGTCTATGCCTAATTTAAACTTTTAACTTTTGCTGCACCTCCTTTTACCTTTGATTAACTAATTTCCTCAATGATTTCCTTAGTGTCTTCACTCCAGTTATTAACACACATTTGATCATATTATGATCACTTTTTCCAAATGGATCCAGCATGATTACTTTTCACATCAAATCCTGCATTTCACTAAGAACTATATTTAAAATAATTCTTCCTCTTCTTGGGCCAAGCAGACAGCAGTATAGCCCCATCAGAATTCTCTTTCCCTTTACATAAGGAATTTCTGTCCATAAGGATTACACGTTGTAATCCGTTTCGTGCAGAATTTTTATTCAGTTTGACTCAGTTCCCTCTTTAAGATATAGTGCCCCCCCCCCTCCCTTATGAGCCATCCTATCTTTGGGATATAATTTCTACTTTGATATCACAGTATCCCATTGGTTATCCTCCTTCCACCAGGTCGCCTATTACTGGTATATCTACTTCTTCATTCAGTGTTATATACTCTTAACTCTCCCATCTTGTTTATTAGTTTCAAATTTTTATACAGATATTTCAAACTGTATGTTTTGTTTGTGTTTGCAACCTGCTTAGCAGTTAATAGGGATAATTTGCTATTTTTACTCTGTTTAGTTAAAAAGCCCTAACTTCTCTATACTGATAGTATCCTTCCAAGATGTCTTACTTCATACATGTACTCCTGAGTAACTGTCAAAAACTGCTCTGCCTCCTTTTTAATATTAGCACTAGTTTTCATGCTTGTTCTATTAGAATTTCAGTTTCATATTAGAGCCCCCTGTAGTCCCCCTCACCTTGGCTAAGGGTTCCAGGACAGGATTCATCCCCAGTCTCTCCTGACCCTGTTGGTCCCTATAGCCCCTAGTGGTAGTTTCACATTACTACCACTAGAAGGTCAAGTTGCCATATAATGGTCTATATGGGGGCTATGGATGTGTGTGTGTGAATGTTTTAGGAGGCAATGAAGGTGGGCAGTACTCTTGTATTTGTTGAACTTTGGCCCTTTAACTTGCCACATGTTAGCAGCCCAATGCATGAAGACAAGAAAAATAGTGCCCAACCTGTCGCTGGCTGCATTCTGTCAGAATGTAGCGCAAGCTGTGTTATTGAATTTGCTTAATGAACTGCTTTGCATCTCATTATTAGCTAGCCCACAGTGACTGACATTAATGAGTGTTAAAGTAAAATAATGCACAATTTGCTGTTTAACAGGAGCGAAGAGTTAAATATCCTTCAGTATTCCCTTAATGTTAGACACTGTCATTCTTTCTATAGAATTTTCCATCTCCAGGTTATATACCTCTAACATGTGGCCTGGCTGGCCAGGAAGGCTGGATGAAAGTCTGCTCTGATGCTTAGTAGACTGTATGAGATATTACTGTAGGGGCTTCTATCTAGGGTTACTATACATCCTCTTTTAAAAAAAAAGCTTGGTCCTCAATGTTTTTATAATTTTTAGGAAAATACCCTCTTTTCATGTGCCTATGACCAACTCACCTACCTACATAACAAGAGACATGATCTCTGACCTATTAGTCAGTCGGCAAAAGAGAGGCCCTAAAACAACCAAATCAATTACCATAAGTCTATGGTTTAATGTCCATCATAACTGAGGAGAGTCATATTATGAAAGTCATAAGTTTATGATCATTTTGGCGCAATTGTTACTGTGGAAGACGTTGTCCCGCACTGGCTGAGCCGCTGTTTCTTACAAGTTTAAACAATCCATTAGCCACCAACAGTGATCTCATAATCCCCTGAAGAAGGCATCTGAAACTGGGATCCTAGTCGGGACTACTCAGAAGACCTGTCTCTCCCAGATAGGTCCTCACTCAAAGACTTGTGATTTTCATAATTTGACTCCTCAGTTATGATGGACATTAAACCATAGACTTTTATGGCAATTGTTTGTATTAATAAATGGGAGCCCGAGACCTCCGTGTCGAAGGGCAGAACATAACACAGGGCTGGTTGGCCCTAGTGTCGCCCATTGGCTGGGAGGTTGTTATGTTAGTTGGGCTGGGGGGGGGTGAAAAGAGAGAGAGAAGTAATTTAGCAGGGATTGGGTGGTGGGCCCGTCAGTGTAGGCAGTTTCAATTAATTGGAGGGAGGCAGGGTAGTGTGTGGGGGGTGAGGTTCCTTCTGGAATCCTCCAGGGTGGCTTCTTCCTACCTGCCCGTTAGTTTTGGCGGGTGATGGTAGCTTGGGGGTGCGGATCTCCCGAGCTACTGGGTCATGGGCTCATCAGGTGATGAGTGGGGGCCGGCGGAGAGCCTTGCTTGGTGGGTCAGTTGACCTAGGTAAAATGGGGCATGAGGGACATGCCACCCCTCCAACCCTTGAGGGCACTGAAAACATGTATTTTGGTAGTTTGGGAGGAGCTGTTTTGGTTATGATAAGTAAAGTTATGATATGTTAATGTGTTATGGATTAATAAACTTTGCTGCGGCTAATTTTTACCATCTCAGTGGGCTCACAATTTTTATCATCAAGGGGCTGCAGTGTGTTTTGTGGTAAAAGAGGGGTGGGGCAAGGTCATAAAGGTGGGAGATTGTGTGAGTATATAGGCGGACAGCTGGGCCTATCCAGATCCCGTTGTTTAAGTTACTATTTGGTTGTATTAGGACATCTCTTTTGTCTCTTTTTGTTGTATTGCTATATTTTTGAGGCAAATAAGCTTCTTTCTTTTTTTTTCGTTTCCCTTTTCTATTAGGCTGGACACATGGGGGTACACACATGCCAACTTATTTCCTATTGTATAAAGGCAATTTCATGCACAATTGCTGTTACAGAATTGACAAGAAACACTCATATTTTTGGTGCGTAATTTTTACTTTTTTTTTGAGGGGGGGTGAATTTTCGGCATCTTCTGGTGCCTAAAGTTGAGAGTTGCAAGCATTAGTGGTAGTGTTCTGTAACATACACATGCAACTACATATCATGACTCTGACTCACCCATGGTCACGCCCCCTTTGTTGTTGCACACTAGAGAATGACACGGGGACAAATTTTTCCCCATCCCCACAGGAACTCAATTTCCCTGTCCCGTCCCCACGAGTTTTGTGCCTCGAACACTTATGATTTTAAAGTGTTTGAGGCTTGTGCAGATGAGGGCAGAGCTTAGGCATTGGTGGAATGAGGCATTATGACATCACAATCGGAGCTCTAGAATGTTGCTACTTATGATTTTAAAGTGTTTGAGGCTTGTGCAGATGAGGGCAGAGCTTAGGCATTGGTGGAATGAGGCATTATGACATCACAATCTGAGCTCTAGAATGTTGCTACTTATGATTTTTAAGTGTTTGAGGCTTGTGCAGATGAGGTTGGGTTTGGCGTGTGAATGGGGAGATTTAGCTATTGAAGGGAGATTGGGGGAATTCAGCTGATGCTGTTGGGGGCAGGGGTGGGTACTTGAATTCATATGATCAAAGGGGGGGCTTGTATTGATTTGGTTAGAGAGGTTAGGGAGATTCAGCTGTTGTGATCAGGAGTCAGGGGCTTGAGCACATGTGATTAACTTCTCGGGAGCCTTGCAATCCTCTTCTGAACGGGGTATGCACTTCTCTATATGTGTCCTAGCCTAGTCCCACCCTTGTCATGTTCTAATCCTGTCCAGACCATGGCTCCTTACCAGAAGGATGTACTGGCTGTTGAGGCATTTGAATCTTGGCTGTTTTATGTGCCTGAATAGGCCTTATAAAATAAGGACCAGAGTGACACTACTACTATTAATTATTCCTATAGCGCTACCAGATGTACGCAGCACTGTACAGAGTCACAAAGAAGACAGTCCCTGCTCGAAAGAGCTTACAATCTAAACAGACAAGACAGACAAACAGGGTGTCATGGATACAGTTAAGGGGAACTGTTAATCAGCTGGCTGGGTTGGAGGACAAAGGGGAGTACAGGACAATCAAGCCATTGTGACATCACTGATGAGGTTGGCTCTTATTGGTGGAATGAGGCATTATGACATCACAATCTCGGTTCTGCTTCCCAAAGACTGAAACTCTTCACACTACTACTGCTATTAATTATTTCTGTAATGTACGCAGCGCTGTACAGAGTTACGCAGAAGACAGTCCTTGCTCAAAAGAGCTTACAATCTAAACAGACAAGATAAAGACCAACATGGCTCTTTCAGTCTACCCAGAAAGATGGCCACCATTGTACCTGGTGCTCTGTGGAGGTCACTCCCTCGGTACCTTTTTTAAACTATGAAAGATATGTGTTTTATTGCTGTCATGCTTCCATAGTCAGCTTTGTGTAACATAATCTCATAGCAACAGAGGGCAGATAAAAACCAGCATGGTTCGTCTATTCTGCCCAGCAAGGTGGTCAGAGTCTTATCTGTCGCTCTGTAGAAAACACAGATTTATTTAGAATTACACCTGCAACCAAAGTCATTCGATTTGCCTTGATCCCATTCTATGTGTGGAGCCTGATCCTTTTACGTCTGGCAGCTTGGAAGCGATATCCTCAAAACGTGGCAAGGAGTAGAAATGGAACTGAACAAACCAATGGCACAGAGAGTGGCGTAATGAGGGCGAGAGGTGCCTGTGGGAGTGTTGCCCCTCCCCCGCCCTCTTCTCCGCCCCCCTTCCCTACCCCACACCTCTTTTAACTTCCCCGAGGCGAGCAGCATCACTCATTTGTTTGCTGTGTCAGCATTGGCTCTCCTTCTGATGTCACTTCCTTGGCATGGAACCCGGAAGTGACTTCGGAGGAAGAGCCGACGCTGGTGCAAGTATCAGTTTGGAGTTGTAGCTCGTGCTGGGGAAAAGATAGAGATATGGGAGGAGGGGGAGGAGCGGGAAGGAGCAAGGGGCAGAGAGGAGGAGGGGTGCTGGCACCCTCACCAAGATGGCACCCAGGGTGGACCCCCCCCTCTCCCTTACCACACCATTGCCTGGACATTTCTTACCAGGACATTATAAGAGAAACACTTCTTGAGTTATTATCATAAAAATGTTTTGCTCTGCAGGAAATATTTTAATCAATGTCTGCTTTATCAAAAGTAGTGCTGTCTTTGCAGGCTTTAGTATGTCCAAACTACAAGGGATTCACCCAGTACAGTAGGAATATAAATGTTAAAGTCAATAAAATGAAATATTGATTCTGTAACAATTGCCTTTTTAATCCATTTAATTGTAGTTCCTGACTCTGCCTTTGCCGATTCAAAAAGCCTGCACAGAGCACGTGCTGAGAAGCATAAAATAAAATCAATACAAGAATTATGACATTTCACAGCCATGGGCGAATCTCTTCATAACGGCACATAATAAATCTTAATAAACAGAATCATAGAATGCAGTCAATGCATTATTGGGTTTTATGTAGAGAACAATAATCAAGCAAAGCCACATATATACATATAACTGATTTTTTGTTGTTGTTTGTTTACCTTTTTACTAGTTTATATGTTTTTAATGTTTTGTTTATTTTATGCTTTTGTAGACTCCTGATGCAGACCTAGTGGCTGAAACACAAATTGTGTTGAGTCAATTCATTTGATTGGAACATCATAGGCTGTGCTTAGTTTACCTGCTCCTGCTCTTGCTTTGCTTGCTTTTGATTTGCAGAGGGATTTTCTTCTCCTTCTGGTTGTGGAGAACAATAAGAAACACTTTTACTCGAATAAACATGTGTTTACTAAGGATATACATCTATTAGTGTATACCGTGTTTCCCCGAAAATAAGCCCTAGCATGATTTTCGGGGTAGGTCTTAATATAAGCCCCACCCCAAAAATAAGCCGTAGTCCCTGGATTTGCTGGCAGCAGTGCTTTCCCGCCCCCCGCCACACAGCCGAATCCCCGCTGACTCATCCATCTCTCTCCCATCCGGTCCTCCGACCACGAGACCTACTACCTCCCTCCACAGAGCAGCATCGGCAGCACTCTAAACAGGCTGCTTCATGGCCTTCTCCTGCCGGGGCATTCCCTCTGCCACGTCACTGATGATGTCATCAGCAATGCTGCGCATGGAAGGCCCCAGCAGGAGAAGGCCATGAAGCAGTCTGTTTAGAGTACTACTGATGCTGCTCTTTGGAGGGAGGCATAAAAGTCTCGCAGTCAGTGAGGTTTGGATGGGAGGGAGAGATGGAAGCATGGGATGGTCAACAGGGGTTTGGCTGTGAGGCGGGGGGCTTTTCAAGGGTTCTGCAGCTGCACAGAAGGGAGGGATAGAAGCTGGACAAGGGTTCTGCTGCACACGAGGATGGGAGGGAGGAAGGGATAGAAAGATTCTGCAGAGGGAAGGCACAAGGGGATGGATGAGAGAGGAGGAAAGATGCTGCACATGTAGGGGAGAGAGAGGAAAGAGGAAGAATTGGGGTGAAGGAGAGGAAGGAGAGATGATCATTGTATATAAAAAAAAATAAGACCTACTCTGAAAATAAGACCTAGTGCGTTTTTTGGGCCCCAAATTAATATAAGACACTGTCTGTCTTATTTTCAAGGAAACACGGTATTTGGTTCATCATTTTCCTCCTCTTAAAAATGTAGGAACTCTTACTGAAGCCTGCTAGAATCTGGGCTTAACACAGTGGTTCCCAAACCCTGGTCCTCAAGACACTCCCAGCCAGTCAGGTTTCCAGGATATCCACAATGAATGTCCATGAGAGAGGTTTGCACGCAGTGGAGGCAGTGCATGCAAATATCGGTCATGAATATTCATGTGGATATCCTGAAAACCTGACTGACTGGGATGCCAGTAGCATGTGGCCATTAAGATTAATAGGCCATTGATGGGTAAAGCCAAACTGTGGCCATTTTAGAGCCGCACCAAAAAGGGACATCGGTGTGTGTGGGTAACCCCCGTGCTAAAAATAGGGCAGGCCACATTGTAGCGCAGCTCAGTAAAAGGGCTCCAATTATTGGCTGTTAATGCCAGTTAACTAATTCATCCCTTAAATGGTGTCAGGTCAAAAGCGCGCCGCGACAAAGGCGCGCCCAGACAATTGAGCACAGCGCGGAGGCGCGCGCCGCTCTAAATTACTGTTTTTAGGGCTCCGACGGGGGGGGGGGTGTGGGGGGAACCCCCCCACTTTACTTAATAGACATCGTGCCGGGGTGTGGGGGGTTGTAACCCCCCACATTTTACTGAAAACTTAACTTTTTCCCTGTTTTTAGGGAAAAAGTTCAGTTTACAGTAAAATGTGGAGGGTTACAACCCCCCAAACCCCCCATAACGCCGGCGTGATGTCTATTAAGTAAACTGGGGGGGTTCCCCAACAAAACCCTCCGTCGGAGCCCCTAAAAACTGTAATTTTGTGCGGCGCACGCCTCTGCGCTGCGCTCAATTGTCGGCGCGCGCTTTTGTCTTTCGCGCCGTTGTCTATGAACCCCTTAAATTATGAACATAACTCATAGTAAGTCTAACACAAAACCAAGGAAAAGGACTGCCAAAGTTGAAGATCCAAAGGCACAGAAAGGAACACACATCTCTGGAAGTCCAGGAATTGTATGTTAATTAAATTCAAAATTGATATTGGGTACAAATATTGCATCGCTAATGTTCAGTGCTCACAGTGTGAGCCTCGGATCCTACAGGGTCCGTGTTTCGGCAACAGTGAGACTTCCTCCGGGGTCCTATGAATGTAGACACAATTTGCACGAAGAAAGACTATTTGAAGAGCGCTAGCGAACGATGCGAAACTGATAATAATCTAAAACTTGTGTGCTAAGCATTAGAATGGACATGCGTGCATACAGAGTTAAGAGATTTCCGGATAAAGTTAGGACAGCAAAAAAAGATATCCTAACTTTACCCAGGTACCAGTCTACATATTGTTGGTACCTCGATGCATGCTACAGCTGCACTAAGCCTGCATAATCAGAACAGATATTCAGATACGGCTCAGCGCTGTGTATCTGAGTATAAAAAGCCCTTGGTGGCTGTCATTTAAAAAAACGCATTGCCCTCCATAGCTGATTATTGACCCATGAAATTGTAATAAGCTTTCCAGGGACAGGAAAATATCTACTGTTCCTGGATGGAACTTGCTTACTGCAACAGCTGCGAAGGTGTGAGCTAAATCCAAACTCTCTTCCTTTAAATGTCAGTAAGATACAACATTACAATAGCACTTATGTGCAACAACATAAAAAACATTAATACCTAATTCCGTTCTGCAGTCACCGGTGTGAAAGACATTCCTTGGCAGAAATGTGTGAGTTATTGGGGGTTTTTTTTTTTTTTTTTTAAAGTTGTGTAGTGTTGCTAGGCATCTCCCATCTTAAAAAACAAAACCAAACCATATACCCTGAAAACAGGAAGAGAAGGCTTTCATGTCAAAACAACAGATTTTTGCTGTAAGTTTTCAGTAAATCTGTTTTCTGTTTTTAATATGATTTTCAGCATCCCAACTGAAGAAATACTTTAGGTTCTGAGGGCTTGGACTTTTTTTTTTATTTTTTTTTAACAGTCATTATCCTAGGACAAGGGTGTCCAATGTCGGTCCTCAAGGGCTGCAGTCCAGTCGGGTTTTCAGGATTTCCCCAGTGAATATGCATGAGATCTATTAGCATACAATGAAAGCAGTGCATGCAAATAGACCTCATGTATATTCATTGGGGAAATCCTGAAAACCCGACTGGACTGCGGCCCTCGAGGACCGACATTGGACACCCCTGTCCTAGGACAAACAGGCAGCATATTCTCACATGTGGATGATGTCATCCACAGAGCCCAATATGGACAGTGCTAAAAGTGTACTGTCCCTTTAAGCTTTTAAGAAACTTCAACACTGCCTGCTCCATACATGTGCATTCTGGAGACATCAGATGCAGAAGTAGCAACTCCTGCAACATTGATCTTAACACTTGCTCTTCCTATAGACCAGTGGTTCCCAAACCTGTCCTGGGGGACCCCCCAGCCAGTCAGGTTTTCAAGATACCCCTAATGAATATGCATGAGAGAGATTTGCATATAATGGAAGTAACAGGTATGCAAATCTCTCTCATGCATATTCATTAGGGATATCTTGAAAACCTGACTGGCTGGGGGGTCCCCCAGGACTGGTTTGGGAGCCTCTGCTATAGACAAAGCGTGGTTATTGAGACTTTTCTTTAAAAATAAACATAAAGAATTTCTAGGATGTAAAATTCTAATGTTCCCTGATCTTTCAAGAGAAACACAAAAACGCCGATGTGAGTTTCTTCTTTTAAGGCCAGGGATCATCTCATTAGGAGTTACGTTTTACTAAAGGCACCCCTTTAAATGTACAGTTTGCTACCATTCTATTAAGTATGTTTTCTTCGAGCCTCAGTAAGTAACAGCATTCATGGCTTTATCTCGTTTGGATGGAGATAAATCCTGAGCGCTATAGAAAAAAATTGCAACTCCAGTTCCAGCGGTCTAGTCTATAGCATATTTTATGTTGTATAGAATTATACTTTTCCTTTTGATTTGCCTAAAAGAACCTCTTGGATCTATATGGAGGACTTGAGCTTATTTGACCATTTTGTTATATTCTTTGTTTTTTCTTTTTAAAGTGTGGGTGTTTCACACTTTGATATTGTAAAAGTTATTGGTTAAATACGCTTTCTGTGCAAGTTGTACTTTGTAAAAAAAATTTGAAAATCAATAAATTAAAAAAAACAAACAAACCCCAATGTGTGAACATAGAATCACGCTTAGCAGTGCCTAAATCGACTTAGCTGCCACTAGGGAAAGTGTGGCGCAGTGGTTAAAGCTACAGTCTCAACATCCTGAGGTTGTGTGTTCAAACCCACACTGCTCCTTGTGACCCTGGGCAAATCACTTAATCCCCCCATTGCCCCAGGTACATTAGATAGGTTGTGAGCCCACTGAGACAGGGAAAAATGCTCGAGTGCTTGAAATTCTTGTAAGTTCAAGTTTAATTTATTTAATATACCGTAAATATAAAACCAAGAGGCAAATCTAAGAAGTTTACAGTAAAAAAAAAAAAAAAAATTAAAAGTTAAAATAAAAAAAATAAAAAAATTGATTAGGATAAAAACAAAACAATGAAAAAAAAAGTAAGTCAGAACGTGAAGAAAAACAATCGAGAACATGGGGATACAGGGAGAACAGTTTAGAAAATTGAATAAATAAATTGTATGAAAAGTTACAGCCTCTGGTAACCAGCGCTGGTATTGTGACATCATAATGCCTCATTCCACCAATGCCTAAGAGCCAACCTCATCAGTGATGTCACAGTGGCTTCATTGTCCTATACTTGGCTCACTTTTACTACATTTTGATTTCTAGAGTGGTGCAGTGGTTAAAGCTATAGCCTCAGCACCCTGAGGCTGTGGGTTCAAACCTTGTGCTGCTCCTTGTGACCCTGGATAAGTCACTTAATCTCCCCATTGCCCCAGATACAATAGATAGATTGATCCCACCAGGACAGACCGAGAAAAATTCTTGAGTATTTGAATAAATTCATGTAAACTGTTCTGAGCTCCCCTGGAAGAACCGTATAGAAAATTGAATAAATAAATGTCAATAATGTACCTTGTAGGAAGGTTATGCTTTTTAGGGGGAAGGTGTGGCTCATTGGTAGAGCCACTGCCTCTGCACCCAGATGTTGCGAGATCAAATCCCAGCACTGCTCCTTGTAACCCTGGGCAAGTCACTCAATCCTCCAGTGCCCATCGCCTTGAATGTCAGCTTAGAAATGCCAAAGTCACAAAAAGGCGGAATGCAAGCCCCCCATTCCCATCTTATGCATATTCACTGTGAAAATCCTGAAACCCGGGCTGGGTTGTGGACCCCCCTGCCTTAGAGCAGGGGTAGGCAATTCCGGTCCTCGAGAGCCGGAGCCAGGTCAGGTTTTCAGGATCTCCACAATGAATATGTACGAGACGGATTTGCATGCACTGCCTCCTTGAGATGCAAATCTATCTCATGCCTAATTTATTGTGGATATCCTGAAAACCTGACCTGGCTCCGGCTCTCGAGGACCAGAATTGCCTACCCCTGCCTTAGAGGATAGAATGGCTTGGGTGGGGTAAAGAAAACATTTGTGCAAATCCATAATTGACTTTGGAGCATTAATAAACAGAAGCTGACATGTGGAACCCAAGCAGGCTAAATGTCCTCTATTTGTACCTGCTAATGATGTTTCTATGATGAGGAATATATCTTGTTCAACTCGGTAACTAGTGAACTCCGGGCCAGAGGGTGACTCCCACCGGTTTTTGATGGATTATTATCCGAATGCAACTAGAAAGACCCTTATGACTGCTTGCATTTGCACAATTTTGCAGCCAGTTAATATTCAAACAAGGACAGTTTTCCTCGTCGTAGTTCAGCACAGATTCTTTTCACGGTGCTGCTGGCTGGGCCCATCTGCCTTTGAGAGTTATAAACACCTGTGTGCATGACGCTCACCCTTTGCTGAGATCCAGGCGGTCGCTGTGAAGAAAAGAACATTTTGTCACATGAACTCAGTGCAGTGTGATTTAAAAAAAAAAAAAAGCCTCATCTTGACACGCTCAAATGCGAGAATGCTGCATGGCACCCTAATGTGGATTTTGCTATGAATATAAATGAGCAGCGCTGTAAACCACAGAAAGGTTAGATAATGCATTCATCCAGGAAAAGGCAAAGCAAAACAGGAAATAAAAGCAGTTACTGTTGATATGATATTACTAGCATGGCTCAGATTCAACAGACACCTGCTATCTTGCTGTTGGAATCGGAATTTAGCTCGTTCTTTTTTTTTTTCGTAGTAATAATATACAGGTACAGTAGATATGTCCCGAGGACTTACCCCCTTCTTCTAGAACAGGGTCACCTAAATTTAGGTGACAATTGCACCCATAAGTTATAGAATGCGGGTGCTTATTCACGTGACTATTACAATTACACGCATAAATGCTAGCCATGCACGCAAGAATATTCTATAAGTTAAGAGCACAACCGCCTTAGCGTATTAATGCAAACAGGAGTTCACATGAGGAGGAGCATGGCAGGGCATGGGGGTGTCCGACGCCGATGAATGTAACTTACAGAATATTATGGGGGGGGGGGGGGGGTGTCGATATTCAAAGCAATTTAACCAGCCAGAAATGGCTTCTGGTCAGTTAAATTGCCTGTTCAGGGCTGACCAGTCATTTTCAGTGGCACTTAACCGGTTAGCGCCAAACTCGAAACCAGTTATTTGGGGAGCATTCTGGGGGCGGAGTCAGCAGCTGGCTGGTTAAGTGCTGATATTCAGTACTTAACTGGCTAGGTTTACTATATAAGTGGGACTGCATGAAAGTCAGTCCTGTCTTTATGCGGTAACCTGTAGCTGGTTAGGTGCTGAATATTTCACTTAACCAGCTATGTGTACTCCAGCTGCGCAAGCCCCAAACTTACCCCCCCCCCCATTTTACAAAACTGTAGTGTGGTTTGTAGGGCGGCCGTGGCTGCAACAGCTCCGACAGTCATAGAATTCCTATGAGCATCGGAACTGATGCCACCACGGCCAGTGCTAAAAACTGCTCTATAGTTTTGTAAAAGGGGGAGGTTAGTGCTGAAACCCAGACATAGCTCCCACATTGAATTTCTGGGTTTAATGCCAGTGGCAGTCGTCAAAATGCTGATTACTGCCAGCTGACTGTCAGTCCCTATAAGTTATGTGCTAATGTTTTCTTCAAGTCCCTTCCCGACGCAGACAAACACTAAAACAAAGTGAAAGTTGGCAGTCTAGTGGCTTTAAAGCTAAGTTTCTTCAAACTTCTATTGATATTGAAAGGCCACTTGGACACACAAAGACAGAGGCGTGAAGAAGGTACAAGAGGTTTATTTACAGCATGCCGGACCCTTGTGCAGTGAACAGCCTGCTTACAAGAGTGTTAAAAACAGGAAATGCACGGACTTTTATGCCCTTTTCACTAAGCATATGCAAACTAATATATGCAAAAACTACAATTTTCATTTGTTACTTCTATAACTTTCTACAATTATTATTGGTCCTAAGCCAGCACTTATGATAGGTTCAGGGGTACAATTTATAGTCCTATAGGAAGCTAGTTCATTTATCTGATTATCTAAGCCTTGCAGTTCTAAATGTTACATGTTCAGGAGGGCAGGGTACATCATGGCTCAAACTCTTATCTATTTAGCTTACAATGTGGTAAGGCAGGGTCAAACATTTCAAGCAGATGATGTCAATAGATTGTACACTTGTTTCCAGCTATGTAGGCCAGAGCAGTATTTCAAACAACAGTTAACCATTTCATGACCCTACAATATTACTATGGGCATGAAGTTTTTAAGTCAAGTTATTAAGAGCACTAAGGGCTCCTTTTACAAAGGCACGCTAGCAGTTTAACGCGCGTAATAGCGAGTGCTAAACCGCCGGACGCGCCAGCCGCTACCGCCTCCTTTTAAGCAGGTGGTAGTTTTTGGCCAGTGCGGGGGTTAGCGCTTGATTAAAAGTCACGCGAGTTAACCCCGCTAGCGCTCCTTCATAAAAGGAGCCCTAAGTCACTTAAAAAATATATTTTTTTTTAAAAAAAGCAGATGAGATGATATTATATGCCAATAAGTGATTCACACAGTCGTTTAAAAAAAATAGTGGCTGGTGGAGGCATATCTGATATCTGCATAAAAATTTCTATTGCAATCGTTTTGCAATATAGGGTGTTATTTGAAGCACTAACCACTATTACAGAACTGTTCTAACAGCTACAATGGTTTGTACTCACTAATTCATGCATTAACGGCATATTATGTTAGGGAGCAGGAACTAGGCAGGTCATGGGCGGATAATGGACGGGAACGGTATAATGTGGCGAGCGCGCAGTGCTTAATGAAGTGAGTCCCACACCTGTCCTGGGGGGAATCTTAGTCAGTCAGGTTTTTAGGATATCCACAATGAATATTCTTGAGATCGGTTTGCTTGGCTTCTGAACTCATTAAGTTGTGTGCAAAAATCAGTAACATGCACACTTTGGCCGCATTATACAGAAACTGACCGGTAGTGCACGTATACGTTATATGCCCTTTTTGCATCCCTATCATTATTAAAATTGTCTCTTAGGATTTTATGTTTCCTTACGTATCTCAAAGGAGATTTTGTTTGTTTGTTCATCACCATTTTTCTTTGTCAATTATTGCGTACAGAAAATTCAAATTCACTTCCTCGATCTCTTTTTAATTTCTTGTGTTCAGTTTTATTTCTGGGCTTCTTACAGAAATCCAATATCTCTCTTGGTTTTTCTTTAAGTAATTACTTATTTTTGTTCTTTTAAGGGAATTAGAACTATCTATAAATTAATGATATCAATTTTGCGTTCGCTATCCATCATTCGCTTTGCTTTTGTACTCAGTTTGCCTTTTTTTAATAAATCTCTCCAGAGAGCTTCCAGCTGATTTTCCTTTGAGAGATTTCTGTGTGTCAACTGATTTTGCTATGGTGCCTATCGCCCCCCCCCCCCCCACCAGCTCTAAACAGCAAGGTGGGGGGGAGGGGTTAGAGGAGTGGGAGTACCAGATCATGTTTTTCAATCAATGAGTGATACATGAGCCTGCATTGGAAGAAGGGAGAGATGAAAACAAAGCACTGGAAGAGAGGACATAGGATGAAGTTAAGAGATGACAGGCTCAGGAGTAATCTTAGGAAATACTTTTTTTTTTTTTTTACAGAAAGGGTAGAAGATGCATGGAACAGTCACCCGAAAGAAGTGGTGGATACAGAGACTGTGTCTGAATTCAAGAAGGCACATGGGATCTCTCAGAGAGAGAGAGAGAGAGAGATAATGGTTACTCTGAATGAGCAGCCTTTTATCTACCTTCATGTTTCTATCTATGCCTAAAATAATCTGTTTGTATGCACAATGCATGTATGGACAAGGTGACTCGTCAAAAGCGCGCAGGATATTGGCATGCTAACAATCCCTTGGAGGACTTATGCGCGCTGCTTTAACCCTTTCAGGACCAAGGGACATATTTGTCCCATAACTTTAAAATCCTATAAATTTTGATTGGGATAGTCTACAGTTCTAAATTTGATATGTACGGATTCCATAGGATACTGCCTTTATGTAAACAAACTGGTTCCGACATTCATTCATTAGCGTCGTTGCCAGATTGACGAGAAGATTCACTTGCCACACTGTCCATAAGCCAGAAGTGTGATTTTTTTTAAAAAAAAAATAATGATATTTCACAAAAAAAAATCAATTTTTTTGGCATCTGCAAGCCCTTTTTACCATAAAAATGTCGTCAAAACCACAAAAATTGGCCTACGATCCTTATGGTCCTGAAAGGGTTAAAACAGTTCCTGTTAGTGCTCTGAGAAGGGGAAAACCCCTCTACACGAAAACTGACAAATACCCAAAAACTGAAGGAAAATGGCATTTCCAGTGTAATGGGGGGTTCCCCTCCACACCCCCCCAACGTGAGTACGATCACTGTAAGTTTACTGGGGGGGGGGGTTCCCCCCCAAACCCCCTCACATCACTGACAGGAACTCTTTTAAGGAGGCACGCATAAGTCTTGTGCGCAGTTGTCAGCGCGCTATTGTCGGTGCGCCAGTGTCCTGTGCGCTTTCGTTACGGAACCATGGACAAAGGAGTAGGGGGTTGATTCGATACCTGAGTACCTGGAAGGGAGCCTATCTATAATGTAATGTAATTTATTTCTTATCTACCGCTACATCCGTTAGGTTCTAAGCGGTTTGAAGAAAATATACGTTAAGATTATAAATACCTACTTTCCTAGTGTAACAGCAAAAATATTTCCCTATGCATAGGTACAGATTCTGCAATCACTGCCGGTATAGGCCGGTGCATTCAAAACTAGCCCCAGTTGCATGTCAGTCAAGCACCTGCACTGGTTGCAGAATCGCCACGAGGTCAAACATAGGCATTGGAAAAGTGGACCAGGGTTATGAATACCTAGAGTTGCTGCGCCCATATTTGATGTGAATCGCATCTATGGAGGTGCCTACTAGTGCTGCCCGATTCAGGGAAAAAAAATTTTGATTCGATTCAGCCTATTGAATCGATTTTTCGATTCAATTTGATTTTGCTGCCCAGTTGAGTGTGTTTTGGTTTTTTTTTTTTTTCAAACATCCTGGTGGGTTTATTTTACAACCTCTTCACCCCCTTTGCCTTCTCCTAACCACACTGGCATTGTGGTGTAAACAAAATAAAAAACCAAAAAGGACTTTTCCTCTCTCTCTTAAATCCTAGTTCACGTTCGAGGTCTTAACACCAGCTCTGGCAGGATACACATTTCAAATCTGACATATTGTAATCACAAAATAGAAATTAAAATTACTTTTTCTACCTTTTGTTGTCTGGTCATTATTCAAATCATGTTGGTCCCAGGCTCTGGTTGTCTTCTGATAGATAGTACCAACGGACATTAGCCTCCTTTCACTCTTATCAGGTATGCATAAAAACACGGGCATTAACTATACTTAAACTAAATCTCATGTGCTGTCAGTTCTTTAGTATCAACAACCTAGCTAAAAAAACATAACTATACAAACTATAATAAAATTATAGTAAAACTTAGGAGCCTGATGTCATCAAGATGAAAATACTTGTGAGATATGCAACATATATGGAAAATGGAAACATGCAGCATATACCTTGATAAACCAGATTTAGAAATCATGTAATGATCTAAAAAGAGGAGCATAGACAAGGAGATATAGTAGAACGTACGGGGCTAATGTCATAAGGTGAAAAGCACTTGAGTCAAACATGAATAAAAAAAATAAAAACTAATATCTAAGAGAATAATGAGGAAGGAGATCATAAAACATTAAAACAGCTTGTGCAAAAAATGTAATGGAGGAGCACCAAACCAATACTAAAAAGAGCCATGCTTAGAAAAATAAGTGAACCATATTAAACCAGAAAGGAGCCATGCTTAATGGAATGAAGGAAACTGGTAAAAAGCAGACTTCACATATTTAATAAGAAAAATAGACTACAGGAGGAGCATAAAACACAAGAGGGTGACCACTGGAACAACCATGCAGAGCCAGAACTAGAAACCGGAATGAACCCGAATTAAAGTGTGGGAAGAAGTTCCACAGGGAGTAAAAAGCAGGCCATAAATCTGACCGCAGTACCTTAAAATATAGAACGCTGAGAGTTGGAACCGCTATAACCAAGAAGAAGAAAATCTCACCCACGAAAGCACACCATGTCATAATATTAAAAGTAAAGAAGTAAAAATAAAGAGATGAAAAACAATAGGTGAACCTTACCATGGGTAGTCAGGCTGTAGCATCCAAAACACAACGAAAGTGAAAGTAAAAAATGGCACGAGAGATGTTAGAGCTTAAAAGCAAAAGGAGTGAGTGTTTACGTGACCGTGGTATATGGGAAAAGACACGAAAGGTGCTAAAATTGAAAGAGGAACTTGGGTAGGCAGGGAAACTTCAAATATTGAAAAGGAAATAGTGATGACCAAGCAAGAAAAATAAATAAAGAAAAATGGAGCAAAAATGAAAAATAGGGAGGTAGCATAGACAAAACAAACAGGGATCTAAATGGGGGGAGGGACAGGAAAACCACAAAATAAAACTACAATGCACGGGGCATTTGCCTATAAGTAAGAAATCAGCTTGTGTATGCTAAGGAACAGGCGACATGGAACCCGGCAGTTGCAGGAATTACAGGATTTCCACAGCTCCGCCTCCTGCTTTAGGAGTGTTGGTCAGTGAATCGGCCAGGCCGATTAAAAATAATAAAAAAAGAATCGATTCGAATCGATTCACCTGATTCAAATCGGAAATCTGGCAGCACTAGTGCCTACCAGCGCCTAATGTCATTTCTGGCATTAACCACACCTCCGTTAATGAGATTCTGGTGCCGTAAATGCAATTTGAATTGTGTTTAGGAAACAATTTTTTTTTTATTATTGATGACAGCACAGAAAACAGCGAAAGAACAACAATCAACATAATACAAAACTCATCATCCATTGTTTTCTCTCCCCCTACAACCCTCCCTCTCCCCCAACCCCCCTCCCCAGTAAAACAAGACAAAAGGCGACCAACCAAAGCAAACCAAAATCCCAGCTATAATCAGAAAATACCACCCAAAAACCCTGCAAAACAAACTAGAAAAAGTGATACATAACCAGGAACCTGATCACTTGGGTAGCAGCATGGAGAACCACTACAAGTGGGTTCATTACTGCAGCTGAACCCTCGTCCCACCCACTCAACCAGAAGTAAAGAAATGAAAGATAGATTCCAAGACCCTGGATTCTTATGAGTCCTGGAAAAGCCAGCGGGCAGGCTCAAAAAACTAGCCACCCAGCCTCATATTGTGGTAAGCCAGGTAATACAATGATTTAAAATAAAAGATAGAAGTACCCTCCCCCCAAGAACGAAATACAATAAATTAAGAAAGCCCCAAAAGGAACCAGAAGAAAAAAAGAAAGAATGAAAAGGGAAAGGAATCTGCATCTCCCGTGCACCCCCCATGAACCCCTCCAACCAACCCCCAATTGTAACAGATCAAAGGACATTAAGGATATCACTTCGAGCCCTGGGACTCAAAGATTGAATGTAGGGGAGCCAGATGGATAGAAACAACTTTGTCTGCCTAGGAGTAGTATCTATGTTCCAATAATAAAAGGGAATGAAGTCGATTGCGCCATGCCCAAAAGGAAGGAAGGGAATCTCCAACCCACACGGAAAGCACTTCTTTTTTCCCCAATACTCCCTCTTTCCTCATAAACAGTCGTTGCCCACGTTGAGGAAGACAAAAAGCCTCGTATTTATCCAATAATAGCCCTGCAGCTGATAAGGGGATATGCCAGTTCAAAATGCTGGCAACATACTCAGTAATCTTTCTCCAGAAGATCCAAATTTTGGGACATGTCCAAAAAGCATGAATAAAAGAATGGGTTCCCAAATTGCATTTCTGACAACCAGAAGACTCACTATAGCCTGATTTATGCAATCGTTCTCTAGTAAAATACGCCTTATGCAAAACTCGAAATTGACATTCCCGAAGATCAGCATTAACTGAGATTTCCGGTATACGACCAATCAACTTTGAAAAATCCAGGGGAGTGACCACGATACCAACCTCTACACTCCAATAAGTACATAAAGAGTTTTAATTGTTTTTAAATGATGCAGTCAATTACTGCATTGCTTAAAGGTAATTAAACCAATTAAGTTAGGTGGTGGTAGGGTACTTACCATTACCTATCTTAAGAACATAAGAAATGCATTCTGAGCAGATGGAAGGTCCATCAAGCCCAGTATCCTGTTTCCAACAGTGGCCAACCCAGGTTCCAAGTACCTGGCAGAACCCAAATAGTAGCGACATTCCAGAGCTGACATTGTGATGTCATAATGCCTCATTCCACCAATGCCTAAGAGTCAAACTCTTCAGTGATGTCACAATGGCTTGATTGTCTTGCTTGGCTCACATAAAAACATAAGAATTGCTATACTGGGACAGACCAAAGGTCTATCAAGCCTAGAATCCTGTTTCCAAAGTGGCCAACCTAAATCCCAAGTAGTAAAACAAGATTTTATGCTGCTTATCTTAGAAATAACCAAAGAAAACAAAAAAAAATCTGTGGAGTGACTATGTTCCCAAATGGACTTTATTTGAAAGTATCAAAGTTCCAAAGGTACACTGAAATCATCCACATAAAATAATTCCATCCACATAAAAGTAAAACATCCACATAAGAGCCTTAAAGGACCTAGTCCGCTAGGGATACAGGACCCAACATGGTCCGCATTTCGACAAAAAGTCTTCTTCAGGGGTCCCTAGGGGTCCTATAAAGGTGAGTACGTGGGAAACAATTGTGTGGTGAACCGGAAGTGAGACACTGCTAGCATTTGCAATGGGGTCAATTCCTTTTGTTTTATCCTAGAAATAACCAAGCCATCTCAATAATGATCTAGGGACTTCTCTTATAGGAAATGATACAAACCTTTTTTAAACCCTGCTAAACTAACCGATTTCATCACATTCTTCGGCATCGAATTCCAGAGTTTAATTACACGTGTGAAGAAATATTTTATCCAGTTTGTTTTAAATCTACTACTTAGTAGCTTCATCGCAAGTCCTCTAGCCCTAGTATTTTTGGCAAGGGTGAACAAGCGATTCACATGTATACTCCACTCATTATTTTATATGTCCCTATCATATCACCCCTGAGCTGTCTCCTCTCCAAGCTGAAGAGCCCTAGACATTTTAGCCTTTCCTTATAGGGAAGTCGTCCCATCCCTTTTATCATTTTTATTGCCCTTCTCTGTACCTTTGCTAATTCCGCTATATATTTTTTGAGATATGGTGACCACACAGTATTTTCTGGTGCTGCTTCCAGGATCAGGGCCTTAGTCCAACCATAGAGCTAGCTTAAGTGTGTGTCTAAGTGCTGAAGATATGCGCATAACATAATATTCTATAAATTACATACATAAGTGTGAGTCCTGTCTATGCTCCTCTCAGACTCCACCTGTGGAATATTAGCTATGCATACTACACCTCTGCATCGCTGTGTAAGTTGGTGTTTTGGACCAGTTTGTGGAGCTCTGTGCATCTGTCCGCCTGTTTAGATTTCTAACCGCGATTACCAGCAATTTAGATTCTTCATGGTTTGTAAGAACTAGTGTGAACTTATTTAAAATTGATTGATGGGGCTGTCAAATTTTTGAAGTTTTGTGGGTTTTGTTCTTCATCAAATTCATTTGAAGAAAAATCCAGAAAGACAAACAAATATTTTGAGAGGATTTTGTTGGTTTTTTTTTTTTTTTTCTTTTTGGTGAGGGGGAACATTCAAATCACTTCTGAATCTCACCTAAATCTGGTAATGGCAATTCATTAACGCTGGTTTTTACAAAGCTGCGGTAGAGGTTTCTACCATGGGCCAGTGAGATAAATGCTTTGACACTCATAGAATTCCTAATAGCCTTGGTGCACTTACCTCGCTGGCCTGTGGTAGAAACCCTTACTGTGGCTTTGTAAAAAGAGCCCTAAATTTTCCAAATAAAATCTGAAAATTTTTTTTATCTTACTTAGAAGCAAGCTTGAATTTGTCAGGTTCAAATGGTGTCAGGTCAAAAGTGCGCCGGGACAAAGGCGCACACGGAGGCGCGTGCCACAGAAAATTACTATTTTTAGGGCTCCGACGGGGGGGCGTGGGGGGGAAGCCCCCCACTTTACTTAATAGAGATCGCGCCGCGTTGTGGGGGCGTTGTGGGGGGTTTGGGGGATTGTAACCCCCCACATTTTACTGAAAACTTCACTTTTTCCCTGTTTTTAGGGAAAAAGTTAAGTTTACAGTAAAATGTGGAGGGTTACAACCCCCCCAAGCCCCCCACAACGCCGGCACGATCTCTATTAAGTAAACTGGGAGGGCTCCCCAACAAAACCCCCGTCGGAGCCCCTAAAAACTGTAATTTTCTTCGGCGCGCGCCTCCGTCTTGCGCTCAGTTGTCAGCGCGCGCCTTTGTCTTTCACGGGGTTGTCTATGAACTGGTTCAAATTGACTGCGAGTTTTGTTTTTGAACGAACAGTTGACACTGTAATGATTTATTAACTGCTGCTCTCATTTCTTTCCACTGGAGAGAATAGATTATGAGAACAGTATTCAGCCACACAGAGAAAAGACAGTTCTAGAACTGCCCCACCCCTCCCCCCTCAAATTTACATGTCAATTGTGTGTGTAAATTTGCAAAATCAAGGCCCTCTTTTACTAAGGTGCACTAAGGGATCCTTTTATCAAGGCGCGGTAGGGGTTTAACGCGTGGAATACCGTGCGTTAAACCGCCGGCTGCGCTAGTCGCTAAAGCCTCCATTGACGAGGTGTTATTATTTTGGCTTGCCGCAGGGGTTAGCGCTAATCCCCGTAGTGCGCCTTGATAAAAGGAGCCCTAAGCGTTTTAGCGCACGTTTAGCACGTGCTAAATAAACGCATGCGCTAACCGCTATTGCGTCCATAGGATAACATGCATGTGTTAGTGTTTAGCACGTGATTAGTGCGCTGTAATAAGCATAGCACACCTTAGTAAAAGAGGGGGAAAGTATAACCCATTTTTGCTATTCATAGGCATTTTCGCCATTTCACAGTCATACACAATGTGCTCGCGGGAGGGTAAAGATATTTGTAGAGCTGTGTATGAGTACTGTTACACCAAAAGATTGTTTTTACAAAAAAAAATTGTATATAAAATAATTTTTTAAATATAGAATATAATAAGCAAGCTATTCTTTACAAGAAAGGTATACAAAATGATAAATATATACCCCCTCTTCTACAAAACCGTGCTAGCAGTTTTTAGCGCAGAGAGCCGCGCTGAATGGCCCGCGCTGCTCCCGACACTCATTGAGTTCCTATGAGCGTTGGGAGCAGCGCGGGTCATTCAACTTGACTCTCTGTGCTAAAAACCACTAGCGTGGTTTCGTAGAAGAGGGGGATGGTGTTTAGTAGCAAAAGTGTACCGATTTGGCGTGCGCTAAATGCGAAGACATCCATTATGTTTTATGGGTGCCTTAGCATTTAGAGCGCGCTAATCTTTAGCGCACCTTAATAAAAGGAACCCATAGTAAATTAATATTTGCTATATCAAATATATTCTCCAGTTCAAAGATTTTTATTGATTTTAATAAAATACAAATGTAATACAAATGTTAAAAAGGCAAGATACAGACAAGTTGTACAAAGCAAAGAATCATAAAATATTATCTGTAAAATACAACAAGCTGACCCCTGCCTATCTACAAAGAGTGTCAGCACAACCTACAGCCATAACCATATACAATCTCCAAAGCACAGAGGAGCACCGGAGTTATACCCCCATATAAATATGAACTGTGAGCCATGATATAATGCATAAGTTCTGTTGTAGATATCTATATTCTAGCACAATAACTGAATGCCATCAGTCTGTATTTATATTTGCATTAAGAGAAAATAGCTAGAAGGCTTTCTGGGTTTGATTTATATTATGGCATTAATTGTTTCATTCGCTTGGCATTCTCTATGCTTAGTTGCACATTACAGACTGTAGCATTTGCAGGATATCAAATATTTTAATAAAGATAAACATCTTAATCACTCAAAAACAGTGGGCTGTTGGATTACTGGTCACCTTATTACTCCAACTTTAGCACCTTCCCTCTGTGGCTCTACATTACAACTAATTTCTAGTTTCAAGTATCTTGGAATTATCATTGATAGTAAGCTTTCTTTTGAGCCACAGGTAAATTTATTTATTATTTTTTGGTTTTATATCCTGTCCTCAACAAGCTCAGAATGGGTTACAGCAGGGGTGTCAAAGTCCCTCCTTGAGGGCCGCAATCCATTCGGGTTTTCAGGATTTCCTCAATGAATATGCATTGAAAGCAGTGCATGCAAATAAATCTCATGCATATTCATTGGAGAAATCCTGAAAACCTGACTGGATTGTGGCCCTCGAGGAGGGACTTTGACACCCTCAGGTTACAGGTTCCCTTGTTAAATCTTGTTTCTTTGCCTTAAGACAGGGGTGGGCAACTCCGGTCCTCGAGGGCCGGAATCCAGTCGAGTTTTCAGGATTTCCCCAATGAATATGCATGAGATCTATTAGAATACAATGAAAGCAGTGCATGCAAATAAATCTCATGCATATTCATTGGAGAAATCCTGAAAACCTGACTGTATTGTGGCCCTCGAGGAGGGACTTTGACACCCCCGGGTTACAGGTTCCCTTGTTAAATCTTGTTTCTTTGCCTTAAGACAGGGGTGGGCAACTCCGGTCCTCGAGGGCCGGAATCCAGTCAAGTTTTCAGGATTTCCCCAATGAATATGCATGAGATCTATTAGAATACAATGAAAGCAGTGCATGCAAATAAATCTCATGCATATTCATTGGAGAAATCCTGAAAACCTGACTGTATTGTGGCCCTCGAGGAGGGACTTTGACACCCCCGGGTTACAGGTTCCCTTGTTAAATCTTGTTTCTTTGCCTTAAGACAGGGGTGGGCAACTCCGGTCCTCGAGGGCTGGAATCCAGTCGGGTTTTCAGGATTTCCCCAATGAATATGCATGAGATCTATTTGCATGCACTGCTTTCAATGCATATTCATTGAGGAAATCCTGAAAACCCGACTGGATTCTGGCCCTCGAGGACCGGAGTTGCCCACCCCTGCCTTAAGACAATTTTGTTCAATTCTTGGATCATCCCTCACAGATCACTATCTTATGTCCAGCTTAGTGCTGCTGAATATCAACGTTTAGACGCCAGTCGTCGATTTAGGCAGGTCAGAACCTTTCTGAATATTGGGCCTAAGGTCCTTACCTTAACCCAGAAAACACATTATTCTTCCATAATAATACCCTAAACCCTCGGCTCGTAGGGAGACCAAAGACTCTTTCTTCCCCCAGTGTCTTCAGTGTGTCTTGCATCTACTCACTCTTCTGCAATGTTTTACCTTGCACCCTCTCTTTTGAATTCTCGTCCTAAACATCTCTGTCTTGAAGCGTCCTCCTTGAAGACTTGCCTATTTTCAATTGCTTTTGATTTATCAGCATTAATCATTCCTCACAATATATTCGTCCCCCCCCCCTCCTTGGAACAATAGTATTTTGTGTAAATCCCATGTAATTCCTTCTTTCTTGATGTAATTTTCCTACATTATATTGTACTGTAGTTCCTTTCTTACCTTTTAAAATATTTTATTTAACTATCGTACACTACTTTGACACTACCTGCAAAAAGCAGTGTATTAAATCCAATAAACCTATAACAACTGAAATCTTTTGTTGCTTTAATGCAGTCAAGAGAAATAATCCTCAGTGCAGGTCTCACCACTCTCTCTCCCTCCACAATCTCATTATGTTATCAGTCTGACTCAGGAGCCGCATAACCCTTTACTTGGTGGGAGTGAACATAGAGTTCTCTGCAGTAACTTTGGAGCCTTTAATTCAAACAATGGGCTTCAGCTCCTTCCCGCTGATGTAAATTTAGCACTGTAGCTAATGGTTTCTTTAGAATATCCAGCAAAGGGAATAAAAGGAATAGAAGAGAAGCTTAATGGTTACTGCAATGGGTTGAAAATCGGGAGAACTGTGTGTGTGTGGGGGGGGGTTTCAGTCCCCATTGTGGCTGCTTGTGACTCTGGTAAGCCACGTATCCCTCTATTGCCCCAGGGGCAAAACTTAAGGGTCCTTTGAACTAGGGTGCACTAACAAATTGGTGTGCATTAAATGCCCTGTATAAAACTGCACACCCAAATCTCATGACGTGCAACCCTAAAGGGGGTGTGGCCATGGGTGGGTCAGGGGCATTCTGGGAACTTTTCACACAGCGTTCTAGAAGACTGTGAATGCCCATCAAAGTTGGACACCAGGAATTATACGTGGTGTCAGCAGGTGTAAGTCCTGGCACTCAATTTGGGGGTGCCCAGAGTCCCCTTTAAAGAAAGCACAAAGTTCTGATTTTTATTTATTTTTTTTTTTTTTTTTTGTGCCATTTACTGAATCTGGTCCAAAGTGGGTTCAAGCACTAACTGCTTCAATGCGAAATCATAGGAGTGGACAAGCATTACATCATACTTTCATTTCACTTCATTTATTAGGATTTGATATACTGCTGTTCACAATAACAAGTGCATCAGGGATAGTTACAGACCCCCCCCCCCTCCCCAATACAAAATAGAACATACGATAAATTAGAAAATCACCCTACAATAATTTCTTATTCCCTATGAACGTGCATAACCACACTTTTACTAGTTTTTGAAAGTTTAAGTAGTTCCATCGTTTTGGGCCTGTATAACTTAAAAGTTTGTTTCCTGGTGGTCTTCAGCTGTGTCACGACCTAAGAAGGCAACTGAAGAAGCAGCAGCTGTGAAAAGCCCAGAGCCCTGGCTGGGGCATAAGGTTTCCCTAGACTGGCTAAGTAATGGGGAGAACCCTGGTAATAACGTGAAATGAGACAAAGAACCTCAAACTGGACTCACGCCTCAGTTGCCATCCAAAGTAGCTGCTGATACACGGGTGACACGTGATTATACTTTTTCTGCCCTGTGAAAGGCATTACATTAGACCGATCTTTAACTTTCGGAAAACCCATATCGACATCCTGATTAAAAAAATGTTACTATACTCTTTGGAAATTGCGTACATTAAAACCTTATTTTGATTTTTCATCCTTCAGATTGTTGGTACAATCTTTGGTACTGAGCACTTTGGACTACTGTAACATCATTTATTTAGGATCATTCAAAAAAAAATGTCAGGAGATTGAAAATCATTCAAAATACTGCAGTACGTTTGATAGTTGGGTTGAAAAAAATCAGCTCATGTTACCCCATACTACAGGCTGCCAGTGGAGGACAGAATCATTTTCAAACTTACATGTTTGTGCTACAATTACTGGCAGGACTTGCTCCCATTTGTCTTGTCAACCACTTCGTATTCTTTACAAACCTTCGACCCATGCGGAGAATTTCTCTGTTCTCTTTTCCTGCGCTAAAAGGATGTACTGTAAAAAGATTCCTGGACAAAACTTTAGCTTGCCAAGCAAGTGTCCGGAGCAAAACCTTAAGCGCCCTATTTATGAATTCATTGTCTTATCAAATGTTTAGGAAATGTGTGAAATCTTATTTATATGAAAAAATTTGTTTGAGAAACCTCTTTTGTGAATTTTTCCCCTTGGCAAATATTTAAGGAAACCCGTGAAATCTCTTTCGTATGACAATTTTTGGCTAAAGAAATCCAACCATGCATGTTATATAATTCTGTTTGTATTTCATCTGCGTCTGGCAGATTCTTTTTGGTTGTAAACTGCTCTGAACTGTTAAGGTATAAATAATAATAATAATAATTAATAACTTGAAAGCTACATTTTGCAAGGTCTGCAAGTTCTTTAAAGCTAACCTCAGGCAGACCTAAATCCAGCAAATTTTAGTCAATTCTTGATAAGACAATTGAGTGCATTAACAACGCTAACTTATCTAACGGTAACAGTGGATGAAGTCTGGACAAAAGCATAGATGATGGAAACAAGATTTAACAATTGTTGAAATGTTGCAAGCCATAGATAAATCCTCATCTATAGAAATCTCCAGACTAGACAATTCATTGGAGAAGACTATAGAATGATTTGCAATAACAGGCTATATCTCTAATACCTTTCCAAAATATATTTCTAACGTGTGAAGCAGTGTAACCCTAATTTCTCATCCTAAATCTAACTGCCTTATACAGGGCATACATTGAAACAAAAATACTTAAAAAAAAAAAAAAACCTCACACAAAGCAGCACTTGCCTGTACGTATATACGGGGAAGGGGGGTTCTACAGAAACCTTTCTCCGAGCGACTTATTTTAACCACCACCTTCTGTCCATCAACCAGTTTCTAATCCAGTAGGAGCTTCTACTTATGCCAGGTCTAGGCTGGCATAGTGCCTATGTGAGCCACACAACACTTGGGATAAGGCATGCATAACTGCAGACATCCAGTTGCAGACTTGCCCTGCTAGTTTATATCTGACCCCGCCCCCCCCGAAATAAGTTCAGATGGGATTTAATAAGCATAATCATATACAATAAATTACTGTAGCTGTCCCAAACGTATCACAATAACCCACTTCTTTTTTTGACTCGGTGCCTTTCTTCTGTTCCTTTGTGTATCTAGCTCGGTCAAAATCTGGTTCATGATCTCACGTAATGAGCCTTCATTCACGACTAGCCTAAGATTTTTCACCCTTATTTTTTTATCCTCCTTTTCAGTCCAGTTAATGTAGTTATGGTCCTGTGCTGGAGGCCATTGCCTTCAATGGTACTTACTGTAGGGTTACCATAAGGCTCCAGAAAAAGGAGGACGGATTGAGACATCTGGGTTTTACTTCTACAGAAAGCAATGGCAGTAAGGAGAACAGATATACATCCGGGCTTTACTTCTATTGAAAGCAATGGAAGTAAAACCCGGATGTCTCAATCCGTCCTCCTTTCTCTGTAGTCGTATGGTAACCCTAACTTACTGGCTACCAGGTATCGCACATAAGTCAAATCCATGACACTTCCACAAACCAGAGAGCAGAAGATCCAACCCTTACAATTCAGCCAAGGACTTTATTACCGCCTGAGTCACCAAGCCAGCCAATTGCCAGATTTTATATATAAAAAGGCTGCTTCAGTACACAAATTAGCATAGATTTCAATAACACATTTAAACAATGAAAAAGGAAACGTATCTGATTATGTGTCTTCTTTGCAACACTGTTCCTGTATGTTAGTGCTGACAACATTTCAAGATATTAACCCAGTTTGAAAGATTTCAAATGAAAGACTGAATTGTTTTTACATTTTTATTTATTCATTCAATTTTCTATACTGTTCTCCCAGGGGAGCTCAGAACAGTTTACATGAATTTATTCAGGAACTGTCCTGGTGGGTTCACAATCTATCTAATGTACCTGGGGCAATGGGGGGAGGGATTAAGTGACTTGCCCAGGGACACAAGGAGCAGCGTGGGTTTGAACCCACAACCTCAGGGTGCTGAGGCTGTAGCTTTAACCACTGCACCACTCTGGAAATCAAAATGTATTAGAAGTGAGCCGAGTAAAGGACAATCAAGCCATTGTGACATCACTGATGAGGTTGGCTCTTATTGGAGGAATGAGGCATTGTGACATCACAGTTTCAGCTCTGGTTACCAGAAACTTTTCATACTATTTATTCAGTTTTCTATACTGATCTCCCAGGGGAGCGCAGAATGGTTTACATGAGTTTATTCAGGTACTCAAGCATTTTCCCTGTCTGTCCTGGTGGGCTCACAATCTATCTAATGTACCTGGGGCAATGGGGGGAGGGATTAAGTGACTTGCCCAGGGTCACAAGGAACAGCATAGGTTTGAACCCACAACCCCAGGGTGCTGAGGCTGTAGCTTTAACCACTGCATCACTCTGGAAATCAAAATGTATTAGAAGTGAGCCAAGTAAAGGACAATCAAGCCATTGTGACATCACCGATGAGGTTGGCTCTTATTGGAGGAATGAGGCATTGTGACATCACAGTATCAGCTCTGGTTACCAGAAACTTTTCATACTATTTATTCAGTTTTCTATACAGTTTTCCCAGGGGAGCTCAGAATGGTTTACATGAGTTTATTCAGGTACTCAAGCATTTTCCCTGTCTGTCCTGGTGGGCTCACAATCTATCTAATGTACCTGGGGCAGTGGAGGATTAAGTGACTTGCCCAGGGTCACAAGGAACAGCATAGGTTTGAACCCACAACCCCAGGGTGCTGAGGCTGTAGCTTTAACCACTGCACCACTCTGGAAATCAAAATGTATTAGAAGTGAGCCAAGTAAAGGACAATCAAGCCATTGTGACATCACTGATGAGGTTGACTCTTATTGGAGGAATGAGGCATTGTGACATCACAGTATCAGCTCTGGTTACCAGAAACTTTTCATACTATTTATTCAGTTTTCTATACTGATTTCCCAGGGGAGCTCAGAATGGTTTACATGAGTTTATTCAGGAACTCAAACATTTTTCCCTTTCTGTCCTGGTGGGCTCACAATCTATCTAATGTACCTGGGGCAATGGGGGGATTAAGTGACTTGCTCAGAGTCACAAGGAGCAGCATGGGTTTGAGCCCACAACCTCAGGGTGCTCAGGCTGTAGCTTTAACCACTGCGCCACACTCTCCCTTTCTAACAAATGTGATGTTAACAAATATTGGTCTCCTTTTACAAAGCTATTGTAGTGGTTTCTACCGCTAGCTGGCGAAGTGAATGCTCCAACACTCCATGTGAATTCAATGAACGTCGAAGCATTTATCTCACCGGCCCATGGTAGAAACCTCTCCCACAGCTTTATAAAAGTCGGCTATTAGGTTAGTAAACAAAATGCTTTCTATGGACTTGTGGAAAAACATGGCAAGTAGAGAGATGAGAAAAATTGGGTTTTTTTTAAATCAAGGCTAACAAAACGTCATGATAAGTGAATTTCCAATAATCTATTTTTCTTTTTGTTGCTATGGTAACTAAACACCACTAAATACATGGTGTAACACATTTTATGTGGATGACATGGATGTTGGTTTGGTACGGTCTTTCTTAAAGCGCCATTCACAGAACTGCAAAAAGGTTATGTTGCTTTTCAAATGACATCATCAAATTCAACCTTTCTCTAAAGACTAGCTGTAGACCATCTCAAGAATTAAATACATAAATAAAATAAAAATATATACTACAGTACATTATATCATCTTCTGTCCACAAAAGGATTTATGGAGCTTAGCTGAGATGTACATGCATTTTACAATGCATTTTACAAGCCCCCTGCATCGAGAGAGGAGCGTGGGAGCCCTGCTCCGCCCCCCTCCCGACACAGGAAAGCAGACTTTTAAAAGAAAAACTCCATCAGAGGTGCCTGTCCTCTTCTTCAGCCCCCTGCATCGAGAGAGGAGCGTGGGAGCCCTGCTCCGCCCCCCTCCCGACACAGGAAGGCAGACTTTTTACAAGAAAACTCCATCGGAGGTGCCTGTCCTCTTCTTCAGCCCCCTGCATCGAGAGAGGAGCGTGGGAGCCCTGCTCCGCCCCCCTCCCGACACAGGAAAGCGGACTTTTAAAAGAAAACTCCATCGGAGGTGCCTGTCCTCTTCTTCAGCCCCCTGCATCGAGAGAGGAGCGTGGGAGCCCTGCTCCGCCCCCCTCCCGACACAGGAAGGCAGACTTTTTACAAGAAAACTCCATCGGAGGTGCCTGTCCTCTTCTTCAGCCCCCTGCATCGAGAGAGGAGCGTGGGAGCCCTGCTCCGCCCCCCTCCCGACACAGGAAGGCAGACTTTTTACAAGAAAACTCCATCGGAGGTGCCTGTCCTCTTCTTCAGCCCCCTGCATCGAGAGAGGAGCGTGGGAGCCCTGCTCCGCCCCCCTCCCGACACAGGAAAGCAGACTTTTAAAAGAAAAACTCCATCGGAGGTGCCTGTCCTCTTCTTCAGCCCCCTGCATCAAGAGAGGAGCGTGGGAGCCCTGCTCCGCCCCCCTCCCGACACAGGAAAGCAGACTTTTAAAAGAAAAACTCCATCGGAGGTGCCTGTCCTCTTCTTCAGCCCCCTGCATCGAGAGAGGAGCGTGGGAGCCCTGCTCCGCCCCCCTCCCGACACAGGAAGGCAGACTTTTTACAAGAAAACTCCATCGGAGGTGCCTGTCCTCTTCTTCAGCCCCCTGCATCGAGAGAGGAGCGTGGGAGCCCTGCTCCGCCCCCCTCCCGACACAGGAAAGCAGACTTTTATTGTCTGTTTAAAGACCACTTGTTATCCCTCACACAAGCTGCATGCTCTCTAACTATCATAGCAGCACACACAACTCACACAAATTACTATATCTAGAAACAGTAATTTACTCAATCCTCTTTAACAGGTTACTCTCTGGCTCCTTCCTTTCCTGTCCTCTGCTGTCTCCCAGCTTTCTCTTTCTCTACTGTCTCCTCCAGCTGCCCCAATAATAACACTTCAGCTCCAAGCTCCTGATCTAATTTTATCAAAATTGACCCACCAAACTTTAACTCAACAATAGGACCAAACCAAGACTTGAAAGTGAGTTCCCCTGGATCCCTCTAACCTAACGCCCCAATCTCCCCTCCTGCCATGCCTCTAATTATCCAGACCACCCCCCCCACCCCTCCTCCCACCACCTTACAAACCACCCTCCTGCCCATTCCCACGCCCAGCACTCCCACTACACTCCTTACAACACTATTCTTCACCATCCCCATTATTACAGGCCAAGGCAGATACGGTGATATCTCCCCCCAACCTAAAAAAAGCCGTTCCAGAAACCCTGCCAACCTCATCCCCATCCTTCCCTCTCCACAAACCCCCTCTCACAACACACTCAAATTGGCACTCATCAATGCAAGATCAGTCAACAATAAATCCTTCCTCCTACATGACCTCATCTGCGACAAGACTTGGGACGCCCTCATGATCACTGAAACCTGGCTCCAAGACAACGAGGGGATAACGCTAGGCGAACTATGTCCTCCAGGCTACCAAGCTCTAACCTGCTCGCGTACCTCTGGGAAAGGAGGTGGAGTGACTTCCATTATCAAAACCTCCGCCACACCAAAACTAATAAACTCCATCAACATTCCCTCCCTAGAAACTATTGCGTTCACCTTAGGCCACAAACAAAAAACCGCCCTCATACTCCTCTACAGAACCCCCAACTCCCCAGCAGATACCCTAGAAACCCTCCTCGAATTTATCACTGAACTAACCATCTCACATAAACACATGACAATCCTAGGAGATTTCAATTTCCCAGACTACCCCAACACCTCAGGACAAATTGACAACTTCCTCTCCTCCCTCTCCGACCTAGGATTCCACCAAGCTATAACCACCCCCACGCACTCAGCAGGCAACATCTTAGATTTGCTCTTCACCCTCAGAGACCCAACAGCAGAGCCCCAGCAAACTTACACCTCCACACCTGTCCCATGGTCAGACCACCACCACCTCATTGAGTTCGAACTCCCACTCGATACTGCCCTAACCCCACATAAAGATCCCACCCCCCCCACCCAACGTCAACTCCCTAATTCAGTCAACCCTCAAGATATGGCCGCAGGTATTCGCACCCTAAATGAATCTTGCACCCAACATCCCCTATCAATTGACCTGGCAGCCCCACATGGCACTCTAACATCCAATCCCTCTATAACAACCTGGTCCAGACAAAAACAACCCAAATAATCACCAACAAAGCACCTGCTCCCTGGTACACTAATGACCTCCGATCCATAAAACGATCTCTGAGAAAAGCAGAAAGGATCTGGGCCAAACACCCGAACAATGAAACCAAAACCCACTGGAAAAGCATATCCACCACATACAAAACTGCCATTCTAGAAGCAAAAAAGACCTACTACGCTCGTCTCCTACAACAAGCCCCTTCTAGATCTAAACAACTGTTCACCCTCACCAACCATCTCTTCACCAACGCCCAAAGGAATAATCAAACCAACCAAACAGAACTCGTTAGCGAAACTCTCTCGGACTTCTTCCAGTCCAAAGTACAAAAAATCCAAGCTAACCTCGACGTCAACACCAAACCCAATCCCACTCAGCCCCAGCCAACTCTATATACCCCCCCTTCCACCACTCTCTCCCAATTTCATCCAACTACTCATGCGGAGGTCCTCGAAACCCTGAGAGAACTCAAACCCTCCAACACCATCCTCGACCCCTGCCCGTCCAGCCTCCTGCTATCTGCCGGAGACGCCACGGCAGAATCCATCCTCCCCATCATTAACACCTCTCTAACTACTGGAACTGTCCCCCTCAGCTGGAAATCAGCTATTATCAAGCCCACTCTCAAAAAACCCTCCCTTGATCCTAATGAACCTGGCAACTATCGCCCAGTCTCCAACCTCCCAATTGTCTCCAAACTCCTTGAATGAATTGTGCTCCACCGACTACACCCTTTCATTGAAGAACAAGCTGCCCTATCCCCAGCCCAATCCGGCTTCCGTAAAGGCCACAGCACAGAATCAGTACTCCTCGATATCATCGACGACAGCTGGTCAATACTCGACAAAGGCAATGACGCCCTACTAGTCCTACTTGACCTTAGCGCTGCCTTCGACACAGTCGACCACCATCTACTCACATCTAGACTCCACGACCTCGGAATCAGAGACACAGCCCTCCAATGGATCACCTCCTTCCTTCACCAAAGGACCCAAACCGTCCTACTAGGGACACATAAATCTAACCCTAAGCCTATCAAATATGGTGTTCCTCAAGGCGCCCTTCTATCCCCCCTCCTATTCAACCTCTACATCAAACCCGTCATCGATATAGCGCAAAAATATAAAATCAAAATCCACTCTTATGCAGATGACATCCAACTGCTCCTCCCCTTAGGCGAAAACCGGCCATCCCAAATTGCTAACCTCAAACTCTGCCTCACTGACATGAAAACTTGGATGTCAAACAACAAGCTTCAACTTAACGCCTCCAAAACTGAACTCCTATGGATCAGAAACAAAAACACCAAATACCTACGACCTACACTAACATGGGATTCCACTCTACTAACGGCAGCAGATCAAGTTCGCAGCCTGGGAGTAACCCTAGACGGACACCTTTCCCTATCTGCCCACATATCCCAAGTAGTCTCCACCTCCTTCTACTACCTTCGCCAACTGAAAAGGATCAAACCCTACATCTCCACACCAGACCTCGCCCAACTCCTATACGCATATGTCCTCTCCAGAATGGATTATTGTAACTCCCTATTTAATGGACTAACCAAAAATAATATCAAACGCCTCCAACGGGTCCAAAATGCAGCCATCCGCCTCCTACACAACCTCAACTACCACGATTCCATCTCCTCGGCACTCCATGCTGAACACTGGCTCCCAATCAGCCAACGCTGTACTTTCAAAGCCCTGGCAATTGCCCACAAGAGAATTTATTCCACCACCCCCTCCTACATAAAATCCAAGCTACCCATCTACAACCCCACTCGCACCCTCCGCTCAAAGTCAGAGATACGCCTTTGCACCCCCCCCGGAAGATCCCTGCTCACAGAAACAGCCCACAAACGATCCTACAGCCACTTCATTCCTCACCTTTGGAACCAACTCCCCCCCCAACTTAGACAACAGAACTCATTATTAACTTTCAGGAAATCGGTAAAGACCCTCCTCTTCAACTAAAGATCTCCTCTGTCTTCTCCCCCCCTTACACCCCCCTCCACTCTCCTATCTCCCCCCCAAAACTCCAATATAACCCTCTCTTACTCTCTCCACCAACAAATTGTATCTAAACGCATATAACTCTCCTTAAACTAAACTACTGTATTTCCCCCTTCTCTCTTTCTGCTATACTCTCCCTGTACTTAATTCTCTCCAAATTCTATAAATCCAATGACTAAACCTGTTGTATTACTTATATGTCTATTTACTCTCCACTGTGTATGTTCATTTGTAGACCGTTCTGAGCTACTGGGAGGACGGGATAGAAATCCAAATAAATAAATAAATACAACATGATAAAAATATGTATTTTTTAAATTTAACTACCTTTATTTAAGACTACAGTATGAACTATTGGAGAAAATGAAAAGTGGTTGTGACCCCACAGACTGCATTCACAAGACTGTAAATTTATGTAGATTTTTCGCTATGATCTGAAAATAGATTTTGTTTTGAGGCCACTAATTGAGGTCAGTATTACTAGTAATATAACTCATCACCATGAAAGCATGTGCTAAGAAATGCTTATTAACATCAGTGGCAATGTTATTAGTGCCTTGCTTTTAAAGACCTCATTAATTGATGTTTTTGCTGCCTCTGATTCTTCCCTTAAGGACTAATCTAACAAGCAGTTTTCCTGTGGTATACGTTAAGGGATCAAGAGAAAACAGTGCTTTCTTGTCATCAGCAGCAGGGGGCGATAGAGAGCACCAAGCTGAGCTTTGTCCTATATATGATGGTATGATCACTGGCAATACAGTTTTCTCTATCTCCATAGGTGGATGGATGGTTTTCTCTCCTGCTCCTGGTTTCTTCTGCTGCTCAGCCTGGCCTTTACGAAGTAGCGTCATCTAGCTTCGGGATCAGCTAAGCTCCTGTTTTGGCTATGCTAGCTCAGTTGAGCAAGGGGGATTAGGCTTCCTGGGTGCCTGTTTTAGGGTATAGCTGATGGTGCCAGTTCCCTTCCTGTCCCCAGTGGCCCTTTTCTAGGAATTGCTCTCCTCTCCTTGCTCCCTCCTCACTAACAAAAAGAAAAGAAGGATAAAACCCAGATGGAGTGCTGTGGGCTGCAGACAAGTTTAGACAACATACCACATGTTCAGGTACAGTTCCAGCTGGGGATTTCAGCATGATATAAGTACTGTCCACAGAGCTTGGCCGCTGAGATAGACTCCAGTAAGCCCACCAGCCTGAGGTTGCCGTGGTGGGAGCGATTTTCGATATTATCAAGCTTATCCTTCAGAGCCCGGAGCCGGGTCTGGATCTCCATCTGCGCGCTGGTCACCTGAGAGACATTGGCTTCCTGCGCCGACCCACGCCGTTAAAGATTCAAGGTACCCATCCATAACATCAAGTTTATCGGTGATGGTTTGCAGTCGCTGATCCAGAAATGATTTTAATCACTCCTTTCACCTCTGCGACAACCCCCTGTAACCATCCCCCTCCGCCATCTTAGGCTCTGTGGTCTTCACTTTCTCTCTGTCTTTTTGCAAAGTTTTTGAGGCCATAACCCCAGCACCGGCAGGAATCCAAAAGGGCACCCGATGTACTGCCTCAAGATGAGAATTGCAGTGGAGATTGGCAAAATACAAGCAGTCAAATTGCCGATGAAGAGCGCGGGGCCCAGGAGATCGAGGCGCACTAGTCTGCTTTCTACTCAGCATCACATGACCCCCAGCCTTAGTCGGCACTAATTAGCTGTAACACTTCTTCAAATTCCAGAGTGCGCAACTTCAAGGGTGGGGGGTGGGAGGTGGACCTGGAAGGGGAACGGATGGGTCAGGATCATGCCAGGATTGTGTCAGGTGGTTATACGCACAGGTTTATAGAATCCTCGCATTTGCATGCGTAACTGCCTACACTTAGACGCAACCATTTACAGTAGCCACCGAGTAGACGTTTCATATTATTCCCATGGCCTCCTGCTCAGTACAGGGCTCGGCATTTCTTGCTCTTTTGTTGGATGAGATCAAAAAAATTCCTTTCGTTTTTGTCTCGTGGCGCCCTTAATGCTCATGCAACAGAGCTTCAGGCAATTACAGTAGCTGCCGCTGGTGCTTGTTGCCGTGATGTAGAATGTCAATTGATATCATTTTTGACATGAGCAGCAAAAGGGCATTTAATGCCAAGTCTAAACATTTATAGCTCCCTCGTTCTCTGCTTTGATGCATTATAGTTTTGTTTTTATTATTGCTGCAAATCTTTTCAGTTAAAATTACCCACAGAATATTTGGCAACCTCCTGGAGTCTGATTATATTCTTCCCCCTCTCCTCCTCCAAATGGAATTGGCTACCCTTCTACATTAGAAAGCAATACAATCTTGAGGCTTTTAAGAAGTTATTGAAGAGTCATTTATTTTGTAATATGGGCATTAAGGCATTTGTATAAGCGCTGGTCACTTATCTTGTTTGTGTTTTTACATGTATTTTATGTATTTTTTTTCTTATTCATGTTTGCATTGTGAGCCGCCTTGGGAAAAGTTTAGGATAAAGCCCGGATCTCTTTTGCCCGCCATTAAGCTGCAATTTCTTTGAAGAATAAGCACTTCAAGCCAACAGGGTCCCCCCATCCTTCATGTTTTTTCCTTAATTTTCTCCTTTAAAAAATTCTGTTCCCTTTTCCCTTCCGCTTCCATGTATGGTGTCCATAGTCTAGTCCATTGTACATCTTAATATGTCTATTATTTTATTTTTATTTTATGTACATCGCTTTGAATTCATCATAAAAGCGTTTTTATCAAATTTTAATAAAACCTGTAAACCTGTTATAAATAAAATAAAACCAAACAAAACAAAGGTGTATTAATTTGAACATCAGTCATTCAGTGATATAGGGTGAGGTGGTACCGGTATGTGGGTGGTGTAGGTATCTGGGAGTTGTGTTTGATTCCACGTTGTCCTTTAAGGCCCAGATCAAGAATGTAATTTCTGGTGTGTTTTTCGAGCTGCACTTGGTACTGAGGTTGCGTGATTATCTCTCTGGAGATCATTTTCACACGGTTGCCATGTTGTTGATCACCCCTCTGCTTGACTATTGTAACTCCATCTATCTGGGATGGCCCAAATGTGTTTTGCGGTCATGGCAGCTAGCACAAAATGCCGCAGCACGTCTCATCACTCATGCCTTCAAATATGATCGTATCTCGCCAATACTTCACGAGCTTCGTTGGTTGCCAATCAATACGCGGATTGAGTTTAAAATTCTCTGCCTGATCTTTAAAGTGCTTCAGTTTAACTGTCCATCGAGTGTTCACTCTTTATTACAGTGGTATTGTCCTCCACGTGTGTTACGGTCCCCTGACAAAATGTGTTTGGAAGTCCCGTCATTGGCAGTGGTGCAACTTTTGAGCAATCGCAAGTCAATGCTTTCAGCTCCCAATGCTTTGGAATGCCCTTCCTTAATCTGCACCAAACCACTATACTTTTGCCTTTTAGAAAATGGTTGAAAACTTTGCTGTATGAGCATTTTTTTTGCTTTAAGAATACTTAAAATTCTTTTGTTTTATATTTTGCACGTAATTCTGTTTTGTATTTGTTTTTAGCGTATTTTGTATGTTATTTTGTTGCTCACCTAGATTTGTGGATAGGCGGGTTATAAATACATTTTTTTTTTAAATTCTTTATTCGATTTTTAAACTATAGTTGTGCAAAATAATTAATACACTCACATAGAATATTAAAATTAAAGCACATTAAAATTACTTATTTCCCTCCACCCTTCCACCTATCAATAAATAAATACCTCCAGTAACTCATTTATTATCACCTGAAATTCTGTTAAGGAAATTCTTTAAAGAAATACTGGGATTGTCCAATGCAGAGAATTTTCCAATTAATAATTATTATGTTCCTCAAAAAAAAAAAAATAGAATCTGCCCAGGAGGTGGACCATTTGGTCACAACCGAAATTAATCTGACTGAATTTTTGGAAGATACCCAGGATGTGATTCAGAGTCGGTCCACCCTGCATGCATGAGTGAGATAGATAAGATGTTAATAATGAAACTTTATTTTAAAAGTAGGTTAACAAAATTTTGTAGGGACTTGGTTAGAATTTTTTCGGATGTCTCTAGAGCTACTCAATTAAGGAGGAAATAATTTTTGAAATTAAAAGTTAGAGTTTCGGCTCTAGAGGCATCTTTTTACCTGAAATTTCCATGTAAATGTTTAATCAAGTTACAAGACATTGAATATGTTTTTTTGGGATCCCATTCAATTACAACAATTTTTAGTTGCTCGAGAACAGAAATGAGTTTAATTTTCCTTTAAGTTTCACTGCTGAGAAAAAAGAGGAGAAAATTAGAATCCCTATTAAAGTAAGGAATGATTCAAGGTTCGCGAGGGTGAATTGAGAATTATTTCCTTTTTCTTTTCTTATAATTTGTTGCTGAAATTGTATCATGTCTCCCCATTTATGTGGGCTTAAAAAGGAATTATGTATGATTGATTATGTATTGTTTATGAGATCCTTTTTTCCTTTGTATTATTGGATATTGTAATTATTCAAATTTATAATAAAAATAAATAAATAGATAAATTTCTACAATAACCATTTCAAACCGTACCCCCTTCCCCCACCCTCCCGCCCTGGATGTGTATATTTTAAGGGACATCTAAAGACTATTTAGTTAATGGTTCCCAAACATACATAAATTTCTTGTAACTTCCCTGCTGAATGGCCTTGAACCGCTCCATTTAAAAATATAACAGAGGGACTCCCACCAGAATGTGCGATTTAATCTATCCCAATTTTTAAATAAATAAAAATATAGGTCCAGCTGAGCAGAAGATGCCATGCACCAGGGCAGTGGAGGATTAAATGGCATGTCCAAAGTCACAGGGAGCAGTGTGGGGTTTGAACCCACAACCTCAGGGTGCTGAGGCTGAAGCTCCAACCACTGCGCCAGACTCGCCTCCGTGATGGATATATTTTCCCCGGCAATTTGTGCCAGGACCGTTATTCTGTTCCCATCAATGGCTCTTGTACCTATCGGGAAAAGCTGAATTCTCTGTTCAGGATTTTCTTGTTTGCCTGGGGGTATTTTTTTTTTCCCATAACGGTGGGTGGAGAACAGTATTTGGTTGATAAACAGTTCTGCTTTGAGCGCTTTTTTTCACATTTCATCTGGGCATAATTCCTTTCTCTGACTAGAGCTGTCCTGACCGTGTTACAATGACTTACTAAAATCGCATACTGGTGCTAATGGATATGAAAAACATTCTAGGTTAGATGAGCGCACAAGACCAGATGCAGACAGAACCAGCAGAACTTTAGCAGAAGAAATGAAAACATAAGGCAGTAGCAGGTGATAACTCCCATATGAGATGTTTCTTTTGCAAGCATGAAAAAGGTAGGTAGACTAGGAAACGGAACAGATGCTAAAGAGGGCTGAAGCAGTGTAGAAAGGGCCTTCTGGGTTGTACTGTAGCTTCAAGAAGAAAATTATGCAAGACACATCACAGTCTCCCTGCAAGCATGGAAGATGTACACCATCATCATTGCTTACATTTGCAATTTAGAAAAAAAAAAACAACAACAACTAAAGACTGTTAAATACAGAAAAACCTTGGTTTGCGAGCATAATTCGTTCCAGAACATAAGAATTGCCGCTACTGGGTCAGATCAGTGTTCTATCGTGCCCAACAGTCCGCTCACGCGGTGGCCCTTAGGTCAAAGACCAGTGCCCTAACTGAGACTAGCCTTACCTGCATACGTTCTGGTTCAGCAGGAACTTGTCTAACTTTGTCTTGAATCCCTGGAGGGTGTTTTCCTCTTTAACAGCCTCTGGAAGAGCATTCCAGTTTTCTACCACTCGTATATCAAAGCGAATTTCCCCATAAGAAATATTGGAAACCTCAGATGATTTGTTCCACAACTCCAAAACTTTAATACAAAATACTATGCATACTTGTATTGCAAGACCTCGCTAATTTAGAACAGTCACTACACTCTTGCAGTGTCAGAGAGAGAACAAGCATCGGCTCAGTTGTGTTGATGTGACACGTGTATACTGTATGTACTCGTATTGCAAGACTTTGCTTGTTTAGAACAGTCACTACACTCCTGCAGCATCAGAGAGAGAAGAACCATTGGCTCAATTGTGATGTATGTACTTGTAAGAACATAAGAATTGTCACTGCTGGGTCAGACCATTGGTCCATCATGCCCAGCAGTCCGCTCATGGACGCAGCGGTTATCTGGTCAAAGACCAGCACCCTAACTGAGACTAGCCCTACCAGCGTACACTCTTGTTCAGCAGGAACTTGTCTAACTTTGTCTTGAATCCCTGGAAGGTGTTTTCCCCTATGACAGACTCCGGAAGAGCGTTCCAGTTTTCTACCACTCTCTGGGTGAAGAACTTCCTTTCGTATGTACGGAATCTATCCCCTTTCAACTTTAGAAGGTGCCCTCTCGTTCTCCCTACCTTGGACATTGCTTGTATATCAAATTAAAATTTAATAAAATGTTTTGCTTGTCTTGCAAAACACTTGCATGCCAAGTTACTTGCAATCCAAGGTTTTACTGTACGTATTTAAAAGCTTTCTGAATAATTGATGAGGTTTGAAGTGATCTTTCTTGTTCTGATTGTTTAACTAGGTGTTTCTGGTGAAATGTTTCTTTTGTAATCTGCCTTGAACTATTGGGGGTAGAGGTGGAATATAAATCATAATACAATGTTCTGATTTCGCAGAAGAAAGGTACCATTAAAAGTACAGATTTAAGGTTCTGAGAAAAAATTTAAAAGCAAATACAGTAAAACCTTGGATTGCAAGTAACTTGGTATGCAAGTGTTTTGCAAGACAAGAAAAACATTTTATTAAATTTTAACTTGATATTCAGGCAATGTCTTGCAATACAAGTATATACAGTATACACACATCACAACTGAGCCAATGGTTCTTCTCTCTCTGATGCGGCGGGAGTCATTCTGGGATGCTGGCACAAGTACCATGTGAAGTACCATGCCCGGCTTTGTGAGTTGGGCTAGTTATCAAAGGAAGGAGATTGAAATCTTTTAGGAGGGTCAGAAGTTCTGAGGTAGCAGCATTGTTAGGATCATCAAAATGTATATTAAAGTCACCTAAGATGATGGGGTTGAGAGAGGAGATAGAGAGCTCAAAGATGGCGGACTGGAGAAGAAATAAAGTTTGACTACTAATAGGAGGGGGGAGATAAAGTAATAAATAATTTGAAGAAGGGTTGGACTTCAATCCAGACTGTATAGATTGCAGAAAACAGTGAGCAGGAGAGAACTCTAGCTTAGAAATTAAAAATTCACGCTAAATTATTGCGAGGCCCTCTCCTTTTTTTCCCCCTTTCGGTGGTTAAACTGGTAAGAGTAGCCAGGGGGGGCATGCATAAGCGAGATAACTCTCCTCCTCGCTCTGCTGGCCATGTCTCAGTGATACAAAATACATGATATTTATTTTGTAACACTGGGCTCCTTTTACAAAGGTGCGCTAGCGTTTTTAGCGCACGCACCGGATTAGCACGCGCTATAGCATGCGCTAGCTGAAAAACTACCGCCTGCTCAAGAGGAGGCGGTAGCGGCTAGCGCGCACTATTCCGCGCGTTAAGGCCCTAACGCACCTTTGTAAAAGGAGCCCACCGAGTCATGTAGCAGATGGTGTTTGGATTTTAATGATCGGGCATTAATTAGTCCGAAGTTGAACGCCTCCGAGCGTGAAATAGGCAAGTGAACAGGAGTCGGATACGTTAGATTTGTGAAAAGGTTTGTAAGGAGGGATGGGCCGGTGTCCCCAGTGAATCGGGAATTAAAAGTTAGGAGTCATATTAGAGATGGAGACAATTAGTGAGAGCAAGACCAGAATAAATAAATTTGGGAGGCTTTGCGCAAGTGAGCGCGCCAAGCAGTAAAAGGCAACGAAGAGGCGCACTTAGGAGGTGCACGAAGGTTGTGGAGTTTCCATTATTTCTTTTGGGGAAATTTGCTTTGATATACGAGTGTTTTGGATTACAAGCATGTTTTCGGAACAAATTATGCTTGCAAATCAAGGTTTTACTATATTAAGGTGCATCTGTTTTGTATTTTGGTAAATGAACGCAATAAAATCAAAGGAGTGATTTTTCACTGTTATGAAAATGAAGTATATTCGAACAATTTGATATTTCATTTCCATCAGATTGAAAATACTGAATACATAATCAGTGAAAAAATAAAATGAGAACCCTTGCTAGATTCTGCTGTGGGAATGTGCTTTAGTTGTTTCCATAAAAAGTTCTTTAACAAAGAAATTATAGATAATACGCTATGGCTGTCTGTAATATAATTGCCAAAATTCATTTCAATAATGGACTACATAAAAGTTAATCCTATCTAGGGTTACCAGATTTCCGATGTGGAAACCTGGACACATAGGCCCGCCCCTTTCCACCCCTGGAACCTGCCTTGTTCCATCTCCAGCGCTGCCCTGTTCTTCCTCCAGCTCCGCCCTATTACAACCCTGGCCTCAACCCCCCACAAAGCCTCGTCTTTCTTTGATCTCTGGGCCGTGTCTGGAGGGCCTCCGAATATGCGTCAATGCGTGTGACGTCGTCCACGCATGCTCAGAGGCCCTCCAGATGCAACCAGAGGTCGGGGCTTTCCAAAACCCGGGAACCTGGAAAATCCATCTGGGCACCCAGACAATTCTCTAAAAAGAAAACATGTCCGGGTTTTCCCAGATGTCTGGTAACCCTAGTTCTATCTTTATATGGTGATATTTAGGCAATTAAGGGCTGAATATCACATTTCAAGAGATAGTCGGTCGCACAAACTTGGATATTCAGTGCCAGGGTCTGATCCTGCCCCGATATTGAATAGCTGGAAATAATGCTAAAAAATGTTCATTGCCACCAGCTGAATACCCCACAATTCCTTCCTTGACACAGAAATGTCCCACAGGCTAATCCCTATTTATAGGCAGTATATGAAATAATTAAACCATAAACCATGACTACTGTAATGCCCTGTTCAAAGGATTGTCTCAAAAGGAAATTAGACGTCTGCAAATCATCCAGAATGCCTCAATCAAACTTATTAAGAAAGCCAAAAAATTTGATCACGTCACTCCCCTACTTGAGAAAGCTCATTGGCTTCCTGTTGCTCACCGCATTATGTATAAACTATGCCTCCTTACTTTTAAATCTCTGGTATTTAAAACCCCAGCCTTTATTTATAGGGTTTTAATTCCATATACATCACCTAGACTCTTGAGGTCAAGTGACCAAAATTTGTTGGTCATCCCTTCTCTTAAAGTTCTTAACACGCGGCGGCAGACTATTTTTTCTGTTATGGCTCCCCAATCCTGGAATTCTCTTCCAATTCATCTGAGAGATGAAAAGAATGTTGAAAAATTTAAGAGCAAATTAAAGAGTCTTCTTTTTCAAGATGCATTCAATGTTTAATTGAACTGCTTTTGGCTCTTAATCCATTTTAACTACTTTGATTGTTTTTTATTCCCCTTCCTATTATTTTTAACCTTAATTGTTCTACTTTTATAACTAGACTAGTCTTTAAGCCCGTTACATTAACGGGTGCTAGAACATATGTGTGTGTGTGTCTTTCTTTCTCTCTCTCTCCTTAGCCGCTTTCTTTCTTTCTGCATTTCTTTTTCCTTGGCTGTCCATCACCACCCCTTGCCTGCTCCCCCTGTCCATTTTCCCTTCCTTTTACCTCCACTGTGTCCACCACCACCTCTTCACTGCTCTCCTTATGCAGCAGCAGCCCTTCTCCCTTTATTTTACCTCCCCCCCCCCTGTCCAGCAGCACCTCTTTCCTTCTCCCCCTGTCCAACATTAGTCCTCTGTTCCTTTTTCTTCACCTCCCCTGTCCATCAGCATCTCTTTCCTTCTCCCCCTGTCCAGCAGTAGGCATCCCTTCCTTTTTTATCCCCCCTCCTCCTTCTTATTCCTATGATACTCTTACCTTGCTCTGCCCCTGATCAGAGGTTCCCGACAGCCGCCCAGTTGCACCCATTGGAAAAGTTCCCACTGCCGCATCCTGCACCCCTCCTGACGCGGCTCCCGCTGTCCTTTCTGTCTGTCTCTGTCCCTGGCCCCCTTTGCCTGTCTGTCTTTCTGTATATCTCCTTGCCCCTGTGTCTTTCTTCTTTTCTTTGTGTTTCCCTTCCTCTCTCTGTCTGTCTGTCCAAAGCAGCATTCCCTCCCCCTCCATTTCCCTCCCCCCCCACCAGTTCCCTGTGCAGCAGCATTAGCGTTTCCTCTACCCCCCCTTTCCCTTCCCGCGGTCTGGACTACAAAGGTAGGGATTCCAGCAGCGCTTGCATCAGTCTCCACACGCTGCTTCGGGCCCTTCTACTGCCCTGATTTACTCTGGCATGTCCCTGATGACAGTAGAAGGGCCCGAAGCAGCGTGTGAAGACTGATGCACACGCTGCTGGAATCGCCATTCGGGCCCGCAGGAAGAGAAGGGGGTGGGCGGCAAAGGAGGAACGGAGATCGGCGGCGGCAGGAGGAACGGAGATCGGCATCTGGCTGCAGTCCGGCTTGTGGAGGTGATAAGCTTGTGACGTATTAGCGCACATGCGCACTCCTTCGGCCACAGACCTACACGCACGGAACATGCAAATAGGAGTGCGCATGCACGGCTAGCTCTTTATTATATTAGATTGTATTTCATCCCGAGTTTTCTCTATGTTTTTATTAATGTACATGTAATTTAATTTATTAATATGTATTAGTAGTTATAAAACTTGTCGTTTGTTTGTAATTTTATTTACTACAATGTATTAGTAGTTATAGTACATCTCTTATGTTTGTCTTCCTATATTTTGTAATTTTATCACTTTGTACATCGCTTAGAATTCGGAATAAGCGATTAATCAAATGTTATAATAAACTTGATAAACTTGATATATAAAGGTAAGCATAAAACTCTGTGCTCTACCTTAGAAAAAGTTGTATTCTGCTATTCTACGAACCAGACCTTGAACCATAGACTTTCCATGCTACTTGCAGAATGATTAAGGTTATCAGATGTCCAGAAAAACCGGGACATGTCCACTGCCCAAGTGCCCCGATGATCTTTCCAAAACCCAAGTTTTGGAAAGCCTCAATGAGCTCTGGCCGCATCTGGAGGGCCTCTGAGCATCTGTAGATGACATCACACACATCTGCACATGCTCAAGGCCAAATGTGGCCCAGAGGTTGGGGAAGAAGAGAGGAAGTTTTCTGGAGGCGGGACTGAGGGTAGGAGGTAGAGCAGGGTGGGGCTGGGGGCAAAACAGGGCAGTTTGATGGTGTTTAGGTCATTAAAAGAATTAAAAGGAAAAAACTTTCTAGTAACAATAAATAGCTTAGTTGTTTGTTTGAGCAATCCAAGAGGTAGCTATTTAATTAAATTGTAAATCCCGAAGCTTTGGTCTTAGGTCAATTTCTTAATGAATATGCGTGAGAGAGATCTGCATATAATGGAAGTGACAGGTATGCAAATCTCTCTTATGTGATCCATTTGCATACAATGGGAGGCAGTACATGCAAATAGATCTCATGCATATTCATTGGGGAAATCCTAAAACCCTGACTCGATTGCGGCCCTCGTTGCCCACCCCTGTCCTAGATCCTGTTTTGAGAGTGTTGAGCAGCCTAGGAGTTGGAATTTATATTAAAGTGAATATTGGGTAAACAAATATCTAAAGAAATATCTATTACTTTCCCTGCAGTGATTCCTCTTCTTTCCCCCTTCTGCTCTGCCTTCCTTTATTTTTTTTTTTCTTTTATTTCATTGTAAACAGCTTTGTTCGCCCATGGGCTTCAATAGCGATATATCAAGAAATTGTAAAATAAATACATTGGCTAGCATTAATCTCTTGCTCTGGACGGAATCAAATAAATTGCTGCATTGCTTTTTTTATGAGACGTGAGGGTAAAGTGTCATCTCTTTGGAGCTCAGCCACATCCACACCAATCAGGCATTATTTGCCCAGCCAGTTTGCTAAAGGTGGCAATATTGAGGGCATTGCGAGTGATGCCACTGATTTCATGTGATCGATTGCTTTTTCTGCTACAGTGGATATTTTTAAGCTTAGATTGGTACATAATGTGCTGTGAAAGCTTTGAAGCTTCTAAACATTGTATTTTCAGCTGGAGCACAAAGGAAAAAAAAAAAAGACTTAATACCTAATGGGGCTGAATTTCAAAGGGATCTAGCCTGTTATAACAGAGGCAGGTGGCACCTTATAGATTAACCAATTTATTCAGGCATGAACTTTCAAAGACCAGTCCATTTCATCAGAAGGGTAAATATTCATAGACTTTGATCATTCATCCCACTGAGCTGCTGAAATTCACTTGGTGTCCAAATTTAGCAGCTTTAGTTCTGGGTAGGGTTACCAGATTTTTTTCTTAAAAAAAAATAAAAAATAGAGGATGTGTGGCCACGCCCCATTTCTGCCCACAGACCCACCCTGTTTCTGCCCACAGCCCAACCCTGATCCACACCCCAGCCCCACACAAACCTCATCTCTTTGAGGCCATGTCTGGAGGGCATCTGTGCATGCACGAATGTGATCATGGTGACATCACATGTATGTACATATTTGTGTTACGTCCCGTGCATGCGCAGAAGCCCCCCCAAGCTCAATGGTTTTCAAAACATGGATAAATTGCCGGGTTTTGAAAACCCTTCCAAATGCCTGGACAGTCATCTAAAAAGAGGGGGTGGGATGAAATTTAGTTGGGAAAGGACATTTGCTGTCTAGAACTAATTCATAGTACGAGCCTTCCGGGTGGCTGTACACTGTGGCTTCAGGAGTGGGCAAAAAATGATGCCATCATCTCCAGAAGGGTTGCTAAGAAGATCATGGCTTTGGAAGGGTTGTCCATAGGAGGGGCCTTAGGCTCCTGGACCAACCCATGCAGATTTTGGTAAACTACCAACCACAGCTTATATCGGACCTGGAAATCCATCTTAAGCCAATATAACTCAGTGCAATAGGCGGATACATGTTCACCTTTTGTTAATCCAAACAACGTCCTTGTCCAATCCATCATCCTCTTCCCCTCTCTACATGGTATTCGCTATGCAGGCAAACTGGGAAAATCCCTTCTCTTCAGAATCACAGGTCTTTGGAACGACCTTACTACCCCGCTGCGGAATCTGGGCTCCCTCCAATTATTCCGCAAGCAACTGAAAACTTGGCTTTTCACTAAAATGTAATTCTATCCCCCCCCTTACTCTTCTCTTCTATATATAAGTTCATGTAAACCTTTTTTTTCCTTCTCTTCCTATATTTTAAGTTCTTGTAAACCGTGCCAAGCTCTACAACATCCGTGGAGATGATGCGGTATATAAACTTAAGGTTTAGTTTAGTTTAGTCCTTATAATGGAATTTTGAGCTACCTTCAAAGTAGAGGAAACAGTTAATTTGGGTCTACCCTTCCACTCCACTTAGGGCTATTGACATCATTTCCCTTATATGAATTGCTGTTCATGTTGGATTTTATGGATCCCTAAATACCGGTAAGCCTTTTCTAAATAACTGTTCAGCAAGGTATAACTCATAAAATGACAGAACAACTGGGTTTTTGCTAGAAAACTGAAACACGGTAGCTAAAAATTACTCGGGGACTCTTCTAACAGTAAATTATAACCACAGTTGACTTGCACATCTGCTCTCTTGCTCTCTCTCTTACTAGCGCTGATGGGAGAACAGCAGAGAGAAAGAGGAAGCTGTCAGTCAGGGCTTAAAATAAAATAAAAGAAAGACGAGGCCAGCTGGGACTGTGTTTGATAGTGGGGTTGGGGTCCAGGGAAGCTTTCGCTAACGCACCAATCTTTTTAAGAAAAATAAAATAAAATTATTTTCATCAAGATACTATGCAGCATGGGCCTGATTGTATAGCAGCGCCCGCTCGGCGCAGTTGTCAATCAACCTCTAGGCACCAATTATAGAATCATACCTAGTGGCACCTAGGCGTGCTTTCGCGTCACTAGGTGACCTAGAGATAGGTGCCTCTATATTAGGCCTGGTTTTAGCAGGCCTAATCTACCAGCGCCTAACTCAGACGCTTAACCCTTTCAGGACCAAGGGACATATTTGTCCCATAACTTTAAAATCCTATAAATTTTGATTGGGATAGTCTACAGTTCTAAATGTGATATGTACGGATTCCATATGATACTGCCTTTATGTAAACAAACTGGTTCCGACATTCATTCATTAGCGTCGTTGCCAGATTGACGAGAAGATTCACTTGCCACACTGTCCTTAAGCCAGAAGTTTGATTTAAAAAAAAAAAATAATGATATTTCACAAAAAAAATCAATTTTTTGGCATCTGCAAGCCCTTTTTACCATAAAAATGTCATCAAAACCACAAAAATTGGCCTACGATCCTTATGGTCCTGAAAGGGTTAAGTTAACCACACCTATTCTCCACCCCCCTAACCACGCCTGCTTTTGAGGCAGGCATCGTTAAGCATTGGAAGGTGCCTCCATTTAGGTGTCGCTAGGCAGCGTGCGGAACTCCGCACCTCACTTAAAATTTAAAATCAATCATTCAATTAACTTCAGTGGTGCAGTCAATTTCAGTGCCATTTAAGCTTGTTAACTGAATTTAGGTTAGGCATGGATTTTAGTTAGGAATCTCTAGGTGGCCTCAATTATGAAACCTAGCTGCACCAAAGGCACCATTTATAGAATCAGTCCGCATCTGATATAAAGTGCAATGAGATGCATGTGCAAATTTGGGAACATGTGCAATTAAAGTGCACAATTTATTTATTATTTTAGATTTATTAACTGCCTTTTCATGAGGAGATTCACCCAAAGCAGTTTACAGTTCACTAAATAGTAATCAGGTACCCAAGTACGAGGGTCATTTCATAAATAATGCACACTATTTTTATTTTTTTTTTTAATTTACATGTTTTATTTATTGATTTTTTTCAAGTATTTCTTTACAATCCTTCAATATAGTCTCCCTGCTTTGCAATGACCGAGTCTCAACATCTGGGAAGCTTCATTATTCCATCCAAGACACCGTTTTTGTTCAGTTGCCGAATGGCTTGGATACCGGTGGAAGAAAGCTCTTCTAGAGATGCAAAACGATGTTCACGTATAGATTGTTTCAACTTTGGATAAAGGTCGAAGTCTGGTGGACTCATGTCTGGACTGTAGGGAGCATGAGGTAACACCTCCCAGCCATATTCGCGTAGTTTTGCAATGATGACATTCCTTATGTGCGGGCGAGCATTGTCGTGAAGAATGAGTGGCCCAGCCAAGAGCAATTGAGGTCAGGTTTTGTGTATTTTTCTGTGTATTTTTTGCAAAAAATCACGATAATGCACTACTGTGACACACCTTCCACATGGAACTTTGTCTGTGATGATGATGCCTTCATGATCATAAGCAAAAATCATCATTTGTTTGACTTTTGATTGAGCTTGTTGAAATTTTTTGGTCGTGGGGAAGATGGAGCTCTTCACTTGTCATTGAAAAACTATGCAAATACGGCTGGCCGGTGTTACCTCATTCTCCCTACAGTCCAGATGTGAGTCCACCAGACTTTGACCTTTTTCCAAAGTTGAAACAACCTATGCGTGGACATCGTTTTGCATATCTGGAAGAGCTTTCTTCTGCCGGTACCCGAGCTATTCAACAGCTGAACAAAAACAGTGTCTTGGATGGAATAATGAAGCTTCCCGGACGTTGGAACTCGGTCATTGCAAAGCAGGGAGACTATATTGAAGAATTATAAAGAAATACTTGAAAAACAAAACATGTAAATTAAAAAATTTAGTGTGCATTATTTATGAAATGACCCTCGTATTTTTCCCTATCTGTCCTGGCAGGCTCACAATCTAGCTGTGGCACCTGGGGCGATGGAGTGGTAAGGCATCACAAGGAGCAGACTGGGATTGAACTCCCAACCTCAGGGTGCTGAGAAACATCCAAGCTAAAAGTCATAACATGGGATTAGAACTGAACATAAACAAGACAAAGATCATGAACATGGAAAATGATGAAGATTTTGAGCTTGAAGGTGATAAAGTAGAAATTGTAAAGGATTTAAATCTCCTGGGCTCTTTTGTAAACAAAGAAGCAACTATCGGGGAGGAAATGCTCCACAGAATGGCACTTGTTCGCTCTTCAATGAAAGCTCTCATCAAAGTATTCACAGGCAAAGAGGTAACATTCCAAATGAAGATTAGACTTGTCCATGCACTAATTATGATGGTTGGTTACGGATGTGAAAGCTGGACCCTAGGGAAATGAGACAGAAAGAAAGATTGACTCATTTGAGCTTTGGTGCTGGAGAAGGATTTTAGGTGTGCCATGGACCACCAGAAGAGCTAACAAATCGATTCTGGAAGACATCAAACCTGGCAATGTCACTCAAAGCCCAAATGATGAAGTTACGACTGCCTTATGTTGGTCATACCATCAGAGGAGAGAGATCACTGGAGAAGGACATCTTGTTTGGGAAGAACAAAGGAACCAGGCGAAGAAGTCGACCTGCAGTCAGATGGCTGATGGCACCTAACAACAGCAACAAAGAGTTCCATAGCTTGGGGACGCTTACTGAAAAAAAATAGCAATTCTAAAATGTTCATGAACAATTTCTTGATAAGTTGGAACTATAAGGTGGTTATTATAAGGTCAGTTAGTGCATAAGCTAGCTGGGGGGGGAGGGAAATGTTTGTTTCTCCTGTGTTTAATGTTTTAAAAACCAATAAAATAATTTTATAACTGATTTGGTGATTTATAGGTAACCAATGTGCTTCTCTTAAAGAAGGGGTAATATGATCAAATTTATGTAAATTATAAATCAATTGAATAGCCGAATTTGAATAACATGAAGCCTATGAATGGCCTTCTGACCATCTCAAACATACCCAGACCACGTCCCTTGCCATTTATACTTACTTGGATTTGATATATGCATATCCCAGCTTTGTGCAATGGGGGCTTAGATATCTAGCAAGATAAACTAAGTGGCATTTATGCATGTCTCAAATGTGAGTGAGGTCCATACTGTATGAAACAAATTTTCTAAAATTGTCACTTGCACATGTTATACCCATTTACAAATGTACACTAATTTTTAATACAAATCATTCTAAAATGTTTTTCAAAGTTCTGGAATGCCTTTGTGTGAAAATAGTCCAGCCTCCTGTAGGCTAAATAAGGGAACGTCCTGATAAAGTATTGACGCCTTAAGGGATTTCCACATTATCCCCCTCTTTTACTAAGGTGCGTTAGCCGATTTAGCACATGCTAGATATTAGCGGGCGCTAAATGCTAACGCATCCATAGAATATAATGGATGCGTTAGCATTTAGCGGGCGCTAAATTGGCTAGTGTGCCTTAATAAAAAAGGCCCCTATATAAGCAAATACCCAGCCCTGGTTCTTTGGAGAATCTTTCTCCACAGGGTCCATTTTAGTCCAGTGTGAAAAGGTCTCCCTCAAACAAAGGGCAATTATGGGATTATGTTTTATGGAAATGCATATAATTAATTGGCATTTTTATGTAAATAAAATAAATAATTTGTTATAGAAAAATGCATATCTTTGTGTGAGTTATTGGTTTAGCGAGTAGCCATGTTGGACGGGGGACGCAGTTTCCGCGCTCACCTACATAAAGCTTTATACATCCAACATTATACATTTAACAGCTGAGAATATATATATTTTTTAAAAGCACTTAAGTAGCTCATGACATCACCGTCCATATAAATGCTTTTAAATATCGACCTCTGAGTGTTTTAAAAGCAGGACCCTTGAGTTTATTACAAACCAAAGAAAGAAATGATTGAATGTATAGACTGATTAACTGTTCATTTAATGCACTGGCTCTTTTGCTTGAAAGGTAGTCAAGTGTTTCTTCTTACCTACATACTTATAAATAAACTAGTGAGAGCATTCATTTCAGCGAGCAATTGCTAACACAGAACAGGAACCCTTTGCATTCTGACATTCAGTGTTTCTGAGAAGGATTAACATGAACAATATAATTTAATAAAATGTGACTATATTTGATGGTTATAGTCATACTAGTGAATTTTGACTTTGTTATTGAAAGTTTCTGAGCTCAACAGAAAATTGAATACAGACCTGGAATTGCTTTTAGTAAGGGTGACTTTTCCTGACAGATCAATCCTTTGCATGTTAATTGCATTTAAACTGACAACAGCAATTTAGCTTCTTGCTAGGGGATCAGAGATTCAAGCAATCCTTTAGACATCATGCTAATGTTTACTGGACATTTTGAGTGCATGATTCTTTTTATATAATTGATCTTGGACTGGTAAACATTTTCCCCTTTCTTTCTCTAAATATATCGCCATGTGTCATGACGCTGCAGTTGTATAGGCATCAAGTTTTCATAAAACATGTATTAAGTCTACACTTGGCCCAGGAAGGAAATATTTGGAGAAAGACGGCCCAGAACTCTCAGGGAAGAAATTAAATCAGCTAAAGTGGAAAGATCCCTTTAAATGGAATCATTTTTATTGGTCACCAACAAAATGCAATGACCATACTAAAACAAAACAAAACATACAAACCATTAAATATTTAAAAGAAAGATTCAGTTTCCTCCACTATATCTGGTGGATACCTGGAATGTGCTCCCGAGAGAGGTGATGGAGATGAAAACGGTGACGGAGTTAAAAAAAGCATGGGATGAACACACAGGATCTAGAATCAGAAAATAATAGTAAATATTGAAGCACTAAGGCCAGTACCGGGCAGACTTGCACGGTCTGTGTCTGTATATGGCCGTTTGGTGGAGGATGGGCTGGGGAGGGCTTCAATGGCTGGGAGGGTGTAGATCAGGGGTGTCCAACCTGCGGCCCCGTGAAGTATTTTGTGTGTCCCCGGTCGAGGGCGATACAGTGTTTTCCTCTGCTGCCCCCGGATGTTTACCGTCTTGCCGGCTCCCTCCTCTGTCTTGCTGCAGCGTTTGCGCATTTGCGCGGCCCCAGAAACATTTTTATCGGCCAATGCTGCCCAGGGAAGCCAAAAGGTTGGACACCCCTGGTGTAGATGGACTGGAGTGAACTTTGACGGAGACTTCAGTGGTTGGAACCTAAGAACAGTTCTAGGCAGAGCTTTGGATTCTTGCCCAGAAATAGATAAGAAGAAAAAAAACAAACAAATTTTTAGATTGAGTCAGGTTGGGCAGACAAGGGGCTCCTTTTACGAAGCCGTGTTAGCGGTTTAACGTGCGTAATAGCGCACGCTAATTTGCTGGCTGTGCTAGCCACTACCACTTCCTCTTGAGCAGGCGGTAGTTTTTCGGCTAGTGCGGGGGCTAGCACGTGCTAAAAAGGTGCGTGCGATAAATTAGCGGCTTCTTAAAAGGAGCCCTAGATGGACCATTCGGGTCTTTATCTGCCGTCATCTACTATGTTACTAACCAACCCCCCCCACCCACTCATGAAAGAATGTCTCAGTAAAACAGTCTTCAGAGGATAATCACAAAATAAATTCATAAGACAACAAATTAAAATGGTGCAAACCAAACTAGCTTTCCCTCCTCCACACCCAACAAAACACTCCATCCTTCATCAGAAACAACTAAAATATTAACCTTATTAGTTATCTCACTCCATTATCAAAGGCACAGTGTTATCAAAAAAGGATGCCAAATTTGAAAAAAAAAAATGCAGTTTGACAGCGATAACTTATGGCACTTTGTGTGTCTAAGTGCTTTGAAAATGAGCCTCTATATTAACTCAAGTGACTGCTGTACAGTATATGTCAAGGAGCAAGTATGTTGTACCATCTGTTAGCCAAAGAGCGTCAGCATAGAAGCTCTGTTTTAGCTGATGATAAGCTAGTTCTTAACCCTGACAAAATAATACTTCACCAATCCTCTCTTTCAAGTGGTCATCTTCTTTAAGTACTTTCATTTCACCATCAGGTCTCTAGTGTTGTGAACTGGGGGTTCCAAGTCCTACGTAAACTTCGTACAATGCGTACATTCCTTGTTACCTCAACATTGCATGCTCTTATCATGTTTATCGTTTTATCTAAGCTGGATTACGGTAACACCATCTATGCTTCCATCTCATTGCTACAGATAAAAGACTTCAAACCCTGCAAAAAGATCCCTGCTAGAAGATCAAACCATGTCACTCCATTACTCATCCACCTCCACCGGCTTCCCATTCCTTTACAGAGTTATTTCAAAATTCTCCATCTAGTCTTTAAAGCATATCACGTTGGCCTTCCTTCTTTTCTGGCCTCTCTCACTGTCCCCTACACCCTATCAACGTCCCTTAGATCAGTGTTTCTCAACTCGGACCTGGAGTACTCCCTTGCCAGTCGGGTTTTCAAGATATCCACAATGAATATGCATGAAAGGCATGTGCATATAATGGAGGCAGTGTATGCAAATCAGGTTTATGCAAATTCATTGTGGACATCCTGAAAACCCGACTGACAAGGGGGTACTCCAGGACAGAGTTGAGAAACACTGTCTTAGATCTCTTGATTCCTACCAGTTGGTTTGCTGGCCCCTAAGCAGTCACATCTTGAATCGGCAAGGCATTTTGCTTTCTATTTTTCAGCCTCAAGCTTTTTAATGACTCGCCCCCAAGGATTCAGGGGAAAGAGTCATACAAAGCATTTAAATCATTTTTTAAAAACTCATCGTTTCTCTCGGGCATTTGGACGTTAATGCTAGAGAATTTTCTTGCCACCTTTTTGGTCCATCTTCATTGTATATTATGTGCTATCTAGTGTTGTAATACCCCCTCTTAATTTTTGGCTTGTTTGTTTCTTTGTTGTGAATGTGTCTGTCCTTTTATAACTCTAGAGTTCTTTTCCAATTTTGCTTCTGTTTTTAATATTATGAACCACCCTAACCTGCTTACTCAGAAATAAAAGTACCGTATATTATATCAAATTCTAATATACACGACCATAAATATAAACGTGTGAAGCTGGTGTCATACCTTGTGTGTGTCTCTGAATAACAAGTTAATTACTTTCTTCATTAAAAGCCTGGGTAAAGAGCCAAACTTTCACCTGCTTCCTGAAGTAGACATAGTTAAGGAAGAATGCCAGGGAATGCATTCTAGAGTATGGCTCCCTGGCGGGTATCACATCCTGTGATGGCCTTTGGAGAGGGTGTGGTTGGTGATATTCTTTGGGGAGGACCATAGCGACCTTGGAAATGTATAGAGGGAGATCTTGTTCTTCAAGTATGTTACCTCTCCCCAGTCTTACCTCTAGGAACCTCGCCATTTAGCTCAGGAAAACATGTGCACACACAAGCTTTATGTACATAAATCTATGCACATATTATCCAACCAATTTTATAAAAGCCAATTTCTGGATGTAAAATAGTGTTTTATCCTCAGAAATGCCTTCTAAAATTACTGCCACAAATGAAAGAAAAACTTTTGTATATCTGGCCCTTTGTTTAATTCAAACACTGAATATCTAGGGTTACCATATTTTACAAAGCAAAACCCCGGACACATAACCCCGGTCCATTCCGCCTCCAGCCCCATCCCTGCCTGGTTCTGTCTCCAGCCCTGCCCAGTTCTGCCTAAAGCTCCACCCAGTTCTGCTCCCAGCCCCACCCCCATCAAGCCTCCTCTCTTCTGCGATGAGCTCTGGTCACGTCTGGAGGGCTTGGAGCATGCGCAGCGTTGAGTGGCATCATCCGCCCTTGCTCAGAGGCCCTCCATATGCGGCCAGAGTATGTCGGGGCTTTCCAAAACGCAGACAAATGCCAGGTTTTGAAAAGCCCAGACAGTCCCGGACGTCTGGTAACCCTATGAATATTCCCCTAACTGGGAAATGTTTCTGTTGCTTTTCTGCAAATAAATTCTGATTACTTTAAGTGCTGGCAGAGCTGTGCATTGTTCAATGCAGCTCTATCCCATAACATAAACTTTGAACTGTTTTTGCTATTAAAGGGAATTTGTGATTGCAGGCACTGCAGACACAGTCGTCTGAATAATCTTCAACTTTTACAACACAGTGGTTGTCTTTACAACTTTTGCTGTCAGCAGATTCTAGGCCAGGGGTGTCAAATGTCGGTCCTTGAGGGCCGCAATCCAGTCGTGTTTTTAAGATTTCCCCCCATGAATATGCATGAGAGATCTATTTGCATACACTGCTTTCATTGTATGCTAATAGATCTCATTCATATTCATGGGGGAAATCCTGAAAACCCGACTGGATTGTGGCCCTCGAGGACCGATATTTGACACCCCTGTCCTAGGCACTTAAGGCAACAGAGTGATATAATTCCTAGGCAGAAATTTATTGATTGGCAAAAGAGGTGGCATTGCATCTGTTAAGAAAAAATGTTTGTGCACTCCTCTTTTTGCAAAAATAACTAATGATAAATGTTGGAAAATCCTAAAATATTTTTTAAAATTGTCTCTACAGTCAATTAGTTGGTTTTTAATGGATTCATCTTGCAACAGGGGTTATGATCCTGGATAAGTCTAGCTTGGAAACAAAGGGCTAGATTAACTAAACAAATCGATCGTGTACTTTTTTTTTTTTTCCAATTATCTTTATTAACAATTGCAAAGGGAACATACAACCAAGAGCAGATTAAGCATAAAAACAGATCAGCCAGAAAAACAGCACTTGAAAACTATAACAGCAAAAAGTGCACCATACAAGAACCAATCGGTTTGTGACCCCTTTGCGACCCGATTTTCCTGCAACCCGATTCACTAACCTCTGTGCTGCTCCAATTCCGATCCGTGCAGCAGTACCGGGTAAAGCTTTGGATTCTCGCCCAGAAATAGCTAAGAAGAAAAAAAAAAAAAAAAAAAAATTTAAATTGAATCAGGTTGGGCAGACTGGATGGACCATTCGGGTCTTTATCTGCCGTCATCTACTATGTTACTATGAAACAGCATGCAAAGTAGGCAGGGACGCGCGATTCACTAAACAAATCTGGGACACCAACTGGGCTGGCCGATCAACAGAAGAAGCGACTGATGGGAACCAGTCACACACATCCCTGCCGACTCTCCTGCTCCATTGTCACCCTGCCCTCTGCCACGATTTTCCAGCCCTGCTGTCTGCCCCAATTTTCCAGCCCAGCTGTCTGCCTCGAGTTCTGCCCCAACTCTCTTGCCCTGATCTTCCAGCCCTGCTCTCCTGCCCCGACTCTCCTGTCCCGATCTCTGCTCCGAATCTCCTACCCTGATCTTCCTACCCTGTTATCTGCCCCAACTCTTCTGCCCAGATCTCTGCTCCGATTCTCCTGCCCTGACTCGAGACACTGGCTCGCGAGTAAAAAGTAAAAAAAAATTTTAAAACAAGGACATCAAACACCATGCGCAGATCATCTACAGGCAAAGTAGATGGTTTGTGCATGTGTCTGGATCACTGGAGAACGATCCGTGAGGTCGGTATGGGGTGTTCCTCCGATCGCCCCCATTTGAATACAGGCCCGTTGTGAATCGGTTGGCCTGCGTTGGATCGGACACGGAGCGGACTGACTCGTTCGGGTTAGTGAATCTAGGCCAAAGAGCTCATTCTTCACAAAGGAAATAAGTGATTACCCAATTGAGGAGCTCTTTTACTAAAGTGCAATAGGGTGTTTCACTTACTGCACATTATCAACAAAAATGAACGTTGGGTAAGTGCAAAGCTTCTCTACTCCTGCCCTATCTGTCTCCAGCTGCAAAAATGGCATTGCCCTCCCCTAGTTGTAATCTTGCAGTACTGCTGCTAGGAGTTAGCACTGTGAGATTATCAATAGGTGTCAGCATCTGGGGCTAGATCAGTGGTCTCCAACTCAAACCCTTTGCAGGGCCACATTTTGGATTTGTAGGTACTTGGAGGGCCGCAGAGAAAATAGTTAATGTCTTATTAAAGAAATGACAATTTTGCATGAGGTAAAACTCTTTATAGTTTATAAATCTTTCCTTTTGGCTAAGTCTTAATAATAATATTATAATTTATAGCTAAAAAGACATTTGATCAAGAAACTCTTTTATTTTACTTTTGTGATTATGATAAACATACCGAGGGCCTCAAAATAGTACCTGACGGACCGCATGTGGCCCCCGGGCCGCAAGTTTGAGCCCACTGGGCTAGATGAAGCAGAAGGAGAGGAGGACCGCTCTTGCTGCTTGCACAGAAACATCAGGGATCACGTCTAGGTAGGTCCTGGGGTAGTGGGAGACCAAAACCAGTGTTTTTAGTTTTGGCCAAAACCAAATCTGAGGCCAAAATTCACTGCATAGTTTTGGATGAAACTGAAACTAAAGGCACAGCTCCTGCAACCAAAAAGAGGCTACATAGCCCCGGCCTGCCCCCCTCCCCCCCCGACATAGAGTTACCATATTTTACTTCGGGAAATCCCGGACAAATTACCCTGCCCCGCTCTGCCTCCAGCGCCAGCCCCGCCCCCCAGCAAGCCTCTTCTCTTTAGTCATCTGCGCAGAAGCCCTCCAGATGCAGCTGGAGCTTGTCGGGGCTTTCCAAATCCCGGACAAATGCCGGGTTTTGTAAAGTCCATCCAGGAGCCTGGACAGTCCTCTTAAAAAGAGAACATGTTCAGGTTTTCCCGGATGTCTGGTAACCCTACCCCAACAGAAAGATGGTTTTGCCCTACCAAAATTCGCCACCACCCTCCCAACGCATGTAGGCCTTCCCCAGACCAACCTTAGAAGCCCTGATGTTCCACTGGCCTTGTTGGGGCAGGAATGATGCCTGATGCATTCCTACCCACCGTCAGTTTTCAGATTTCTGTGGAGCTCAGAAGCTGCTTCTTAGAGTTTCTCTAAGTGTGTCAAACTTTATAGTTTTTTTTTGTGCCTTCCCATTTATTTTTTCTTTCAGTTTAAACATATTTTTCTATTTAAGTCACACTCAGTGCAAATGCATGCTTCAAAGCACCCAGTCTCAGCCCAGTCCAAGTAATGTCCAGAGACTATATCGAGGGACCATTCTCGGACACCAAAGCATTGAGGATTCCAAACGAAGAGACATGCCTCATCTTCCAGAAAGCATACCTCTTCATCATATTCTTGATGCCCATCTCGATGCTCTTCAACACATAAGAATTGCCATACTGGGACAGATAGACCGAAAGTCCATCTAGCCCAATTTCCTGTTTCCAGCAATGGCCAACCCAGATCCCAAGTACCTAGCTAGATCTCAAGTAGTAAAACGGATTTTATGCTACATATCTTAGGAATAAGCAGTGGGTTTCCCTAAGCCATCTTAATAATGGTCTATGGACTTCTCTTATAGGAAATTATGCAAACCTTTTTTTAAACCCGCTAAACTAACCTATTTCACCACATTCTTCGGCAACGAATTCCAGAATTTAATTACACGTTTGTTTTAAATCTACTACTTAGTAGCTTCATCGCATGTTCCCTGGTCCTAGTATTTATGGAAAGAGTGAGCAAGCGATTCACATCTCCCCTTTCCACACCACTCATTTTTTATCTATCATATCACCCCTGAGCTGTCTCTTCTCAAAGATGAAGAGCCGTAGACACTTTAGCCTTTCCTCATAGGGAAGTCGTTCCATCCCTTTTATCATTTTTGTTGCCCTTCTCTTTTCCCTTTTCTAAATCCGCTCTGTCTTTTTTGAGGTATGGCAACCAGAATTGCAAACAGTATTCAAGGTGCAGCTGTACCATAGAGCAATACAAAGGCATCTATAATAATAAAACGCTATGCACACATGCTCACTTGTGTTCCCTGATCCCTGATCTGTTGGGATGTGGCGGCACGAATGCTCATGCGCTAGATGGCGTGGAGTAAGGGGCCGGGACTTAGGGGAAGGAGAACAGGCCCTGGATTCGGCTGGCCCGGCCAGGCAAGACCCCCCTTCCCCGCCGCACCCAGGCCCCGGCAGTCCCCACCGGCAGAGAAGGAAAGACAGCTCGGCGGTGGGTTGGCGTGACAGCGGCATGGACTGTGCCCGCCTAACGCCGCAGAGCGGTCCAGACCAAGGTGGCTGACGATTGGCTGGGGCAACGGCGCTCAGAAGCCCCGGCTGGGAGCGCGAGACTGGTAGGTGGCCGGGATCTTTTTTTACCTCATAGATCTGCCTATATTCCCTAATTACCATTGAATTAGCAACGGGTTCTCCCTTAAAAATGCATTTCTTTTTCATATTATTTCCATATTAATATTAAAGACTTGGCAAGTATTTTTCTAATTTATAAGATTATTAAATGTGTGAAAGAGAGAGATGTGACCTGCCTCCGAGACATGCAGATACACAGAGCGAGCTTTCTTAGCTGGAACGGATACCAGTCGTGTGCAAGCAGAAGCCACCTGTATCTCCAGATGACCAACAGCTGCAGGCAGGGACACAAGATATTGAGAGGAGACTCTTAATTTTGGGCAGGAGTCCTTTCATTGTGTTAGACACACACTTTTATCTGTTGACTTGGATTATGTCCAAACAGGGGGAAGAGAGATCTCAAGTTGGTATAAGGATTGCCCTGGGTCCTTATTAAAAGTGTTTCTCAATTTCTTTGCTTCCCTATCTCTTCCCCATACTCCTCTGTGGCCAGTTGCCCATCACAAGGCAAGAGGCAGAGACCAGGAGGGGGGAAGTCTGCCCTGTCCTCTTGTCATCCCGAGCTCAGGGAATTATACCAGAGATCAGATGTCCCTGGGACTAAATGCATTGTGTGACCAAGTCACTTCCGTTACAGGGATCTTGCTCATCCAGACTGACAGGGGGCCAGGGAGAGAGACAGAAAGAAAGACAGATAGACAGGGGGAAGGGAGAGCGACAGAAAGAAAGTCAGACAGGGGGCCAGGGAAAGAGACAGAAAGAAAGATAGACAGAAAGAAAGAAAGGGGGCAGGGAGAGAGACAGAAAGAAAGACAGATAGACAGGGGGAAGGGAGAGCGACAGAAAGAAAGTCAGACAGGGGGCCAGGGAAAGAGACAGAAAGAAAGAAAGGGGGCAGGGAGAGAGACAGAAAGAAAGAAAGAAATGCCTAAGTCTACACATCTGTTCTAGCACCCGTTAATGTAACAGGCTAAAAACCTAGTTATATTATATTCATATTTGTTTTCCATTCCTTTCCTGATGATTCCTACCATTCTATTTGCTTTCATAGCCGCTGCCACACATTGAGCTGAGGATTTCAACTTATCCTCAACAATGACACCTACATACTGAACTTCCATAGTTAAGCCTACATCTAACCAAACCCCTAAGAATTTAAGTTCAGTTTTGAATTTAACATTCATATTTTGGAGTTTCACCTCTTCTACAGCGTCAAACTTGATTTTCTTTCCCCCACTATCGCATTGAGGGGTCCTTTTATTAAAGTGCGCTAACCAATTTAGCGCGCACTAAAGATTAGTGAACACTAAACTCTAAGGCATCCATTATATCCTATGGGCACCCTATGGGCACACGCTAAATCAGTTAGCGCAGCTTAATAAAATGACCCCTAAATGTGGTGGTTTTAATCATATAATCACCAGAATAGGACCAGACAAACACCTCCACTTAGGTGCCGAAAACACTGGCCATGTTGAGTCCATACCCAATAAAGACCCCATTTGATGACACATTCCTGGTCGGTAGCTTCTCCTCCTCATTTTATTTATTTATTTCGATTTCTATCCCGTTCTCCCAGAAGCTCAGAACGGGTTACAAGTAGACATTCACAATCGTTTGAAGACAGACTAGTCATGACAACAAATAGGTTCCAGTAGACAATAACGGAGCTTATTGTAGAGACCAGACTGATCATAGCGAAGAGTACTAGGAGAAGTATATTGAGGAGGCAGTTTTTCATGGCCCGATTGGCGGAAGAGGAAGGTCTTTACTGCTCTGTAGACTTTTGTGTTTGGGTTTTAACCATATTACATTTGTCTTATCCGAATTTAACTTCAAAGAATGTCGGGGCATCCAATTGAAAACTGCCATAAACGCATCGTTCATCAAAACGTTAACTGAAGACACAGCAGGAAAGGTTAGTACAATATTGTCAGCATAGGAAAAATAAGTCGACACGTTTTTCGTGGCGCAATAAACCTAAGTCTCTCATGTATAAGTTAAGAAGAAGGGGGGGAAAGTGGAGAACCCTGGGGAACTCCTTGGGTCATCTGCCATGGTTGTGAAAGATTCTCTTGCCAACTAAACTGGGGTGTCAACGCATAACACGGGCTAATGAACGCATGGTTTACTAAACAGGGCCTCTAAGAGGAATTTTATAATTAGGTGCTTATTTTGACTCTATTTTATAAAGGCACATGGGCTCAGATTTTATAAATGGTGCCTGAAGTTAGTTGCCTAGATTGGCGCTCCCTTGCAAACATGTGCTATGAAAGTTACGCAGATATTGATAGAATAGCTCATATGAAGAACATGTGCAATTAAATGCCATTATTCTAAACATAATCAGTACACAAACGTTACTCCCATGTGCTTCTCTGCCTTGGTGTCCTGCCATAAAAGTACTCTCTCGTTGCCTTCAGAGTGTGCACACCTGTCTTTTAATACCCCTCTGGGACTAGCTCTGGTTTAATACTGCCCCTCATGTCTTTACATCTGCCAGCAGTCATTCAAAATAACAAATGTTTTATCATAGGACTTTCTGTTTTAAAGGTAATGCAACCTGAGGATGACCTTTGGGTATTGGAAGATTTTCAGCAGTCTGCAGAATAGCTTAATTGGTGTGCTAGCCCTGCATTTTGTTTTGAAGTTCCACGTCTGGGGATCTGCTCTTTTTATTTTTTTTCCAATTCCATAGCCAGCATGAACGAAGGTTGCAGACAATTCACTGGGCTCATTTGGCAAAAATTTAATCTAGTGAAGGTGACGGTCAAAAAGATAAAGGTGAACGGGCTAACACATTCTCACTACCAAAGTGCCAGTGAAGCGAAATGAATGAGTTTTGCAGACAAATGTGGCAGATGATATTTGATATCACAACTGTTGTCAAGTGTGTTTTTTTTTTTAAATTTAAATTTATTTACAAAGGTACTTTAAATCACTGCACTACGAACAGGTGCAAAGTAACTCATTACCATATGAATGGAAAAGAAAAATAACACACTTACTACCTAGAACAAAACTCCTTGATAAGTTGCACAGATGCAAAATAGCTCTAGCTGTGAGTGATATGTTGCTTTCAGTTTGGTACCCCGAGTATGATAATGATAAACCAAGCTTATTATGCATAATGATGGTTGAATTTTGAGAAAAAAAATAGGATTTGAGATCGCAGAAGCCCTGTGTGATGAATAAAACTTAGCTGCACAAGCATGACGACGAGTATTTTTCGGAAAGGGATCTTAAGCTATTGTCCTGTTTAAAAATTCAGAAACAGAGAGCAACAGAATGAGAACTCGTGCCACTCTGTGTCCAAGAATCAGCTAAGGATAAGCACTAGAAAGGTGCAGGAAGATTTTCTTTACAGAAGGTCTTATTCTGCATCGTTTCTGAACCTGCCAACAAGTGGAATAGCTGAAAATTCAGCACTTATGGTAATTTATTTTGCATGCGGCACAAGAGATATTTGAGGCAGTTCAGAAGGTTTCCAATGCTGTCATTTCCTGGAAACTTACCTCTGCACCTCAGTAAACAATGGGGCAGTTTTCCCTCTCTGAAAAGTCTCATCAAAAATTGAATTGGTCACCCACACACACACACACACACACACATCTTGGGTGTTCTGCTGGCTCCTCCTCTATCATGGCCAAAGACTCATCCGGCCATTGCTTATGATGCAGTCCATACAGCCAATGTTTCAAGCCAATGTTTATTAAAATGTTGTTATACCGCCAAATCAGATTTCAAGGCGGTACACGTCAAAAATTAAAAAGTACATATATTTAAAAATACAAGTGGAGGTTTGTCATACATAGACTTGACAAGACAAACTGGAACAAGAGGGAAATTGGTAGAACCACATTGTTTGCACAAGTGGAATCAACAAAGGAAAGGAAGCTGGTGACAGGTAAATCAATAAAGTTCAAAAAGATCACGTCCTTAACAGGATGATTAAACATTAAAAGCGTCTTTAAACAGGTAGGTTTTTAATTTGGACTTAAAGTCAGATACTGACATGTCTTCTCTTAGGTAATTCGGGGTGGCGTTCCAGAGGGTGGGAGCTGTAATGGAGGAAATGTGTGAGCGCATTGTATTAATGTGTCTCTGGGAGGATATGGCGAGATTTTGAGATATGGAGCGGAAGGATCTTTGGGGGGCATATGGAATAAACAATCTGTTCAAGAAATAAGGGGAATTGCCAGAACGTATTTTGAATGTTAGTTAAGAGGATTTTATAAGCTATTCTGTGTTCAATAGGAAGCCAGTGAGCCTTAACAAGTAGAGGTGTGACATGATCATATTTTTTAACGTTGAATATAACCTTGATTGTGGTATTCTGCATGATCTGCAAACATCTAAGCGTGGTCTGCATGGTATGGAACACCTTTAACCCTTTCAGGACCAAGGGACATATTTGTCCCATAACTTTAAAATCCTATAAATTTTGATTGGGATAGTCTACAGTTCTAAATTTGATATGTACGGATTCCATATGATACTGCCTTTATGTAAACAAACTGGTTCCGACATTCATTCATTAGCGTCGTTGCCAGATTGACGAGAAGATTCACTTGCCACACTGTCCATAAGCCAGAAGTTTGATTTTTTTTTTTTTAAATAATGATATTTCACAAAAAAACCCCAATTTTTTGGCATCTGCAAGCCCTTTTTACCATAAAAATGTCGTCAAAACCACAAAAATTGGCCTACGATCCTTATGGTCCTGAAAGGGTTAACAGCCGCTTCTGTCCTGCCTGGCATATGGCCCTTAAAGGGAATATAGGGCTTAGCCTGACACAATCCTACAGTCTTTATTGTGGCTACTCCTCAATAAAATTGCACCCTCTTTCCTGCCTTCACTTTCCTTCTAAGGTGAGAATCCCCGTTCCCTCCTAGACCGGTGCTGGCAGCCTTGAGCCCCAGAAACATATGATGATGCACAGGATATATTCAGTAACAATGCAGTGCAAATAACCTCTGTGGATACATGTAATAAAGATCTTTGCATGAACCTGAGTAATGGTGACAGGTCAAAAGCGCGCGACGACAAAGGCATGCCGACAACCCAGCGCAGACAACTGAGCGCAAGGCGGAAGCGCGTCGAAGAAAAACAGTATTTTAAAGGGCTCCGACAGGGGGTGTGTGTGTGTGGGAAACCCCCCCACTTTACTTAACAGAGATCGCGCCAGCGTTGTGGGGGGTTTGGGGGGTTGTCATCCCCCACATTATACTGAAAACTTCATTTTTTCACTAAGAAAGAGGGAAAAAGTTAAGTTTCCAGTAAATAAGGGGGGTTACAACCCCCCAAATCCCCCACAGCGCCGGCGCGATCTCTGTTAAGTAAAGTGGGGGGGGGGGGTTCCCCACTAACACCCCCCGTCGGATCCCCTTAAAATACTGTTTTTCTTCAGCGCGCTTCCGCCTTGCGCTCAGTTGTCTGCGCTGGGTTGTCGTCGCGCACTTTTGTCTATGAACCCTGAGTAATAGTGCACACCCATAAATGTTCCCAGTAAGCTGTGTGGAGATCCATTGGGAGCTGTGTGGGCTGCCAGTGGGAACTGTGTTTTTATTTATTTAAAAAATTTTCTATACCGTTCTCCCAGGAGAGCTCAGAACGATTTACATGAGTCTATTCAGGTGCTTAAGCGTTTTCCCCTGTCTATCCCAGTGGGCTCACAATCTGGGTCAATGGCAGGATTTTTTTTTAATGTTGCATTTTCAATTGTGAAGGGCAGGCAGGTCCCATATAATTCTTACAGAACTCTTCAGAATGTTGTGAGTGGAATCGTCAGTCACAGAAGTAAGGCGTCTATTGGATGCCCTTTGTTCTGATCAATCAGAGTGTTTGAACATTCCAATGTAATCATCACCCCCCCCTATATTCAGCTAGCAGTTCATTTTTGCATATCACATTTATTTCAGATACCCACTGTGCACATGCATGGAGAAATGCCATGTGTGCCTATGAGATTTACTAATTGGGAAAGTGGCTGGGTGAGCTAATGGAGCTTGCAGGGTGCTGTTCTCAGGGAAGCTGGGGGAGGGGGGACATTTGAATGGAGTGCGGTGCTGCCTCTTTAGGTCAGCAGCATGGATTGCATGAACTGGACCCAAAGATAGATAGGAGGGGAGGTAGGGTCATGCCTTTTCCCACTAGTAAAGAATAATTGATGATATTTCTTTATGTAGAAGTTACCACTCCTCTATATATTCTCAGCCTTTTCCAAAGACTTACTGTTTTGCTGTCCGTTAGTAAGTCAGAAGACATCTCAGCATCTTTTGGACAAAGCCCGTTCTACCTGAATTAAGAGAGCAGTTAATTTATCATCCGTACAGGATAGGTTAAAAGATGTCAACTCCAGTACAAGCAACCAAAACCCTTTTGAAAAGACATGAATGCAGTGGTATGTGGATCTGAATGAATTTGAATAAAGTTCCCAGAGGCAAAATGCTGTCAAATAATCCTTCAGCTCTTTTTATGTTTTTCAGTGTAAAAGCTGACCGTTCATATGATATACAGCTACCGCATTACTATAAGTTGTACGGTAATTGAAAAGGGTAAAAAAAAAACAAAAAAAAACACCCCACACTGCTGTAATCAAGGCATCTTTATTCAGCTGTTTAGAGTGCTGAATAAATGATTGGAGAAAAGTAAATGTCACATTAAAGCTGGAGGAAAACTTTGTTTTCCTACAAAAGCAAAGTTTCTTTTCAAGAAGTGTTGGATTCTTAAGCACACGCCTACGAAACAGTCCTTTGACACTGTCAGCTATCTTTCCTGCTGACAGCAAATGTAATGCCTGCCGACAGTGTACAGTATTGTGACAAATTAGGGATACAGAAAACAGTGCATCTGGCTGGCAGAAAGTGAGGACCATTATTTAACAGACATACAAATGCAATATTATGCTGTATTTATGAGTATAATCTACATGTGGATTTATGACAGAGTGCAGTACTCCCCACCTTCTCTTCTCGTTTTCCTCAGTTTGCTTGGAGTCCTTACTTGACACCGACGTTGCACAATGTACCTATCTTTACTCAAGTTTCAAAGGGGTGCTCCATGGTCATATTTATCTTAGGGGAAAAAAAATATCCAGTGGCGTATACATGGGTGGGCCTATGCCCACCCAGTAGCAGCACACCTCTGATATAGCTGGCGGGGGATCCACAGACCCCCCCCACCAACTAAAAACGCCCAACACTTCTCCCGCTTGCGTATCTTTTATAGTTCGGAGCGTCACCATCTGGAGGCGGGGACAAAATGTGAGGTTATCAAATTTGCCGATGACACCAAACTCTGCAGCAGGGTTAGAAACACGGAAGACTGTGAAGACCTGCAAAGAGACCTAACGAGACTGGAAGACTGGGCAAAAAAGTGGCAAATGAGTTTTAACATAGAGAAATGCAAGGTCATGCATGTAGGGAAAAAGAACCCGATGTTCAGCTACAAAATGGGGGGAACACTGCTAGGGGTGAGTACCCTTGAAAGGGACCTGGGGGTGATGGTCGACACATCACTGAAACCATCGGCGCAATGTGCGACAGCCTCAAAGAAAGCAAACAGAATGCTGGGCATCATCAAAAAGGGTATCACAACCAGGACGAAGGAAGTCATCATGCCGCTGTATCGAGCAATGGTGCGCCCGCACCTGGAGTACTGTGTTCAATACTGGTCGCCGTACCTCAGGAAGGACATGGCGATACTCGAGGGAGTGCAGAGGAGGGCGACTAAACTGATAAAAGGTATGGAAAATTTTGCATACGCCGACAGGTTAAAAATGCTGGGGCTGTTCTCCCTGGAGAAGAGGAGACTTAGAGGGGACATGATAGAAACCTTCAAGATCCTTAAGGGCATAGAGAAAGTGAATAAGGATAGATTCTTCAAACTGTGGGGAGCCACAAGAACTAGGGGTCACTCGGAGAAATTGAAAGGGGACAGGTTTAGAACAAATGCTAGGAAGTTCTTTTTTACTCAGAGGGTGGTGGACACATGGAATGCGCTTCCGGAGGATGTGATAGGCCAGAACTCTGTACAGGGGTTCAAGGAGGGTTTAGATAGGTTCCTGGAGGATAGGGGGATTGAAGGGTACAGATATAACTTGAGGTAGGTTATAGAAGTGGACAGAAACCACTTCACAGGTCGCAGACCTGATGGGCCGCCGCGGGAGCGGACCGCTGGGCGAGATGGACCTCGGTCTGACCCAGTGGAGGCAACTTCTTATGTTCTTATGTTCTTCCTTCTGACGCAACTTCCTGTTTCTGCATAGGAGGAGTACGTTAGAAGGAAGGGCACTGAGGCCGTCAAAAGCAGTGTATCAGTCATGCTGCTTTCTGTCGGTGACGATCTGAACTTTAAAAGGCGCACAGTGGTGCTGGGGGGAGGGGGGTATGAAAGATCAGACTGCCTGGGCAGGAGAGGTGGAAATCAGATTGCCTGTGGGGTGGTGTTCTTCTGCCCACCCAACCTGGGCTCAGGCCCATCCATAATTGGGTGTCTGGGTACGCCCCTGAAAATAACATATACGTAGAAGATTGCATTTTTAATTCTGCATACATTATTTTGCTATAGGAAAAGTGCTCTCATATTCTGTGGGCAGACTTGTACCCATGGCAAGTTTGAAAGCAAGCATGTACTTTCTCTTTGAAAAATTGGTGCAAAGTCCACGGATGAAAAGTACTCGTAGACTTATCCTTAGTGCAGACTGTTTGAAAATTGCCTCGGTAGTTGCGCTCAGGTCAAAAACCAAATGATGATTAATAATCATACATTTTGTACATAATTGACTTATTTAAATTATGTATCATCTTTTGACCAGGGTGCATTACAGCCAGCATTTGGTTATTTAGGTGGGCGGCTTTCAAACTATCCGCACTGGCACAAAGAAAGTGCCACATTTGCATTCAAAAGGTTTTGTACAGATTTTTCAAAGACACCCCTTTGACATTTCAAAGGGGTGCAAATACACTTGGGGCTCCTTTTACTTTTTTTTTTTTTCTCCAATTATCTTTATTAACAATTGCAAAGGAACAGACAACCATGAGCAGAACAAGCAGAAAACAAAGCATCCAGAAACAGTACTGGAGATAATAACAAATGGTGCGCAGTACAAACCCCCCATGGGTGAATGCCCATCACAATTGACGTTTTGCGCTAGTGTCTTTAGCGCACGCAGCAGATTAGTTCATGTTAACCCCGCACTACACAGCTAGAACTAATGCCAGCTCAATGCTGGTGTTAGCTTCTAGTGTGCGCGGCATTGTAGCGTGCGCTATTCTGCGCATTAAAGCCCTAACTCAGGTTAGTAAAAGAAGCCCTTGGTTATCTCTAGAGCTGTATACCAAATATCTATCAAAAGGGATTAAAAAAAAGTTAAAAAAATAACCCTCTACTGTATATCCTGTAATCCATAAATTAGACTTCTAGAAGGAAAAGACAAAAAGAGAGGTTGTGACAGAAAGACAAAGAAAATAAATGAAATACAATGAATAGTAAGGCAGGCTAAAGCTGATTCTTATTCACATTAGTGAGAGTTTGTAATAAATGTTAATAATAACCTCTGTGCCGTCGTCTGAAAAGAGCGGGAAACTGCAGAGAACAGAGAGGAAGATGCGCTGTGGGCCAGCTCTAGCCTTAGCAAGGAACTCAAGTTAAAGGGGATCTGTAGAGTCATGATTAAATCCCAGAAGTCTGAAGGCACGCTTGTTAGGGAATTCAAGCAAAAAATATCCATTCTAAGAAGGGTGAACTTGTAATGGTAAAAACTTTTTTCTTTCTGATCTGCAGCAGGGTTAGAAGCACAGAAGACTGTGAAGACCTGCAAAGGGACCTAACGAGACTGGAAGAATGGGCAAAAAAGTGGCAAATGAGTTTTAACGTAGAGAAATGCAAGGTCATGCATGTAGGGAAAAAGAACCCAATGTTCAGCTATAAAATGGGGGGAATATTGCTAGGGGTAAGCAACCTTGAAAGAGACCTGGGGGTGATGGTGGACACAACATTGAAACCATCGGCGCAGTGTGCGACAGCCTCAAAGAAAGCAAACAGAATGCTGGGCATCATCAAAAAGGGTATCACAACCAGGACGAAGGAAGTCATCATGCCGCTGTATCGCGCAATGGTGCGCCCGCACCTGGAGTACTGTGTCCAGTACTGGTCGCCGTACCTCAAGAAGGACATGGCGGTACTCGAGGGAGTACAGAGAAGAGCGACTAAACTGATAAGAGGTATGGAAAATTTTGCATACGCTGACAGGTAAAAAATGCTGGGGCTGTTCTCCCTGGAAAAGAGGAGACTTAGAGGGGATATGATAGAAACCTTCAAAATCCTAAAGGGCATAGAGAGTAAATAAGGACAGATTCTTCAAACTGTGGGGACCCATAACCACTAGGGGTCACTCGGAGAAATTGAAAGGGGACAGGTTTAGAACAAATGCTAGAAAGTTCTTTTTTACCCAAAGGGTGGTGGACACATGGAACATGCTTCCGGAGGAGGTGATAGGCCAGAGCACTTTACAGGGGTTCAAGGAAGGTTTGGATAGGTTCCTAGAGGATAGGGGGATTGAAGGGTACAGATAGAACTAGAGGTAGGTTATAAAAGTGGGCAAAAACCACTTCACAGTGGGCCACCGCGGGAGCGGACCGCTGGGCGAGATGGACCTCTGGTCTGACTCAGTGGAGGCAACTTCTTATGTTCTTATGTTGTAGCCTGGCAATCAGCCAGGAATAACTGTGTCTTGTAGGCCAGAAATTCTCTTGTCTTTATTCCTTAAAAATGTCTCAGTATTGGCTCTTTGTTTTCAAAAGAAGAACAATTTGTAAGCCCACAGAACATGGCAAATCCACCGACAGCTGGGTGCTTGCCTCCCCCACATTCTTTCAACAAGCAAAGAAAGCATAAAACACACACTTCATAATATGTTCCATAGGACTACTTTCAGGTCAGCAGCATTTTTCCTTTTTTTTTTTTTTTTTTTTCTTTAATTCATATGGCTCTGTTTCTCTTCCTCTTCCTGAAAATTACTCACAGTCTTCTTGCCTCCCCCCACCCCCCCAATTGGTGAATCCTCCTTACTTCTGGGCAATACCACAGCTGCGATGTCCCAGTCGTCAGCCAGCAGACTGAAATTGCCTGGCAATAGCACTTCCTTGCAGCAATTTTGTTAAATGTCTTCAATTAATCCATATCTTGTGCTTGTGATGTTCCATTCACTTTTTCCGAATGGTACAGAGGATCCTTAGCTGTTAAAAGTAAAGATAAGAAACATCACCTAGTGGCATGTGATAAGTGTCTCAGAGCTCATTTGACTGAGCATGAAGTATTAGGGCATACAGAATCTCTAGCAGAGGTCCGAACATAAGAGCAACCATACCGGGTCAGACCAATGGTCCATCTAAACTAGTATCCTGCCAGGATTACAAGTACCTGGAGGAATCCCAAAGAGTAGCAAGATTGCATGCTACCAATTCCAGTGGCTTTCGCCGTGCCTGTCTTTTGAGAATTGATTTCTGCTGTTTATATTGTGTGTATATGAAAAATGAATGGAAAAAAATTGCATTACAGTTAGTAAAGGGGATGGGATCTGGGACAGAGCTTGGGTGGGCCTAGGGAGGTCTGTGGTTGGGGTACTCAGTTGATATTTATTAGACTTAGGGGGTACTTAGCGTGAAGTAGTTGAGAAACACGGCTGTAGGCAATCAGCTGGCGCCAGTGCCTCTTCTCTCCGGCCCTCTTCCCTGCTGGCACCCTCTACTGGCATCTAAGGGCCCATCTGGAGGGCCTCTGCACATGCGTGGATGTCAACGTGATGATGTCACAAATATGCATGGTGTCATCACGGTGACGTCCGCGCACTTCTGGGTGCCTCAAGCCGCGCCCACTACCTTTAGTTTGCCCTGGCTCGAGAAAGTTTGAGAGACACTGAATTAGAGTGAGTGATGTTTAGAAAGCACAACAGCGGGATCTGGAAAGGCCCGGTTGTCACCCATTAACCCCCCACCCACCCACCACTTGTCCTAACCTGCAAATTTATTGGTCGCGTATTTGGCCAGAATTCTTTCTATAACTCACATGATTAATAAGATACCTCTGTCTTATAAGTCTATCGTAATGCGTTCCTCAAACCCAGATATCTCATTACCATCATCGTTCAAAAAATTTTTTGATTTCATGATCGCATTAGCCATCCACCATATTATATGTAGCTGGAAGGATAACTCTAAGCTTAACTTTCATGAATGGTGGAATCGCCTTTGTGTTATCAGAAAATATGAAGAAATAATAGCATTCAAACAAAATGATATAACTAGGTTCACTAGGATTTGGGCTCCTCTAGATGAATTTTGTAAGGATATAAATATTAATCTCGTATGACTTCATTGGATTTGACTTGAAAACATGCAGTTAATTATATTGTATTATTTGTACACTGTTCTATTTGTATTTGAAAAAATTTTTTTGCAATAAAATGTTACAAAAAACAGAAACAAAACATGGTCATAATATAATTACCTAGAATAAAGGACTTGTGTTTCATGCTTCCAAAAGTCTTTTTGATTATGCACAAGCACTTTACAACTCTTAGTTGCCGATTAGGTGACCATCAACATAGAACTGACCACCAAAAAAAGATAAGTTCATTGTATTAATAAAGTATATGGAAAGTTTAATTGGTGGCATAGACAAGAATAGTGTTATGATGGTCTAATGGCAGCTAGTGTTGTGTATATGATTGCATTTAAACACTGATTGTTGTGGGTCTGAGCACTATTCATTTATTTATTAAAATTAATATTGATTATATTGTGATGTTTGTAGTTTTAATGTATTCATAATATAATTACAACACAAACATTCTTCTTGGGTAAATGGCCGTAGCTCTGTTTATTGGCAACCATAACAAGTTCAGAACATTCCCGAGCTACTAAACATAAGCCTCATAATACTTATAGTCCCCGACCCAGCCATGTCTGGAGGGTGGCATGTACCTCCATGCCTCATTTCCCAGGGTCGCCCAACCCAAAGGTATGGCTTCTAGCCGTCCCGCTATCATCCCCGGATAAGCCCAGCAACCAGTAGCTCGGGATAACCGCTCGTCCCAAACTACCCCCTTACCATCACTGGCCACCCACAGGGGCGGGCAGGTGGGAAAAGCTGACTCTAAGCCCTGTATCTTCCAAGGTCCTGGCTTTTCACACCCCACCCCCCCCCAGAACCCCTTGCAATGTCCTCCCCCACTCCAATCCGTCCCCCTCCCCCCCCTTCTGATTTTGATGGGCAACAATGTGGGCCTACCAGCCCCGTGTTATGGTCACCCATCGAGACAGGCTCTTGGGCTCATATTTGCCACCACCAGACAAGAGTATTTTGAGGCTGAACAGTTGGCCAAAAGCTCTGATTGTTTATCCTGCACTATCAGCAGAAGAAGTTATTCCTCTGGCATTACACATTTATTTCTATGACAATTAGTAGCTGATAAATTGGGTGCTGATGGGGAGCCAACGGGATGCAGTCAACTGTGAGTCTGATGATAGAACTATTTGCATTCTATATTATTCATAAAGAATCACTGGACGCCTACACATCTGACATGATTATAACGCATGAACAGTAGATTAAAAATTACAGTATATTAAACCTAAGAGATGAGATGGAAATAGAGCTCAGGTTTGTTCATTTCAAGAGAGGTAATATTTGTTCAGTATTTCACTTAATTTTCTCTTTTTTTAAAAAATTCTAGTTTGCATTTCTTGTAATTTCTGTTGAATTCACATAGGATTTATTTTAAGACTCTGGTTCACATGGCCTTGTACTGTTCTTACTGAGAGTTTTCCCAGTGCATTTTAATCTTAGGGAAGGCAAGTTTATAAGAAGTTAACTAGTTTTTTGTGACAGGAATGGCTTCTGGCCATTTATATCACCTGTGTGGGATTATCTGGGGATTTTCAGTGCCTATGCCGAAACTGGCTAGTTTGTGGGTGGTCTGGGAGCAGAGTTAGGGCAGAGCTGAAACTGAGCTGGTTAGTGATGAAGTTCAGTCTGCTAACCAGCTAAGTAATTGCATAACTATTACTACTACAGGTACAAGATCCTTTATCCTAAATCCTTGGAACCAGGCGTCTATCGTTTTTTTTTTAGTTTTTCGGATTTTGGAACGGTAATGTTAAGGCAGAAAAGACCATCACCAACCATTTCAGTCAGCCATTGTACAGAAACACCGTGATCAAGCTTCTTCAATACCTCGACTTTCTGTGCTATTGACAGAGATAAATGCTTCCTTTTCGACTTCTCACTGCTACCCTGAGAGGCATCTTCAGCTCTCTTTGACATTTCTCTAGCCCTCTGACTTGAATTGTGCAGAGAGCACCTGTGTTGGTTTCAGCATGTGTCATGTCGGGGAAATTGACTGCTTCCGATTCATATCAAATTTTGGTTTTCGGAGCTTTTTTGATTTTCTGAGTTTCAGATGCAGGATCTTCTACCTGTATCCTTAATCATTTCTATAGCGCTACTCAAAGTACACAGTGCTGCACACATCATCCACCCCCCCCCCCTTTTTACAAAACCGTAGTGCGGTTTTTAGCGCCTGCCACGGTGGTTACAACTCCGACGCTCATAGAAATTCTGTGAGCATCGGAGCTGTTACCACCGTGGCCTGTGCTAAAAACCACATTACGGTTTTGTAAAAAGGGGGATATATGTGGGTACTTTTCTCTGTCCCTAGTGGGCTCAGAATCTAATTTTTTTTATACCTGGGGCAATGGAGAGTTAAGTGATTTGCCCAAGGTCACAAGGAGCTGTAGTGGGAACTGAACCAAGTTCTCAAGGATCACAGTTCACTGTACGTATCCATTACGCTATTCCTTCACTCTATAAAGTTAGGAAAGCATGCTAACCAGGTGCCAGTTCAAACTTTGACCAGTGTCTGATTAATTTCCAGGTCAGTGATCAGATCCATATATTCAATGCCAAGAGCCCTGCATACACCAGCATTGAATATGTGGGTGTTAGTTCAGCCCATCGCTGGAAGTGTCTTCTCAGCTGCTTACCTCTGTAGGCTGAATGTTGATTCCAGAAATTTTAAAAAGGAAAGTACGTGCATACTTTACCTTTTTTAAAATTACTCCATGCAAAGTAAGTGCATGCCTTTGTATCAGCTCTTAGACATGTGCAAACTTGCCAGTGTATTTTACATGTGGTGGCACATGAATGGAATCCCTGTCTCCAGAAATGCCTCTGGCCAGGTTGGACAAACTTAACAGCAAACAGGATATGTGAGCATTAGATTAGGAACCTGTTAGGTGCCAATGACTCGTGCTCGAGTCTTAGCGACTTGATGAATGGCAGATCTAAAAAGAAATCGGTTATGTGCCAGTCCAGAAAGGTCCTCCAGCGTCCTCCCCATGGCTGTTTTCAACGTGTCCAGCCATCTGATTGCAGGTCGCCCTCTTCGCCTGGTTCCTTCGATCTTTCCAAACATGATGTCCTTCTCTAGTGATCTCTCTTTTCTGATGGTGTGACCAAAATATGACAGTCGTAACTTCATCATTTGGGCTTCGAGTGACATAGCCGGTTTGATCTCTTCCAGAATCAATTTGTTAGTTCTTCTGGCGGTTCATGGCACGCCTAAAATCCTTCTCCAGCACCAAAGCTCTCGTGAGTCGATCTTCTGGGTGAAGGGATAATGCGCGCCAGATGCCAGCGCGCTGACAATCCAGCGCCGACAATTCGGCAGAAGACAGAAGCGCGCGGGGGAAAAATAATTTTTAAAGAGTTCCGACGGGGGGTTTTGGGTGGCAACCCCCCCACTTTATTGGTTAGTGTTCGCGCTGCCGTTGCAGGGGGGGTGAAACCCCCCCACATTATAGAGAAAACTGAACTTTTCCCCAAAAAAAATCTAACACTAACCAATAAACACTAACCAATAAAGTGGGGGGTTGCCATCCCAAACCCCCCATTGGAGCTCTTTAAAAATTTTTCCCCCGCGCGCTTCTGTCTTGCGCCGAATTGTCTGGGTATTCCCATGAGTACTAGAATTCTTCATAGTTTATTGTGATCCACACAGTCAAAAGCTTCGCTGTAGTCAATGAAGCAAAGGTATAGGGGCTTTTGGTATTCTTCTTCTCCAGTATCCATCTAACATTGGCAATAATGTCTCTTGTTCCTCGACCTTTTCTGAAACCAGCCTGAACTTCGGGTAGTTCTTGCTCAAGGCATGATGGTATCTTAGAAAATTTTAAAAGGTAATTTCTGCATGCAAAAGTGTATAAAATTATCCCTACACTAGAAGCCCTGTACAAGTTGCAGCATAAGCTGCAGTGGACCACAAGTGGTTCATGTCATGTAATCTCTGGCATAGTGCGAAACAGAATCACCATGCCACCACGTTTTGTGTACTGTTGCTGCTGCTCATCGAGGAACATCCTGCCAGGCAGTGCCAGTTTGATAGTTCTCCGACAGGTCATCAAGCAGAAACAGCACTGAAAGAAATTGAATTCTATTCTCAAGAGTTCGAGGGGTTCTGTTGTGCCAAACTTGGTGGTCTTGTCTTGCTTTATGTTCTTCTTTGATTATTGTTAACTGCTTTACTATTCTGAAAGGAAAAGCAATCTATCAAATAAAGTAACTATATACCTATTCCAGAACCAGTCTAATGACAACCTTCCTCTATATATGTTTATATCTTTATATTTTACTTTTCTTTAACCATTGTAGTTCTCCCCTTTTTTCCACTTGTACCCGTTTGTCCAGTCTAGTATGTTATTGCTTTGTCGTGTATGTTTTTTTTGTTAAAGTTATGTTAATTTGTATTATTTGTTTTTACCCTATTTTAAAATGTAGAACCACCTTGAAATAGCTTGATAAGGTGGTATATGAAATTTTTAATAAACTTCATTTTTTTCTTTATTTCTAATCTCTATATTCGCATGATCTGACGCATTATCTTATAATAGAAATCATTAATAAACCATAAATCATATATGTTGTATGGGGATGAAGAAGCCTCAAGTGCTCGCAGCAGTCTGATATTAAGAACTTGTCTTTGTCAGAACAGCCTATTGCGAGCTATCATTGGTTCTTTTCTATCTCCCTATACTGACTATACTCTAAATTTATATTTATTTTTTGTTTATTTTTTATAGAGTATTAGTCTTTCATATATGATTCATGGTTTATTAATGATTTCTATTATAAGATAATGCATCAGATAATGCATTAGATCAGGGCTTCCCAAGTCCAGTCCTCGAGATCTACTGGCGGGCCAGGTTTTCAGGATATCCACAATGAACATGCATAAGAGAGATTTGCGTACCAAGAAGGCAGTGCAGGCGAATCTCTCTCTCATGCATATTCAGTGTGGATATCCTGAAAACCTGGCCTGCCAGTAGATCTCGAGGGCCGGACTTGGGCACCCCCTGCATTAGATCATACAAATATAGAGATTAGAAATAAAGAAAAAAAATGAAGAAAGTATTTCTCTAATTCGTCAACTTTATATACAGGGGAAGGTTATCAAATAAAGTAAACCATAAACATTTGGTAGCATTTAATAATAAGCTCTGCGTGCTTTACTTTTCTTGTTTTCTGCAGCATTGATGGTGTTAGTCAGTGACATCATCTGCACCACTGACTTGACAAAAGTGCTAAGAGATAATAATGATGTTAACAACAGGAGATCTTATTAACTTAAAAGAGAATTAATGAATTTATAATGAATAAGGGCACATTAGACTTAGGTGTGCTAATGCATTTAGTACATAGCAACATAGTAAATGATGGCAGTTAAAGACCTGAATGGCCCATCCAGTCTGCCCAATTTTACCCTCTCTTTAAATTACTGGCCGGTACTGTACTTAGGTTCCATCGACTGAAGTCTCCATCAAAGCTCGTTCCAGCCCATCTAAACCATCGAAGCCCTCCCCAGACTGTGCAAGTTTGTCCAGGACTGGCCCAGTACTTCAATATATACATTATTTCCTGATTTGAGATCCTCTGTAATCGTCCCACGCTTTTTTGAATTCTTGTCACCGTTTTCCTCTCCACCACCTCCCTCCGGAGCACATTCCAGGCATCAACCACCCTCTCCGTAAAGAAGAATCTTTAATTTGAGGTTGAGTCTACCGCTCCTCAACCTCAAATTATGTCCTCTGCTTTTACCATTTTTCTTTCTCTGGAAAAAAAATTTTTGTTCTGCATTAATACCTTTCAAGCATTTGAACGTTTGAATCGTATCTCCCCTGTCCCTGTCTAGGGTATAAATATTAGGGCTTCCAGTCTTTCCTCATACGTCTTTTGATGCAAATCTCCTAACATGCTAAATGTTGTGCGACTCTTTGGATACCTATGGGTTGCATGATACTTAATGTACACTAATTCGCCAGAGTGCACTAAATTCATTAGTGCACCTTAGTAAAAGGATCACTTGAGCTGGCGTTAGTTTTTACACGTAGCGCGGGGGTTAGTAAAAGGAGCCCTTAATCTTTGCAGGAGTAATTTTATAACACCTCCAAAATAGCCTAATATACTGGCGCCTACCTCTAGAATGCTGAATGAAGCCTAAGTCTGCTTAGGCGCGATTCTATATGTAACATCTAGTGGTTGATTCACAACTGCACACAGCAGCATCTACAACGTGGGCACGCTTAGGCTCCCTCTGGCCCTTAGTGACTCCTTAAGCTTTCAGTTGCTCAGGTGAAGACAATTAATTGCACGACTGACCAAAATATTCTGACGCTTTTAACCTCTCAACTTGTGACTGCTATTCTGTCTGTATTAACAAGCATGAGCTTCTCTGAGCAGCTGTCTGATCGTTTGCAAATGAAGATCATTTACTTTTTAAAGCAGGGGGAAAAAAATTATGCAAATAGAAAACCCTCTAAATTCTTCCAGCTAGCAATTTCAAGTGTCAGGAACATTATTAACTGATACACATCAAAGTCAAACAATATGTTTAGCCCAGTGAACCACAAAATAGCCAAATATACAACACATTTGTCGATCTTGAACTACATGGACGAGACCGAGCGTTCCTGAAAGCTGCTTTATAAGTTTTCCTTGAAAAAGTTGAAGAGAACAAAACCATGGGCTGATCTTTGAAGCTGATGCGTTTATTGAGGGACATTGTTGAAAGAGAACATAGCTAAGTTGTTTAACGCACAAAGGGGGGAAAAAGAAAATCCAACGTGGTCTGCAGTGAACAACAGCAAGCAGAAAACAACAAACAGACTGCAGATAATGTACAAGATGCAGGTGTAGTTTATTAATAAATGCAGTAACATATACGGTTCATAGACATAATCGCGGAAGACAAAGGCGCGCGCCAACAATTCAGCGCAAGATGGAGGCACGCGCCGAAGAAAATTACTGTTTTTAGGGGCTCCGACGGGGGTTTTTGTTGGGGAGCCCCCCCACTTTACTTAATACAGATCGCGGTGGCGTTGTGGGAGGTTTGGGGGGTTGTAAACCCCCACATTTTACTGGAAACTTAACTTTTTCCCTGTTTTTAGGGAAAAAGTTAAGTTTCCAGTAAAATGTGGGGGTTTACAACCCCCCAAACCCCCCACAATGCCCCCACAACGCGGCGCGATCTGTATTACCCCCCACACACCCCTGTTGGAACCCCTAAAAACAGTAATTTTCTTCAGCATGCGCCTCCGCGCTGCACTCAATTGTCTGCGCGCGCCTTTGTCCCAGCACGCTTTTGACCTGACACCAACATATACAACCTTATAGCCAACCAACATGGTCCGTGTTTCGGATAATCTTTTTTGCCACTGTGCAAGACTTGCTTGACCCCATTTGATCGTTATTGGCGTGTGTTTGTTATCTTTTACGCAGTTTGCTTTATACCTTAACCACCCTGGACCCCCTAAGGAAGGCGTGTTATCCGAAACACGGACCGTGTCGGGTCCCTTGGTTGGCTATAAGGTTGTATATGTTACTGCATTTATTAATAAACTACGCCTGCATCTTGTACATTATCTGCAGTCTGTTTGTTGTTTTCTGCTTGCTGTTGTTCACTGCAGACCACGTTGGATTTTCTTTTTCCCCCCCTTTGTGCGTCAAACAACTTAGCTATGTTGTTTTAAGTTGTTTGACGCTACATTATTTGCAATGCTGCAATACACTGAAGCAGTATGTGCAACTGAAACGAGCCCTTAATCATCAATAATGCAATGCTAACAGCTAATTATTGATGTTAATTAGCACCACTTAGGAACTGCATACACATCTGGCTCCATGCGCTTTTATTACACTGGGTGCCTAAATCACATCGTGCAGCTAAAAGGGGGTATGTGCAGGTCATGAGTGTTCCCCAAAATTACACTGGGTTTCATGGAACATCCTATTTGGTACGTTGATGAGAACTAAAAGCCAAATATCGGCTCGGAATAGCAAGCTTCTCTTTATAATGACAGGGGTGGCCATTAGAGAATGACACGAGGAAAAAATCTGTCCCCGTCACCGCCCCGTCACCGGCCCACCATCCTCTGCACCGCCCCGTCACTGCCGATCCCTTCACCGCCCCGTCACCGTCACCACCATCCCTTTCACCGCCCCGTCACCGCCACTGCCATCCCATTCACCGCCCCGTCACCGTCACCGCTGCATCCATATAAGCCTTTTTCCTTTCACTCCCTCCTTCCAATTTGAGCCGGGAACACTAGCGATCGCACGGTCCCCGCGGCCACTACCTGCCTGCCCGGTCGATCCTGGTGTTTGGCCGGCTCTCTCCCTTCTCCTCACCTTGGTTTGTGGGTTTTCTTTTTCGGCAACCTGCGCGCTTTCCCAGGGAGCCGCACACGCGCGGCTGCTCAGTGTTCGATCTTCTGCTCTGCTGCAACTTCCTGTTTCCGGTTGCGTCAGAGCAGAAGATCGAAACTGAGCAGCAGCGGGTCGCCGAGGAGGAGGATCTGCTGACTGGGGTGAGGAGAGGGGAGAGAGCTGGCTGGACACTGGAATCGATTGGGCGGGCGGGTGTGAGCTGTGGGGACCGCGCGATCCTTCATGCCTCACTGCGGGGGACAAGACCATTCACCGCCCCGCGGGCGGTGAATGGCCTTGTCCCCGTCGCCGCAGCGACTGCTAGTTTTCTTCCCCGTTTTCGGTGGGTGACCCGCGGCTAAAATGCAGTGGCCGCGGGTAAACCGCCACCGTGTCATTCTCTAGTGGCCATACAACTTCTATTGAGGAATTGGCAGAAGTGGGATAGGTGAAATTTCCCCTTTTGGTGGGAATCTCTTTGTCCTGTTTTTAAAATGGAACGTCTGGCCATACAACAGGGGCAATATAGGAAATTTTTGGATGTTTGGGAACCGTTGACTAAGGGCTCCTTTTATCAAGGTGTGGTAGGCGGTTAACAATTGGAATACCACGCGTTCAACTGCCTGCCGCGCTAGTCGCTAATGCCTGCATTTATGTCGTGCCGCGGGGCTTAGCATGTGATGAAATGTCTGACGCGCTAACCCCCGTAGCGCACCTTGATAAAAGGAGCCCTAAATTTTGTAAGGATTGATATCTGGTTTTATTTATGGACCTTTAAACGTACACATCCAGGGTGGGAGGGAGGGGGAAGGAATTTACATTAGAATTGGATTAAGGGAATTTATGGATTGTTTCTTGTAAGTTTTATTTTACTTGATTGTTAGGAGGGGGAGGGTAGGGGGAAAATAATTGTATATTATTCTCTGAAAATTCATTGTGTTTTTCTTGTAATATTATTCATAGATGTTACTTGCTTGCACAATTGTAGTTTGGAAATTCAATAAAGATTTTTTTTTTTTTAAGAACATTGGGTTTCTGCACCGACTTAGGGGCTGGGATTTATACCAGGTTTCAGCAGATGTAAGTCTGGCACCCAGAGTTGAACATGTGAATTGGCGCTAAGTGCTTTTTATAAACAGCACATACCCTAGAGGAAAGGAGAGACAGGGGAGATATTATTCAGACGTTCAAATACTTGAAGGGTATTAACGTAGAACAAAATATTTTCCAGAGAAAGGAAAATGGTAAAACCAGAGGACATAATTTGAGGTTGAGGGGTGGTAGATTCAGGGGCAATGTTGGGAAATTCTACTTTACAGAGAGGGTAGTGGATGCCTGGAATGCGCTCCCGAGAAAGGTGGTGAAGAGTAAAACTGTGACTGAGTTCAAAGAAGCATGGGATGAACACAGAGGATTTAGAATCAGAAAATAATATTAAATATTGAACTAAGGCCAGTACTGGGCAGACTTGCACTGTCTGTGTCTGTATATGGCCGTTTGGTGGAGGATGGGCTGGGGAGGGCTTCAATGGCTGGGAGGGTGTAGATGGGCTGGAGTAAGTCTTAACAGAGATTTCGGCAGTCGGAACCCAAGCACAGTACAGGGTAAAGCTTTGGATTCTCGCCCAGAAATAGCTAAGAAGAAAAAATTTAAAAATTTAAATTGAATCAGGTTGGGCAGACTGGATGGACCATTCGGGTCTTTATCTGCCGTCATCTACTATGTTACTATGTTATGGAATAGTGCTTAGCGCTGATCTTTTCCAGCATCTATTTCGGAGCATGATTTATACAATTCCCTCCTATATATGTAAAGATCAGAGATTTTAGAACAGGAAAACACATATACAGTATACTTTCTAAAATCATCACTGGTAGGCACGTGTATACTAATGCTAGGGTTGGCATACATACTTTGTAGTTTGCAAAGGAAATGTGTAATCCCAAGCTCTGCCCAACTCTGTCCCTGGAAGCACCTGCTTTATACATAAATGCATGGCATCACTTCCTGCATCTCTTTTCTATATACAACAGATGGCAGTGAATTCTGTATAGCTGACTTTTTATAATTTTATAAAGCCTGGAGGTATTTTTTTTTTTTTAAACATATCCTATATGCAGAATGTGATGGGTAGCCCCTGAAAATGTGCTAATTAGGGACTGAGGAAGGCAATACTTTGGAAGAAAGACGAGATAGAAGAGATATGATTGAGACATTTAAATATCTCTGTGGCATAAGAGCACAGGAGACGGGTCTCTTGCAACTGAAATGAAGCTCTGAAATGAGAGGGCATAAGATTTTTAGTTTGGGAGATTTGGAAAGGACTGTGAGTTGTAAATTTGTTTTACTTAGTATATTTTTCTTTGCCTTTCTTTTTTTCCCCTTTTATCTTTTGGATTTTGAATATATTTGGTCTGGGCTTGGGATAGAGAGGGAAGTTTCATAGTACTTAATTACTTATCTTATTTTTTAAGTGTCTATAAACCGCTGTGAACCTCCAAGAGATATTGGCAGCATACAAATAGTGATTGTATTGTATGAAGTTGAAGGGAAATAAGATGTATATCTTTACAGAAAGGTTGGTGTATGCATGGAAATAGTAGATGATATGGATGGGCAAATTGGATGGGCCATATAGCCTTTATCTCTCTTCATTTTCTCTGTTTTACCTGCCAATCTGAAGACTCCAGCAGAAGTATACCATCACATCCTCCACACCTTTCACCAGTGAGGGAAAGCTTGTTAAACCTAGCACCAAGCTGTCTGGGTCACTCTTCATTAGTCCAGTGTACAATCGGAGTGAATAAAAAGAACACATCATTATTTCCTATGTGCATACAGCACTCTAAAAATCGGTCACACCAGCTTCATCTGTGTGTAACTTTTTATGTGGATTAGCTTTAATTTCCAGCTTCTTAGAACAACACCCCCCCTCCTCAATTTTTCCAGAAGGCAGGTCTTTATGCAAATCAGAATTCCTGATCTCTGGCTGGTGCTAGGAAATAAGCAGAACAGTTCATCTGGGAAAACCCTTCTCTCCCAGCTGAGTTGAATTGACTTCTTTATCCTCCCTAGTCTCTTCTTTTTTTCTAAGAGACAGTATAGAAAGGTTGGGTTTTTGTTTTGTATTTTGCTTTAATGTCTAAACAAGAATAAAACTGGCTCTCTCTTTTCAGATCTAAGCTTAGTCTTCACCACCTCCATTCCCAGAGAACACTAAAACTTTTAGCATTTAAACACACTGGTTCCTATCCTCCATCCCCAACTGTTTTCAGTTCAGCCTTTTAAGTTTCTGAACAAAAACCAGGCGAACACAGAAATGCCAGCCAATGCCTCTTGTTGGCTTCCCCCTCATCGCAATGTTTGACTCTGGAAAAAAAGTGCAATGTTCTTTTCTACTATGTATCAGTTCCAAAGGTCTTCTAAGGAAATACTGTATATACTTCTGCTTAGAGCTTCTCTGCTATCATTTTTCCAGGTCCTAGTTTGGTTTTTCCCTTTATGCTTGGGCAGTTCTTCTCAGGCTGTGGCGTTCCTCTCCCTCACTGGTCTCGGGGGAGGGGGGGTGGAGGTCTACCACATCCCTACCCCTGTTCCTCTGGGTCACTCAGCTGACTAATCCTTGGTCAGGTGATTAGACCAAAAGAAAACCTAATGCCACCCAGTCTTGCTCAGTGTACTAAGCTAGCTAGCTTGCTTATTCCAGATATCAGAGTAGTATATTCTTACCCTCCCCCAGCCTTTAAAGGGATATTCACGCTCTTGTTCCATTAATCCCAGCTGAGTCAGAACTTTCTTCCCTTTGGTCCCATGGCTGTTCTGGGGCAGGCTCTGTTCCCTATTATAAAAGTTTAACACATAGAAAATGGCTTTTATACAATTTTGTGACTGAAGTAATGCATATAAGTACACAAGCTGATAAGATCATGTCATCTACTATATTACTATGTATTTAGATGTGCATTGCATTAATCTGTTCTCGAGGTGAATTTGCAATGTATTGTAAGTGTATCTTTTATAAAATACAAGTATAAGAGCATATATACACATCGACATCTTCAGAGAAGGTGTAAATTTGTGTGAGATGAGTTTTGCACTAGTGGGGTTGGTTCTGGGTGTCTATTTTATCAAGACACAAGAGTCTCTTTATAAAATTGTTCTCTACATTCACCAAGGTAAATTGAGCAGTGTGAAATGGCCTCAGTCAATGATAGCTGGTACTTGTGAGCTTGCAAGGTCATAGCATTTTCTGTTCTGGAATGCTACATTTGCCACCTCATCTATTCAGGTGATAATTCAAGTGATTTCACAAAGGCAAGACCTTTTCTGTCTTGTTAGCTTGATGCTGGAGTTTACCATATCATGTATGCTTGATTTTTTTCATGTAAAGTGCATATTTTTTCTAGTGATACTCAAGGCCATTCAGCAGTGAAGCAGCAAGACACAAGGCCTCTTTCTTCCCACTAGGAAGAGAGTTCTCCATGGGGATGTCTCTATTAATGGTAACGTACCGATGGACAATTTGGAGTTGATTAAAATGCTAGAAGGACCTGGTGGAGAAGAGAGCGTGGCTGTCTTCTTTGTCTTCCCTACAGATTGAAATAATATTTTGAGACTGTTTTACTGGAGGAGACATATTATTTCATGGTCGAAAATTTTGATTTACCTTGATCTCTGTAAGTAGTCTCAGGTGCTGAGAAAGAAATGTATTGCAGTGTGTCAGGAAGTTTTGTCTTGACGCATCTTTTTTACTTAAGTTTCCTTGCAAATGTATGGTTAAGTATTTTAATAAGAGTTATGAGCTACAGCCTCAGCACTCTGAGGTTGTGGGTTCAAACCTATGCTGCTCCTTGTGACCCTGGGCAAGTCACTTAATCCTCGACTGCCTCAGGTACATTAGATAGATTGTGAGCCCACCGGGACAGATAGGGAAAATGCTTGAAGTACCTATATGTAAACTGCACCTATATGTAAATTACAAAAAGGCAGTATATAAGTCTCAAACTTCCCCCTTTCCCTTTTTCTGGAAACTCAACATTCAAGGGCTTGAACATTGGAATTTGAAGATTATGAAGGGAAGTGGCTCCCTGAATTTGTGTTGTATTGTATGGACTACCTCCTTGTGACAGATTGAGAGATTTTCTCTCTCTAGGACTGCTATTATGCCACTGGGCAGCAGAGGGTGTCGTGCATTTGGCAAAGACTACAGGTCCCAGTGGGCTTGTGTTCCACGGCTCAGTGCTGAGTCAGAGGAGCAGGATTCCAGGAGGAGCATTTCTGCCCAGGCTTGAGTCAGTTGGGGGAAGTCCCAAAAAGACAGATCCCAGAGAAAGAGGTCCTGAGGAGAGGCAGCATTTGGCTGAAGGAAGCCAAACCTTATTTGCAACGTGTGAGGCAAACTTAAAAGAAATTTAAAAAAAAAGCATTTTGCTGATATGCCAGTGTGTTCTTTTATCTGCTGACCAGGAAATCCAGGCCAGCCTGCCACACCAGACTGTCTGTTACATTCCTAAATGTGAGTTTTCTTATATGCTTATTGTTTGTCTATTGGTCTTACTAATCTTGAATTTTCTTAAGTGGGAGCTTTGGAATTTCTTTAATGATTTGTTTAATTACTTGTTATATCTGCTTATTACTGGTTTTATGGATCAAGAATATTTTTGGTTGTAATACTAAAATATATTTATAAATAAGGAATTTTTTTTAAAAAAACAACAACAAATTTTGATGTGCAAGTCCCTAAATTTAAAGATGCAAGTGTTAAGGGCTGTGAAAAGCTCCTTCTCTAGGTAGCTCATTTCTAGAATACTGTCAATAACTTATGGCTGTTGCCCTTAAGATCAGTGAAGTAATATCAGTTTCATTCTATTTTTACAGACCCTGCAAATGTGATTTATGTGCTAATGTTTTCTTAATTTGTTTTTATAATGTTGGTAAATGGAGGTGTCATTATTAATCTTAAGCCATCTTTATGATTTACCTTAATATGCAGTATAGAGAAAGTAACGGTTTATAAACACCTTATTAAACTCCTACCCACAGCGGCTTGTCTTAGCATCCTCATGCAATTAATGAAACCATTGCATCTTTTTGTTGCTTGCTGTGTTCTGTGGGATTCTTTTGGTTTTCAATTTTATTTCTGTAGAAAGCATCATTTTAACCATCTGCTGGAAAGTGCTTTTTTCCAACAGCAGTCACCTTGGTAAGAAGACTCGATGAACTTCAATCCCTTGTGCTGTACCCAATTTATAGACTCTTTTTGGCTAGTAAAGTTATACTCGGAACTCATCGTAAATTTTTGAGAAACAGTATTACGGTACTGTTTCATCTCAATTAATCTGTGAACTTACCAGTCTTTTACTTTGAGCCATATTTTCATCCAGGAGGAAAAGCTCTTCACACTCTAGACTGGGAGAAAGCCCTCGCATCTAAAATATGCAGAAACCAGCCATAAATCAACACAACCTTTTGCATTTTGTGATCCAAACCCATTGGGAATGGCCATAACTAAGAGAATGATATGGCAGCATTAATGATTGAGTGCCACTTAAAATGTTGAAGCTCCATAGAACTGCTTGTTGTTCTTAGTTTTTGTTCAGTGTCAATATATGACCACTTTGTTGTATAGTAGATCAGTGTGAGATGAGGTTTTTTTTTCTCATTTCTAATAATGTAATGGTTTTCACCCCTTTTGATCAGCTGCTGATGTACCAGTAGAGACTTTCACCCCTCTCAAGGGAATTTTCCTCTATTTCCATGGAGGGTTCCTCCCACTCTGAAACAGGGGCAGCTTCTAAATACCTCTGCTCTAGCTGCCCCCTTCTCCAGGCTAGCTTCTGCCTGGGAAGTAAATTCCTGTCAGTATTGCTGCACACTGGAGCAAAATGCTTACGACAGGTGTGTCAAAGTCCCTCCATGGAGGGCCGCAATCCAGTCGGGTTGTCAGGATTTCCCCAATGAATATGCATGAGGTCTGTTGGCATACAATGAAAGCAGTGCATGCAAATAGATCTCATGCGTATTCGTTGGGGAAATCCTGAAAACCCGACTGGATTGCAGCCCTCCAGGAGGGACTTTAACACCCCTGGCTTACGAGGTAAAGGCACTGGGGCTGGGTTCCTAGCATAATGTTCTCTGCCTTCTGGAGAACTTCCTTCCCTCCAAGTTCCTGATTGGCTAAGCATGATTCTATAACAGGCATGTAAAGCGTGTAGTTAAAAGAAGGTGTGATTAGATGCAGATCGTGAGCGTGTTTTTGAGTTAGGCACTTGGTTTTTTAGGTAAGTACCGTTGTGCGTCTAACTTAGGCGTAGGCATTTAGGCCAAGAAAATCCTGGCATAAACAAGATGCGCCTAAAACTTGTGATGCCTGATGCCATTTGGGCAGCACTAATTGTGATTCTGTACAGTGTGTCTAACCTTTATAGAATCACGCTTAGTGCAGTACTAGTCAGCGCTGATTTTTTTAGGCGCCATTTATAAAATCGGGGCCAAAATGCACATTAAACTAATAGTCTATAAAGTAGGGTTACCAGATGTCTGGATAAAGCCTGGCACTTTGTCCGGGTTTTGAAAAGCTTTCCTCCACATCGCGTCGGGCAGGAGGTCATCCTGCGCGCGTGCAGATGCCATGCGATGACATCATGTGCGCGTGATGTCATCGCCGTGCAAGGAGGATCTGTCCGACGAGAGCGGGCGGCGGGGGTGTGTGGCTGGGGTGGGATTGGGAGCGGGACTGGGGCCGGCCTGGAGGGGGGCAGGTCCAGGGGTCCGGATTTTCCAAATCTGGTAACCCTACTAAAAAGGCCATTACACAGAATGTCCTTTATAGAATTTGCACTTACCCCCTCTTTCACAAAGGTGCACTAAGATTTTTAGCGCATGCTAACCCCGCGCTAAACACTAACACATGCATGTTATTAGCAGTTGGCGCACACATTGATTTAGCGGGTGCTAAATCTGCGCTAAAACGCTTAGCGCGCCTTTGTAAAAGAGGGCCTGAGTGTGTATCTTGCTGGTGTCCCCAGTAAGTATAAAGTTGGGATTCCCAATTTTATAGAATTAGGAGGGATATTGGATTTAGCTTTTGACTCTGAGGGATGGTGAGCTGCTGCCTCTGCACCCAGAGGTGGTGAGATTAAATCCCAGTGCTGCTCCTTCTGACCCTGGACAAGTTGTTTGCTTGTCCTGGATCGGCAGCATGGAATGCTGCTACAATTTGGGTTTTTGCCAGGTATTTGTGTCTTGGATTGGCCTCCATGAAGACGGGATACTGGGCTAGATGGACCAATTGGTCTGATCCTGTAAGGCTTTCTTATGTCTTAATTCCAGCCAGTAAACACTTAGGGCTCCTTTTACAAAGGTGCGTTAGGGCCTTAACGCGCGGAATAGCGTGCGCGCTAGCCGCTACCGCCTTCTTTTAAGCAGGCGGTAATTGTTCAGCTAGCGTGCGCTAATCTTGTGCATGTGTTAAAAACGCTAGTGCACCTTTTCCCCTACCTTTCAAAACTGTCCTATCCACCACATTACATGTTTCGCTCAAAATCTTTCAGTTTGCCCCCCCTCCTTAGTGTAAGTTTTATTAGGATTTTATATACCGCCTATCAAGGTTATCTAAGCGGTTTTTACAATCAGGTACTCAAGCATCTTCCCTCTCTGTCCCGGTGGGCTCACAATCTATCTAACGTACCTGGAGCTACGGAGGATTAAGTGACTTGCCCAGGGTCACAAGGAGCAGCGCAGGGTTTGAACCCACAACCCCAGGGTGCTGAGGCTGTAGATCCAACCACTGCGCCACACACTCCGCCAGCTTTTAACCTGTTTCTCTCAGATTCAGAGACAGTCACCTTCTATGAGTGCATGTACTGTACTGTCAGAAAAAAAAAAGTCTTTGGCTACTCCCACCCCTAAGGTTGGCTCTGGATAAGTACTGGTACCTTTTTTTCCTAAAAAAAAACAAAACCAAAAAGAGAGCACTGACAAAATTGTTTGCGGTATTTATTTTGTACCCAGGGCCAATGGTAGGTTAAGTGACTTGCCCAGAGTCACAAGAAACTGTAGTGGGAATCGAACAAGTTTCAAGTTTATTAGGATTTTATATACCGCCTATCAAGGTTATCTAAGCGGTTTTTACAATCAGGTACTCAAGCATTTTTCCCGGCTTCTCGGGTTTTCAGGCTGCTGCACTAACCATGGAGAAGAGAAGGAAGAAGCGATTTGTCAGGTTGAGGACGGAGGAGTGCAGTTATGTGGTTCGTAGTCCCTATATAAATGTAGAGGGCTATTTTCAGAAGCGCGTTCAAGTCTAGCTTTGGACGTTTCCTGCACCCGTCTCCTCCCCGGCCGCTGTCATTTAAAATCTTCTGGCAGCTGACGCGCAGCATCAGTGAGCAGGCCTGCCCCAGAGGTCTTCACTCTGCGGCGATGATTTAAAATTAAATTGGCCGGGAGGAGGTGGGTGGGGGAATAGGGCCATAACTGACTGCTAATTTTTGGGAAGACACATGCCCCTGTGGCCTCTCCGGTTCCGACGCCTATGGATCAGCGTATCAGGGGCAATGGGAGGGTAATTGTTTCTTGCACCTAACTAGGTCTTTAAAAGAGAGCGGACCTAGCTTTACGGCCCATGATCCAGAAATGCACAATTTTCCTAACTGCAGCAATGCAAAATTCAGTTTACTGAGGCACTGAGGAAGGTTAGTGATTCACATTTTGCTGCTGTAGAATATTGCATTTTACCGTAACTACCCCTGTAACTTGGGCCAGTGCAATAGCAGACACTATTTAAATAGATAAATGGTGGCATAGCAGCCAACTCTGTGGGTGTTTCAGCACCCCATCCCCAATAATTTTGAAACATTGGCTCCTATGAATGGCAGTAGTTCTCACCACATAAACATACAATATATTTTTATTTTATTATTTATATTCCGCATATCCTACAATTCTGTGCGGATTACAAATTATTCAGGTACCCAAGCATTTTTTCCTATCTTTCCTGGTGGGCTCACACTCTATCTAACGTACCTGGGGTACTGAGGGATTAAGTGACTTGCCCAGGGTCACAAGGAGCAGTGCGGGATTTGAACCTACCACCCCAGGGTGCTGAGGCTGTAGCTCTAACCACTGCATCACACACTCCCACATATTGTCAGCAGTATCTTAAATGCCATTGTAATGCTAAATATATGAAGAAAGCAAATCAATGGATACCACCGCTGAACAACAAGCCTATCATTTTATGTCACGTGCTCTTATTTTGATTCTGAAATATTAAAGAATCTTTTCTACATCTACTTCCTTTTTATCTTTCTGTTTCTTTTTCTACTTCCTCCTATTCCTTCTTTTTCTCATTTTGAACATTCCCCCCTCTCTTGGAAAAACAAATGTATGTTGAAAAAAAAAAAAAATTGGTGCTTAAAAAAAAAAATTCCCTTCCTTATTAGAGAAGTTTACAGATTTATTCCTTCTACAGATGATTTGCATCCAATGCTGACCATGAATCTGAATGAACTGAATTATAATTATGAGGCAAGAACACCAACCACAAACAAAATTAATTATAAATAAATAATGCTATGAACACAGTTATAACCTTCGTAGGTTTTCTGCCTTGGAAGAGTTTAATAAAACAGAATTTTTTTAAAGCAAGTGTGTTTTGACTTAGCACATTGCATTTACATAAGACTTCTTCAGTTAAATGTGATAATTAATGCGCAGTCAGTGAATATCATAACGCGCTCATAATAGTCATGTGTATAATTAACAATGAACCGAACATGCTCGTTGAAGTTTATTTCTGTATCGATTCATGTTTTGGGGAATTTTTTTTTTTTCACGTAATAAAATTCATTAAAGTGTTAATCGTTACTTGCACAAATATACTATACATTTATGGCCTGTTTTTGTTAATGGACACTTCCGTCAGGCATCACCCTGCAAGCTCAAGGCTTTAGCTTAACCACCTTACTCCACATTTAAAATGTTGGCAGTTTTCTAAAGCAGAGGTTGATGGAGCTGTCAGAGGTTGCTGATGAATCACTAATAATAAAACCCTAAGCGCGCATATGCACTCCTACCTGTGTGATCCATGCTCTGCAACTCCGTGGCTTCGCATGCGCAGTAGAAGGAATCAGCGGTGGTTTCTTCTGCGCATTCGGAGGCACCTTAAGCAGGAATGCATGGAGGCGACTCTCCCCTCCCGCCCTCACTCTGTCTAACACAGCATGGCCCGCGGTCTGGCCGGCTCCCTTATAGTCCCTTGCCGAAGTTATTTTTAAGTTCAAAGCCGCCATGGCGGCTTCTCTCACAAGCCGCACCTGCATCAGAAACCTCTCTGATGTCACGTCAGAGAGAAGGCTTCCAACACAGGCGCGGATCGTGGGAGGAGCCGCGGCGGCGGCTTTAACCCTTTCAGGACCATAAGGATCGTAGGCCAAGTTTTGTGGTTTTGACGACATTTTTATGGTAAAAAGGGCTTGCAGATGCCAAAAAATTGATTTTTTTTGTGAAATATCATTATTTTTATTTAAAAAATCACACTTCTGGCTTATGGACAATGTGGCAAGTGAATCTTCTCGTCAATCTAGCAACGACGCTAATGAATGAATGTCTGAACCAGTTTGTTTACATAAAGGCAGTATCATATGGAATCCGTACATATCAAATTTAGAACTGTAGACTATCCCAATCAAAATTTATAGGATTTTAAAGTTATGGGACAAATATGTCCCTTGGTCCTGAAAGGGTTAAACTCAAAAATAACTTCGGCAAGGGGTTGTAAGGGAGCCGGCCAGAAACAAACAAAAATGCTGCTGCACAGGGAAGTGGAGTGGGGAGGGAATGCTGCTGCACATGGAAGTGGGGTGGGGGGAGGGAAATGCTGCTGCTGCACAGGGAAATGGAGAGGGATGGAATACTGCTGGTGAGAAAAAGGGGCTGGGGGGGGGGTAAAAATGGGTTTGGAGCCGGGGCTGAAAATAGGGGGCATGTGAGGGAAGGAGGCTTTACTAGCACCCGTTAATGTAATGGGCTTAAATACTAGTATTATATAATACAGAAGCTACTTGTTAATGGTAGAAATTGTAACATTATTAACTTTCAGCACAATTCTCTTTGTCGGGCTTGTTTTTACGCTGACCTTTCAGTGATTTTTGCCTGCAGTTGCCCATCTCTAGTAACAAATTGCTGCCCTTGATTCAAGAATACTGCCTGGTGTCACAGATGCTTTTTCTTCAAACGTACCGAGCTATTGCCAGAAACAAATTAATTTGCTGTTGGGCTGGGGCAGCAAAGGGTCGTTTGAGTTTAACAAAGCTTGCCTGGATGTATTCATCAAGTATCTCCTATTTTCTCTGCTTGTCTGGTGCTATTTCCAAACTATGCCGTTCCTGCCAGACCCTTCTAGAAACAAATAAGGGTCAAAGGGGAATACAACATAATTTAGCTGCAGGAGCTGGTGAATTGCTAAGTACCTTCACGTGGTGACGCTTACTAAATCTCGATAAGGCAACATTACAATTGAAGTGAGGTAGTTAAAAGAAAAGAAGAATATATACTATATGTTGGCCTCATAACACCAAGGATAAACAGTGCTCACCTGTAGCTTATGCACGAGGGCTAGAGATGGTGACGGTTGAAGTTGGGCCTTCAAGGACACAGCCGGCCATGATTGCAAAAGCACTTTTTAAAAAAAAATAATTTATATTCCGAATATCCTACAATAATATGCGGATTATAAATTATTCAGGTTCTCAAACATTTTTTCCTTAACTATCCTGGTGGGTTCCCACTCTATCTATCGTATTTTCACTCATATACCGCGTACCCGTGTAAAATGCGCACACGGGTATAGCGCGTGGGGAACAGAAATTTATGTAATAAAATTTTAATATAGCGTGCACACGCGTATACCGCGCATGCTAAAACCTCCTCCCGCCTACTCCGAACCGGCATCCTCCCCCCCCCCCTGCTCGCGTCACCCCTCCCTCCCCCGCAATCCTACATCCCCCCCCCCCAGCACCGCAAAGACAACTCTTATCCAATTGGGCACCGGCACCAATGCACAGGATGTGCCAGTGCCTGAAGATCCTCCCTCGTTGGGTTGGGCTGGGCTGGACGGTGCAAGAGAGATCCTCCTTCTTCCTGTGCCGGGCTGGACTAGGCTTTGAGCATAATCTCGGAGAGAGCGAGACCAAAAGGCTTTGAGCATGCGCAAATGCTCAAAGCCTAGTCCAGCCCGGCACTGGAAGAAGGAGGATCTCTCTCGCACCGCCCAGCCCAGCCCAACGAGGGAGGATCTTCGGGCACTGGCACATCCTGTGCATTGGTGCAGGTGCCCAATCGGGTAAGAGTTGTCTTTGCGGTGCTGGGGGGGGATGTAGGATCGCGGGGGGGGGGGGAGGATGCCGGTTCGCAGGGGGAATGCCGGATCAGAATGAAAAAAAAAATTTGTACAACGCGCTTGGTTATGCACGGTTTGTAAAATCGTGTATAACGCGCGCGTTATATGCGTGAAAATACGGTAATATACCTGGGGCAATGGGGATTAAGTGACTTGCCCAGGGTCACAAGGAGCAGTGTGGGATTTGAACCCACAACCTCAGGGAGCCAAGTCTGTAGCTCTAACTACTGCACCACACACTCCCAAGGCCTGATGCTTCACAGGATCAGGAACAGAAGGAGACAGTCTCTTAATTCCAAGGAAAAACTCTTGAGAAAGGCCCTTTGGCTGACAGGACTCAAGACACTGTCCATAGCCAATGATTGCCACTCCCTAAGCATAGTCTGCAAAAGTCTCTCTTTCTGGATTGTAAGGTCTGGCCCCATCAGACCTCTGAACAGAGCTCACAAGTATACCATAAAAATGGTTGGTTTACCTTAGCCAAGCCAAGTTGCTAGTCACACGTAGTAAAGGTATTCTGGGGGTACTTCTTCATTCCCTGGGCCTTCTTAACCCAACTCTGCCTTTTATACTTCCTGGCAGCTGCTTCCCTGACTGTACCCCTCCTGTGTCTGTTCCCCCTTGGGAGGGGCTATGGAAATTAAGATGGCTCTGACACTTTGAAGGGGGGAGTGGTAGTATCCTGTAGGCTCTCTCAAAGTGATTAAGTTAACATCCTTGCTGCAGATAAAGGCCATAGTGAATTTGGACGGGGCAGGAGCATAAGAAGATCACTTCTGCTCCAGTTCACTGCTAGACAACCAGGGCTTTCGAGGTAGGTTTTCTAGAGGTCTGGGAGGAAGGAGGGAGGTGAGATGCTTTAGAATTGACCGGGACAAGAGGTGGGAGGGATCCCTCCTGTCCCGGCTCACCATTAGACCACCAGGACTTATAGCATGCCCGGGGTAGGCCTGCAATATGCCTGGGAAGGGAGCAGGTGGGCACTGACTTGAATATAAACTAAGACCCCCCCATTTTGGGTCATTTTTTTGGCCCCAAAATCTGAGTTTATATTTGAATATATACATTAAGTAATGATTTTAGAAAAAGTATATCCACAGTACACACTGATTTGGGGACACTATAGTAGCATGCTCTGACATGCCGTTCAATGTTGATTCCAAGAATATGGAAAATCACCAAGTTAGGCACCTACATTGGCATGCCTATCTGATGTAGACACCTAACTTACTGTATTTTTCGCTCCATAAGATGCACTTGACCATAAGATGCACCCACCTGTAGAGGAGGAAAAACCAAGAAAATAAATTCTGAACCAAATGGTGTGCCCTGTACCCTGTCCTCCCTCTAGTGGGCTAGTGGTAGGCTGGGACAGGGTACAGGGCACATCTAGTGGTGGGCATGTCTAATGGTAGGCATGTGTAGTGGCAGCCAGCCAGCTCCCAGCCAACCCACCCCCAGCCAGCCAATCCCAAGCCAGCCAGCTAGCCCTAAGACAGCCAACCCCAAAGGCAAAGGCAGGCTCCCCCCAATACCTTTTTTCCCCATCCCGGTGGTCCAGTGCGCTTTCGGCGCTCCTGCCTCAGTTTCCCTACTCTCTTCCAGCAGCGGCACAGCAGTGCATGAGACAGGCGCATGATTTTTGCATGCCTGCTTGGTCCCTCGCTGCACTCCGAATGGCTGCGGGACGAGCAGGCAGCGGGGGGTGGGGCTAGGGCAGGACTGGGGACAAGATTAGAGCATTTACAGGGCGGGGATGGGCGGGCCTGGGGGCAGGTCTAGGGGTCCGGATTTTCTGATTAGGAAAATCTGCCAACCGTAAGCCTGAGCAGAGCAAGCACTTAACCAATCAGCAGTGAGATTCAGTCTGTGGATAAAGGCAGGAGAGCAAAACAGCTTTCCTAATTATCTGTGTAGCTAACTGGGCACTGGTCTCAGTATCAGCTGGTGGCATAACTTCTAGATTACCACACTTACCTGGATATTTATTGCCAGGGCCTGGATGTGGCCTAGCATTGAATATCTGGGCTTAATTCAGCCTACCGCTAGCAGAGGCTTCAAAATGCTGACAGCCACAGGCTGAATTTTGTGTCGGTTATGGCTTGTTAAATGCTTCCTCCTTCGATGATTGCAGCAGAGAAAAGAGAAGGCTAGTTTTCAGTCACTGCAGGGATGCTTACCAGCACCCACAGACTGAACAACAGTGACAGTAACACAGGGGGCAGTGCTGTTTCCCCATATTTATTTTCCCAGCCCTTCCAAAAACGACCTGTTGCATTTCTCACTCAAAATCTCCTAGCTTATTTTTTTCCCCTTTGGTGCACCAACTAGTCTCGAACCTTTGACCTTCAGAGGCAGAAAAGCCCCCTTCCAGGTAAAGCTATTCAGGGGCACCTGGCTGCTTGCACTATACAGTCTGAAAATAGCTCTGGTTACCCCGACTCCTAAGGTTGGCTCTGCATGAGTGTCGGCATCTTTTTTCCTAAAAAAAAAAAAAAAAAAAAAAAGCATGGGCAATAACAACAATTAAAGTATCAGGCAGAATTCCACCACACTCTCTCCAATGCGATATAACCATTAATTGCTAACAGTGTCCCTCTGCTCTCTTATATAGGACAAACAAGGCAGTCCTTATGAAAAAGAGATTTAAAATAAGGACAGTGGTTTCCTGGCGCACTATAGGTATTAATTCACTTACCTATGATAATACAGTTATGCAACTGATATCCTGACAGGTGTTAATTAACTTGACCGTGCCAAGAAAATTATTTCCTGTCCTTGCACTGCTCTGAGCCTTGTACCCTCAATTAATTTAGCTGTGCTAATTATGTCATTTCTAACCACTGTTCGATACTTGATGCTCTCCCCCCTACTCACCATCTACCCCTTCATCTTCTATACAGTACTCCCCTGAAATTCCGTTCTTTGAACCCCCGCAAATTTTGATAAACCGCAAATGTGGTTTTTTGCCTGTCAAAAGGCAGGAGAGGGCAGCTGGAGAGGCAGGAGAAGGCAGCTGAGTGCCGGCGAGTGAAAAAATTCACCCGCAGTCTGCTCCGACCACCTCTTCCTGTAGTAAAGTCAGGCTATATATATGAGTTTTAATACAAGAAGTTTGAAAAAAAGCTTTTATTGATCCTCTGTGATGAAGAATATAATAATGTCCCTACACTAACCAGTTAAGCACATCTACATTACCACATGCTAACTGGTTTGTGCATGGATAGCGGTGGAGCTCTTACCACCTACAAAACGGGTGGCAATAAGGGCCATATTCTTTAAATGGCACCTAAGTTTGCCTACATTGTAAGCACCACTCTGTGCGGTTATCAATCAACCGCTACGTGCCCGCCTAGCAGTGCCTAAGCAGACGCAGGTATTGGTAGGCACTGTAGAGGTAGGCGCCGGTACATTAGGCCAAGTTTTATCTGCTCTAATGTACTGGAGCCTATCTCACACACCTAGCGACGCCTAGGCATGTTCTCCACCCTTAACCAGGCCTACTTTTCAGATAGGCGTTGCTAGGCATCCTAAGAGTTCCGTGTGGAACTCTAAATTAGTAATTAAAAATTTTTTTTTGGATTGGCTGAAAACTGGCACAGTCAATTACCACACCAATTAATCCAGTTAAAAAAAAAAAAAAAAGTTGCGTGCGGATTCCGAAGCTAAGTGTCGCTAGGCATCCTTGATTAGGGCGTCTAGTGGCTCCTAATGTATACATCCTATACAGAATCCAACCTTAAGTGCTCACTGGACAATTGTAAAAAAAAAATGGCTGCACACTAATGGCCTAGTGCTAATTCTAATTGACTGCTGCTTATTCAGAATTCTCCTTTCCCCCAAGTCCAGAACTGAGATAATGAGTCAAGCAGACATACTAATACCATTCCAGCAACACAGTGTAGTACTTTGTGAGAAAAGTTTATCTTTCTTTTTTCGGGGGGGGATGGGGGAGGTTTGGATGAATTTGGCAATGATCCTGACTGCAATTCTTTTTTTAATTAGATACCTTTCTCTCAGCTTATAAAAAATGGATTTCGGCAGCTCTGAAATGCAATGAAGAGTTCCTGAAACTAGTTATTGTAATTTGTATTCTGCTATATAAGAACCTTTAGTCGACCTTCTCAGACTTGAGGGATTTGAATATAATCTCTCATTGTTTTTTTTAAATTTGGGATCACCTTCACAATTGGCAGTATAACAACTGCTCCACCAGCTCCAGTGTTTGTAATTAGGTTCTTGAAATGGGAAGAGCTATAGTTGTGAGGATGGGTCCAGGGGGGTCACATCCTGAACTCCTGACTGGTGTTGCATCATGAACTCCTTGCCTGGGAAAGTAATGAAAGCCAGATGTTTTCAAGCCACTAAGAAGCCAAAGGACTTTCAAATTCCTCTAGCCACGAAGGAGCAAGATAACCTCAATCACTAATGAGCCATGTAACCTTCAAGTTCCCTGGGAAAGGATCAAGAGGTTGTGAGACTACAACCTAGGTGATGTAATGGTTTTCTTCATGGAGTAACCAAGGACAAGAGGTGGAGAGAACATCTTATCTCCAGAGATAAGCCCTCTGCCAAGGCGTATAAAGGAAGCATCTCCAGAGAGCAAAGGGATCAGCCTCTGATCCTTAGAGGTCATACCTAAGAACTCTGGTGTTCCAGCTCCTGCCCTCTGCAGTTCATACCCCACTGTCTGGCTCCTTCAACCTGACTCTACTCTACACTTTGTCTTCATATTTCCTCTGCCTGATTTCTCCAAAAGACTCTTTCATTGATAGGCTGTATATACTATGTATGTCTGGAAGCAGTCTAGAAATAATTAATAATAATAATAGTAGTAGAATCACAAGAGAGAGATCATTGGAGAGGGACATCATGTTTGGGAAGATCGAAGGAATCAGGTGAAGAGGGCGACCTGCAATCAGATGGCTGGACACGTTTAAAACAACCATGGGGATAACGCTGGAGGGCCTTTACAGACCAGCACAAAACCAGTTTCTTTTTAGAGCGGCAATTCATCAAGTCGCTAGGACTCGAGCACGAGTGGATGGCACCTGACAACAACTGTAATAGTAGTAGTGTCTTCTTGCTCTCTCAATCTAGGCAATTTATTACACAACTAACCTCTTAATGAAGGCAGAATTCTTAAGCAGAAAATCCATTCAAAAGCCATAGGCAGTCTAATACTGTAGCTCTTGAGCATGCAGAAGGAAATTTGGGCCACCTACAGTAATGTTCCCATTGGGAATGTTTCTCCCTTGATCCTAGGAAAACTCTCCTCCTTTGAAGATAAAAAGTTACATCAGTTACCTTGTTGATGCTTCTCAAGACTCTTCCAACTGGTTTAAGCAGAACCATACACTTGCCTACTGGGAAAGAAGATCTACTGCCAATCAGGTGGAGAAAGCTAGAAGGCTAGACAAATGGTGGGATGCATCCGTAGAAGTTTCGTCAGCTGGAGGCCCGAAGTCATAATGCCCCTGTACAGATCCATGGTGAGACCTCATCTTGAATATTGTGTCCAATTCTGGAGACCACATTATCAAAAAGATGTGCGGAGAATCGAGTCGGTTCAACGAATAACCACCAAGATGGTCTCGGGACTCAAGAACCTCCCATATGAGGAAAGACTGAATAAATTGCAGCTATACTCGCTCGAGGAACGTAGAGAGAGGGGGGACATGATTGAGACGTTTAAATATATCACGGGCCGCATCGAGGTGGAAGATGATATTTTCTTTCTTAAAGGACCTTCAACCACAAGAGGTCATCCGCTGAAAATCAAAGGCGGGCAATTTCATGGTGACGCCAGAAAGTACTTCTTCACCGAAAGGGTGGTCGATCATTGGAATGAACTTCCACTGCAGGTGATTAACGCTAGCAGCGTGCTCGATTTTAAAAAGAAATGGGATATGCATGTGGGATCTCTAGTGGGATGAAGTCTGGTGGTGGGTCATTAGCGTGGGCAGACTTGATGGGCTATAGCCCTTTTCTGCCGTCATATTCTATGTTTCTATGTTTCTACTGTTCCCCCCCTCTTCCGCGCAACAACAGATAGAGCAGCCCTTAACTGCCCTCTCCCTCCATCTATTACCTGGGCGGCAGAATTCCTTAGGGTCTGTGAGTCCCCTTTATACTTTTGCATTTCCACTTGAGAAGATTCTTTTGGACTTATGTAATCAGAAATGTCTTAAGAGAGTCCTATGAGTTTTTGTATATGAATTAATGCATGAAGTAGCAACTGTAACGCATAGAAATGTCAGCTTAACACAAGCTCCAGGGCAGAACAGACATTCACCGTTGGGTATGTAATCACTCCTTTCTTTAAAAGTCTACTTTAATTAAAAAAAAAAAAAAAGCTGTCTCTCCAAAATATTTATTTCTAACTCACTGAGATTTTTAAAAATTGCAAATTAAGTTGTGGTCACATCCTTCTGAAATTTGCATTGGATGTCTTCCGTGATTTAGATTGCTTTGGGTGCAGTGCTTGGCGGGAAGATGTATCATGCCTTAGATCATGCTAATTCAACCTTCTGTAATGCCGAATGCCGACTTTACAAATGACTAATCAGGACGATCCTTGTTTGTTGTGGAGGCTGAGCAATTAAACCATCATAAATTTATGGCATGCCAGTGCACCAAATGCGTTTTGAGAAATAGCTGTTTTTTGCTGAATACTCTTCAACATTAGGGAGAATTCACAATGATGGAAACAGCTTAGCATATTTGGAAAAAATGGCTTCTGCGGTGGTGATGTTTTGTTGTTGTTTTTTTTTTAATCATTTGAAATTTCCTCTGCTGCTATATAGACATTCCTTATATTCCTCCCATTTAATCAGGATTTTCCACAAATAAGTTGACAGCGAGTGATTTATTTTTGTGATATAGTGGCTTCTCTTGGGGGGGAGGAAAGCATGCCCACATATTAAGTTGCCAGCAAGAAAGGATTCGGGGCATGGAGAAATAAATAGAAAATGTAATAAAAAAAATTATTGTCATGTCTCAGAAGAGAATACATATATTGACAGGTCTGGGGTAAACTTAAACATCAGGTCACAAATAGTAGAATTAAAGTTCACCATTTTAGCATTGTTGGGTCTGTTTCTGGTCTCCTCTGTGAATGTATCACATAGGCCAGGGGTAGGCATTTCCAGTCCTTAAGAGCCGGAGCCAGGTCAGGTTTTCAGGATATCCACAATGAATATGTATCAGATAGATTTACATGTACTGCCTCCTTGAGATGCAAATCTATCTCATGCATATTTATTGTGGATATCCTGAAAACCGGACCTGGCTCTGGCTCTCGAGGACCGGAATTGCCTACCCCTGATGTAGGCAAAGGCGTTCTCTATCCTTTCAACTTGTCTGGAATTTACAAACCCTCTGGACGTTTGACTTCAGCTAAAGAAGTATCACTCTAAACCAGTGGTCTCAAACTTGCGGCCCAGGGACCACATGTGGCCCGCCAGGTACTATTTTGAGGCCCTCTGTATTATAAAGAGTGATTCTTTATGGAAAACCTGTGCCTTAAGTGTCCGGCGGTCGTGTTCTGGAACGTTGCCCGCCTCACTGCTGTAAGCTCACCCAAGTGTTTTCCTGCATCTGTACGTGATTGTCCTCTCCACTCCACCTCACAATCACGCACAGACACAGGAAAGTGCTTGCATGAGGTTACAGCAGTGAGGCGGGCAACGTTCCAGAATGTTAGGTAACCATTGGAGGCAGTGCAGCTTCCTGGTGTGTGTCCGGTGCTGGAGGAGGTGAGAGCAGAAGGTGGTTGCGGACGTGACCACCGGACAATTAAGGCACAGGTTTTCCATAAAGAATCGTTCTTTATAATACCCAGGGCCTCAAAATAGTTGGTCCAAAATCTTGTCTCTTGCAGTTGATACTTTGATAGTTTTTTCACTTTCTGCATGTTGCACTGCTTTCAGCTGTGTATAGCTGAAATGATCAGAAGCTCAGATTTCAGATAATCCACCTTTTGGAACTTACCTCATGCAAAGTTGTCATTTCTTGAATAAGACATTAACTATTTTTTCTGCGGCCCTCCAAGTACCTACAAATCCAAAATGTGGCCCTGCAAAGGGTTTGAGTTTGAGACCACTGATCTAGGGTGTCAGGTCAAAAGTGCGCCGGGACAAAGGCGCGCCCAGACAATTGAGCGCAACGCGGAGGCGCGCGCCGCTCTAAATTACTGTTTTTAGGGCTCCGATGGGGTGGCGTGGGGGGGAACCCTTCCCCACTTTACTTAATATACATCGCGCCGCGTTGTGGGGGATTTGGGAGGGTTGTAACCCCCCACATTTTACTAAAAACTTCACTTTTTCCCTGTTTTTAGGGAAAAAGTTAAGTTTACAGTAAAATGTGGAGGGTTACAACCCCCCAAACCCCCCATAACGCCGGCGCGATGTCTATTAAGTAAAGTGGGGGGGTTCCCCCCCCCCCCCCCCCCCCCCGTCGGAGCCCTAAAAACAGTAATTTAGAGCGGCGCGCGCCTCCGCACTGCGCTCAATTGTCCGGGCGCGCCTTTGTCTTTCGCGCCCTTGTCTATGAACCCTGATCTAGAGGCCGTTAGGAATGTACTTGTCAATCAGCTTTTTATTGTTTGCCCCCACTTATATTCAACGTGCTGTATCTTTGCATTTTTTAATTGTTTCCATCAGTAGAATCTTTTAAAGTACCTGTAAAAACCTACTTTTAAAACAGGCATTTGACAGTCTCTAAGGCAAGGATGATGGTGTGGGGATAGAATAGAAATAAACTGCAAAATGTTGGTTTTATTTTTACAATATCTTGTATTTTTATTTCTGTCTTCTAGTGTAGCTTGCATTGATTGTGTACAACCGTTGATGTCTTTTAAGAGGCGGAATATATCAAGTTTACCATAAACAAACATAAGTGTATGTATGTGTGTGTGTGATTTATGCCCTGTAAATCTGGAAGTTGATGCCTGTGCAATCACCCTGACTTATTGCCAAGATTCTCTGAGGAGAAGAAGGAAAAATGCTCATTCTTAATACATATACTGTACACAGACTGGAACATAGAATAACTTGAGTTTGTGAGTAAGAGTGGATGGTGGCAATTGGGCCACTGAGGATGGATGGCAAAGGCGATATACTTTTGAACTCTGCTTTGAAATGGAGTTTGCTATAAATTACTTGGACTCTTATAAAGGCCTGGAGTTGAAAAGTACTAAAATGGGTTGCTGGAACTTTCTGCAGGGAAGCATCCATGGCAGGGGAGTAGCCAGATACCAAATTCTGAGTGGGTCTGAGCCCAAACTGGTTCGGCCCCAACCTTGCCCCCCACATGAACCTCCCCAAGCTTGAAGGCCGCATTTGGAAGCCTTCATGCATGCGTGGATGTTTACGCAATGACGTCACACGCATGCATACGACGTTATCACAGTGTTGGCCGTGCATGCGCAAAGGCTTCCAGGTGCAGTCTCTGACCTCGGGATTTCCAAAACCCGGACAAACTGCCGGGTTGTAGAAGTCCCTTCGGGTGCCCGGACAGTCCTCTAAAAAGAGGACGTGTCCGGGTTTTTTCCGGACGTGTGATAACCCTACATGCGGTATTATGCACAGGATATGCATTGCATGCACAACTGCCATGACAGAATTTGCACTTTACATCAACAGTGCCTGAATTTTTGCATACTTTAGAGAATTTGCCCTTAGCACATTCTTCTCATCAGTTGCTCTAGTTCAGGGTAACCGTGGTTCTAAGTGTTTTTCCCCTTAATTTCCAGGCACCACCTAAATCTCAGCAGCCTGAGTGATGCCTTCATGGCAGCCGACAGTTGCGCAGGGCTCTACCTACCCTACTTTTGCAGAGCCCCGCCCCCGAGCTCTTTTTGGCTGACATGAAAACCCTGCCTTCTGTACCTGTCACTCAATTATTAGGTGTCTTTAATCTGAGAGTGTATTTCACCCAAAGTGTTACTTCCTTATAACGTGCATACACTTGAGCTAGGGGTTACCAGACGTCCGGATTTACCCCTTTTTAGAGGACATGTCCGGGCGGCTTTTCAAAACCCGGCACTTTGGCCGGGTTTTGAAAAGCAGATCGCGTCGGGAGGGTTGCCCTCCCGACCAAGACCAGCAGGCTGAGGGGGCGGGGCTAGGGGCAAAGCTGGGGCGGGGCGGGGCGTGGGCATAACAGGCCAGGGATGAGTAGAACAGGGCGGGCCCGGGGCAGGTTTATGAGTCCGGATTTTACATACGTAAAATCTGGTAACCCTACACTGAGCTGTTAGTCCTAACTCCTTTAACTAATAATGCAGCAGACTGGGGAGCTGCAACATAGAGGAAACAGTTGGCCACTCACACTAGTACACGATACTAGTATGTGTGTAAATACGTAAGATGAACATAAGAATAGTCTAAGAATAGTCATCCAGGGTCAGACCAATGGTCCATCTAGCCCAGGGATCTCAAAGTCCCTCCTTGAGGGCCGCAATCCAGTCGGGTTTTCAGGATTTCCCCAATGAATATGCATTGAAAGCAATGCATGCACATAGATCTCATGCATATTCATTGGGGAAATCCTGAAAACCCGACTGGATTGCGGCCCTCAAGGAGGGACTTTGAGACCCCTGATCTAGCCCAGTATCCCGTCTTCACCGAGGCCGATCCAAGTAACAAGTACCTGGCAAAAACCCAATAGTAGTAGCAGCATTCCATGCTATCGATCCAGGGTAAGCAGTGGCTTCTCCCATGACTGTCTCAACAGCAGTTTATGGACTTTTCCTCCAGGAACTTGTCCAAACCTTATTTTAAAACCAGCTACATTATCTGCTCTTACCACATCTTATGGCAGCGCATTCCAGAGCTTAACTATTCTCCGAGTGAAAAAATATTTCCTCCTATTGGTTTTAAAAGTATTTCCCTGTAACTTCATTGCGTGTCCCCTAGTCTTTGTAAATCTTGACGCAGTAAAAAAAAAAAAAAATCAATCCACTTGTATGTATATATAGGGTGAATATAGAATTCCCTAGTGTATACTAAACCATCAGCGAGTACCATCTGAGGCTGGCAGAAAACCAGCACTGAAACAGTCTAGTCCTGTATTGTGAAACCTTTACAGAAGCTCATGTATGGAAAACCAACACAGAAACACCCTGACTCTGTGTTGTAAGGTGAGGTGGAAAAAGTAAGCTGATTTTCTTGTATATTCATAATGGGCTAGTTTGGGAGAGGGAAGAACTAGTCGATTTGCTTCGATTGACCTCAGTGCACAGGAAGGAGTGTATGGTATAGTGGCGGATGCTAATTAAACCGCTTTGAATGTTATGCATAACATTTTGAATTGGCATCTAAACAGCACAGGGAGCCAGTGCAATTGAACTAATAGCAGTGTGACATGATCATGGAATCTAGCTTTACAATAAACTCCATCACCCATTTAATAGAATGGTTGGTTGGATACATAGGAGAGACAATAGTGGCTAAAACAGCAGAAATCAAGTCTGGGATAAGCATAAAATATTGCTACTTGTGAAGAAATGAAGGGAAAACAATCTCCATGTGGCCGTGAGGTATTACAGCAAGAAGGGAAAATGGGAAGACAGACCAGTATTGTTTATAAAAAATCTGCCTTCATATTGTATCCCATATACTCCACTATACCCCTGTTCATACATTCAAATCCAAAATATTTTTACTGGCATTATAAACTGAATTGACATGAACTAAGGCACTAGAACAGGGGTGTCAAAGTCCCTCCTCGAGGGCCGCAATCCAGTCGGGTTTTCAGGATTTCCCCAGTGAATATGCATGAGATCTATTTGCATGCACT